>NC_041389.1:170104856-170156046 GCF_002162155.2 Triticum dicoccoides
ACACTTAGATATAGGGAGAAGGAGTTTGTGTGACACATATCTATATTAAGTGATAGGTAGATAGCATGTGTGCGAGTCATACTTAAAGCATCATGGAAATAAACAAGAGGTGTGTATGCAAGTGCCAGAAAAAATGAATAGAGAAACAATGTCTACGCGCACGCCGGAGTAGTGCGTTGGACGGACCATAGCGGAGCAGCCGTTGGAGACCATGAGAATGAGTGGCGGCGCCAGAGGGAGGAGCAGCCGGGGAGATTTGGCCCTACCCGTTGGCCATGTAGCCTAGCTGGACAAAGCATCGTTGATGACCAAGCCAGATGGGACCAGTGGCGATGGCTCGCTGGAGGAACCCTAGCGTTGCAGGCAGGGGATCAAAGTAGAGGGAAAGGAGAGAGGAGATGCAAGCGGGCAGGGCAATGAATGCTTGCGTGTTTGTTTTTACTTGAGGGTCAGGTGTGATGCAGGCATGAGTAGTGACATTTTGAGTGTAATATAGGCAGACAACGGAGTCATTTCACTCATCCCCTTCCCTTCAATTTTAAGTGAGCTACTACCCGAAACACCCCCCCTCCAAAGTGAAATAAGTTAAGCCAAGCCCATTGTCGGTGTCAAAACCGGCGGATCTCGGGTAGGGGCTCCCGATCTGTGCGTCAAGGCTGATGGTAACAAGAAGTAAGGGACGCAGATGTTTACCCAGGTTCGGGCCCTCTCGATGGAGGTAAAGCCCTACTTCCTGCTTGATTAATATTGATGATATAGGTAGTACAAGAGTATATCTACCACGAGATCGTAGAGGCTAAACCCTAGGAGCTTGCCTATGATGGTATGAATGTAAATGTGATCGGCCTTCTAAGGACCAATCTCTCCATTTTATATAGACACCGGAGAGGGCTAGGGTTTACATGGAGTCAGTTACAAAGAATGAAATATAATATCCGGATCACCAAGCTTGCCTTCCACACCAAGGAAAGTCCCATTAGGGCATGGGCCGAAGTCTTGAGTCTTTATCTTCTTCAATAGTCCGGACGTTGTACACAGTCCGGCTGTTCAGATACCCCCTAATCCAGGACTCCCTCAGTAGCCCCTGAACCAGGCTTCAATGACGATGAGTCCGGCGCGTAGTATTGTCTTCGGCATTGCAATGTGGGTTCCTCCTCCGAATACTCCAAAATGGTTATCGAACACGTAGACCGTGTCCAAATCCGAAGGATGATCTCCGTATGGTATAGATCTGATTTGCTGGCAATCTTCATGCGTCGTGCCCTTGTATTGTGGCTCGGTCCAATGTGAACTGACGTCTCCTACCCTACAACGACTCGTGTTACGAGGTAGTTTTATTGGCACGTCCCGTCGAGGCAGAGATCGTGTCCCTTTTATCACGGGATTTTCCATCAATATGAGCGTGCGTGACCCCACGACGGCCGTTGGTATTACCCCGTGTGTTTTTAGATAAACCTCAAACGGTCACACCGGGGACTCTTGATATTCACCCTCTTTATAAAGGGGTTGAGACCTCCACCTCTTTCTTCACCTTCATCGTGCCTTCTCGCACCTCGAGTTCTAACACCCAAAACCTAAGCTCCACCCCTCCAGAATCCGCCAATATGTCCGGATCTGATCCTCAAGGCCGGTGGGTCGCCTCCTCGATCGAGGAGAAGGACATTACGAAGCTTAGGGAGGTCAGATATCTAACCGCAGATATCCAGCACAGGCTTCCTGGTCCAGGGCAAGTTATCCCCACGCCGGAGCCCAATGAGTGTGTCATTTTTGTCCCACAATTCCTCCGTGGTTTAGGTTTCACCCTCCATCCCATCGTGAGGGGGCTCATGTTCTATTATGGGCTGGATTTTCATGATCTGGCTCCAGATGCTATCCTTCATATCTCGCCATTCATTATCGTGTGCGAGGCTTTTCTCCATGTCACGCCACACTTCGGCTTATGGCTCAAGACCTTCAATGTGAAGCCGAAGACGATCGAGGGGCAACACGTGGAGTGTGGAAGTGTTGTAATAAGCAGAAACGCCGATGCCCCATGGCCGGAGGGTTCTTTCCCAGAAGTATCTGACGTATGGAAGCGGAGGTGGTTTTATGCTACAGCCCCAAGGGGCACAAAGTGGGTAGCCGCCCCTGAGTTCTGCTCGGGCCCCCCGTCGCAGTTGGCATCCTAGACAGACGTAGGACGTAATTGGGGGCCCGCAGGAGACGTACCAATACTGCAGAACTGCATCCGGGAGCTTCTCGAGAGGGATATCAACCTTGTCAGCGTAATGCAAGTGATGTTAATCCGGCGGATGTTGCCGTGCCAGTGGCGGCCTCTTCGGATGTGGGAGTTCAATCCGGAGGGTCCGCGGACTGTGAAGCACTTCTTCGGCTTAAAGCTCGAAGAGATGTGCAAATTATTCTTCGGACGGAAGATAACGTGTCCGGATACCACCGAGGATGCGGGCCTAAGCTGCAATCCCCTAGATACTCAAGTAAGTAGCCTTGATACCGGACACCCTATTTTGTATTTGTCAAGATTGTTTATTTTGAACATCATCCGCGTCCAGGAATGGCTCAGCACGGCAGAGAGAATCAGGTATCCGGCGCCACTTCCCGAAGGCTCGCCCGCCCCTACCGTGGCCAAGATGCTCCACCGGGTACTCAGTAGAATGCCCTCGGGGAAAGAGAAGGGGAAGGATGAGAGATCCGAACCCCACACACTACGCATCCGAACCGGGGATAGTCGGGGAGGTGAGGTCGAGGCCGCCTCCCCACGCGGGAAGAAGAGGGCCGCCTCCGAAAATTTGGAGGCAGAGATGCCCAAATTGGGGAAAAAGGGATCCCCAGGGGTCCTTACCCCGACAGGCACCCTCACCGCCGCATGCCCTCCAACGGGCCAGCCCTCCAACGAGTCGTAAGTCAATCATTAACTTAAAGGTACTGTATTTCTCCTGGATCAATGACCAGGACTCAACTTTTTGTAGTCCGGCTGGCACCTCTTCTCAACAGGGATCGTCTTCAGGCGACCTTCCTTCGGAGATGATGGAGAGCGAGACCCCACCCGCCTCTCCGGTTCTTGATGCGGGCGACACCGAGGTGTCGTCACGGAGGAGCCCGGATCCGCCAAGGCCGTAAGCCAATGCGTCAGCCGCCCTAAGTACGAACGTACTAACGGGCTTACTGGAGCGAGCTGCGCTCTCGGAGGGGCACCGCTCATTAATGAGCGCAGTGCTCCAGAAGATTTCATCCGCTACAATCGGTTTGAATGAAGCATTCACAAGCCTGCTCAGAGGCTTTGAGGTATGTAATGGAAAACTCACTATTTCCTTGGTTGTAAGGCATGCGCTAGGTGTGCTCCATATAGATAGCAGCCCCCGAGACTCTGTTTGCCCGCCCTAGGCGGCAAACGGGGGATCATAAACCAATGATAGTGCTGTAAACGTGTGCAAGTACCTGTGGGTCCGGCCGCTAGCCCGTCCGTTGAAGTTGCCGAACTATCGAGACAAATTGGGTCGATTGATGCCGATATTATTCTGATGAATGAGCGGCTGGATACATCACAAGGTATGTGCCCTATCTCCCATTGCATAGGAAAATATTAAGGTGGCATGTATTAATATAATTTGTTCGGACTGCAGATGGTGCTGCTGCCGTGGAGGCCCTGAGGGCTGAACTTGCTCTAGCCAAGGAACAAGCTTGGGTGAGCAATGCGGCTGCCCTAAAGGCGGCCGAGGAATTGAGAGCCGAACAGGCTGCTCATCGCCAAAGCGAGGAAAACATAGCCGAAATAGCTATCGAGTTAAAACATGCCGCTGACCGGTATGAGCTCCTGAAGAAGGAGCATGAAGATAAATCGGCTGACCTGAGCAAGGCGCTGAATGCCACCAAGGAAATACAGACCGAGCTCACGGGTGCGCGGGAGGAGCTTCAACAGGCCGGAAAAATCGTGGCTGGAGGCTCCTATTTGCTGCGGACGAAGTTCTTCGATCCGAAGTACGCTCCCCTTGATGGACGCTGGAGCTCGCCGGACGCATACGCAGACCTGGCGAAGAGTACGGCTGATGCTATGGAGTTCTTCAAAGATCGGGGTGAAAAGGAGGTGGAGAAGCTTTTTTGGTCGCAGTTCCATGCTCCCACTCGCCCGCTGCCGTTAAGTGATAAGATGGCTGCTGTGGCGGAGCTTCACAGGCTCTCCGGGCTTGCGATGCGGTCTGTAATAGATCATCTTTGGTTGAAGGAGCCTAAGACGAACAGCTACTTTGGTTTAGTGCAACAGTTCCTTGGGGCCGTGCACCGTATCGATGCCATGTGGAGGTCAGCATGCATAGAGGGTGCGCGGATGGCCCTTGCACGCGTTAAAGCGTATTGGACAGATATGGATGCCACTATGGTAGCGTCTCAGGATCCGGTAGGGGGTCATTATCCGGCCGGGCACTACTTGGCGCAGGTCACGGAGGGTGCCCGTCTGATAGAGGCGCAGTGCCCAAAGAATCTCCACTTCGAGTGATGATTCAAATTATTGTAAAAACATTTTGATTAGAAGGTTATATTTATAATTTGTGTCTGAAAATATGATTGTGTCCCTCGTGCGGCCGTATATATATATATATATATATATATATATCTCTGTGTGTGTGTGTGTGTGTGTGTGTGTGTGTGTGTGTGTGTGTGTGTTTGTGTGTGTGTGTGTGTGTGTAATCCGAAAGATAGCAGTCATTGGCTTCAGCCCCCATGCGTACAATGCGGGGTGTTCGCGAAAAAAATGTGCCTGATCACTCTTTATCCAACGTCTTGGTCCGGCAAGGAGGTGATCGCGCGTCGAACTAGGCAACCGGACTATATAGCTGTAGCACTTTCGCTTGGCCGTTGGGATTCTAATATTGGGGATAATATGTAGCCCTTGGTACCATCGCGTGCATCCGAATACGGGCGCGTATGTACCTGGCCGGGAAATGGCCCTTCGTTAATGCCGAGGATTCCTAGAGATTCCGATGAGTCGTCCAGTGGTTGACCAGTCTCTCGCTGTATCATGACGGTTAGTTTTCGGCTTTCTCTACTGAGGCTCTCATCCAGAATAACCAGGGCACAATCGGAGTAGTTCTCCTTTGGCCACCTTAGCCGATTATAACGGAACGTAAGGCGGCAAACCCAGGAGCCGGGCAATCCCAACATTTGACCAAAGACATGATTCAGAGATGATGCATATAAGGCCAAACTCGTGACGCCGAACACTCCCGAAGGTATTCAGACTTTCTAACAGATGATGGGCTCAAGAATGCCCATTCATTATGAACCCTATTTGTCCAGGTGCGTGCATTAATCTGTCGTGGCGTAATGCCGAAAACGGCAGTATCCTCTGTGGGTATGGAACCTGTGGGATAATGAAACATCAAGAGGCAATAGAAAAGGTTTACACATGGGCTTAATCTAAAGAGAAACCTGTTGGACGGGGCCCTGCTACACGTCTGCACCTTTATCTCCATTGTGCCGCATCCTGGAGGGGTATCGCGCGAACGTTGTCTGCGGAAAGAGGGGATCTCATGGAGGAGTGCAACGTAAGTGTGCGATGGATAGTAGAAAATGTAAAATGCTGGCCTGCCAATAAGGTTGAGCCGATAGTGTGGGGCTTTATTATTAGCCCCTGGTGTCCACTATAGGATTACATATACAATGCCCTGGTTTAATGTGAGCTGCCGGACTCGTCTAACCGTGTCCGTGGTCTTAACGACCTGGTATTATTTTGTTAGAGGCTGCTTATAGTTCGGCCCCTAGGGCCATCGCATATTCCTCTGCGCGCGAAAAGCACTCCGTTGTTCCGCTAACGGTGATGACGCCGCGTGGACCGGGCATCTTGAGTGTAAGGTAGCCATAGTGCGGCAATGCGTTGAAGCGGGCGAAGGCCGTTCTTCCAAGCAATGCTTGATAGCTGCTTTGGAAGGGTGCGATGATGAAGACTAGTTCTTCGCTTCTGGAGTTACCTGGAGAGCCGAATGTTACCTCCAGTATGACGGAGCCCTTGCTGTAGGCTTCAACGCCTGGTATCACCCCTTCAAAGGTGGTGTGAATCTTGCTGATTCTGGATGAGTCTATCCCCATCCTGCGGACAGTGTCCTCATGTATTAAATTGAGACTGCTGCCACCATCCATGAGGACGTGAGTGAGATGGTATCCATTGATTATTGGGTCAAGCACCAAGGCGTTTGATCCTTCGCGCCGAATACTAGTTCGGCCGTCCAGCTGATCGAAGGTGATCGAACAAGACATCCAATAGTTAGGTGTGGGTACGATGGGCTCTATATCGCGTGCGTCTTTATGGGCGCGTTCGTGCCTTCCCAAGGATGTGCGAGTTGCGTGGATCATGTTCACTGTTTTAACCTCTGGCGGGAATGTTTTCTGTCCCCCAGTGTTCGGTTGGCGAGGTTCATCCTCGTCTTCACTTGGTGTTATCCTTCCCTTGTGTTCGGCGTTTAGTTTGCCGGCCTGCTTGAAGACCCAGCATTCTCTGTGCGTGTGGTTCGCAGGTTTGTCGGGGGTGCCATGAATTTGGCATAGTCTGTCCAGAACTCTGTTCAAACCGGACGATCCCTCTTTACTGCCTTTAGGTTGCTTATTTTGCTGGTTAGGTCGAGAGCGTCGGAATCCGGCATTAACCGTTGTGTTGTCCGGGCTCTCTTCCTTGTTTTGGCGTTTGTTTTTATTATGCCGTGGCTTCCCGTTGCCATCCCTTACTTCGGATGTGCTGGGGCCGCTGGTACCTTTACGGGCGAGCCAGCTATCTTCTCCCGCACAAAAGCGGGTCATAAGGCTTGTTAGGGCTGCCATTGTCCTTGGCTTTTCTTGGCCAAGGTGTCTGGCGAGCCACTCGTCCTGGATGCTGTGCTTGAATGCCGCTAAGGCTTCAGCATCCGGGCAGTCAACGATTTGATTCTTCTTAGTGAGGAATCTGTTCCAAAGCTTGCGGGCGGACTCTCCGGGTTGTTGGATTATGTGACTTAAATCGTCAGCATCCGGAGGCCGCACATAAGTCCCTTGAAAATTGGCCCTGAAAGCGTCCTCTAGTTCCTCCCAGCTCCCGATTGAATTTTCGGGGAGGCTTTTCAACCAATGCCGAGCTGGTCCCTTCAATTTGAGGGGGAGGTATTTGATGGCATGGAGGTCATCTCCACGAGCCATGTGTATGTGGAGGATAAAGTCCTCGATCCAGACCCCTGGGTCTATCGTTCCGTCGTATGCCTCTATGTTTACAGGTTTAAAGCCCTGTGGGAATTCATGGTCCAGTACTTCATCAGTAAAGCATAGGGGGTGAGCAGCCCCTCTGTATCTGGACGCGCTGTGGCATGCCATCGGCTATTGTTGTGTTTGGTGTTTGTTCCGAACTGGTGTTTGGTTGTCATAATTGTTTTGACGACCATAGTCCTTCACCGGGGTGTCTCTTTTAGATCCGTAGATGGACCTAGCTGCGCCAGCTTTCTTCTCCAGGTGCTCACGTAAATCGTGGGTGTCTTTGGTAGCTGATTTGTTGCGATTATGAAGTGGTACTCCTGGTCTCCTGGTCGTGTTGTTCTTCGGTGGAAGAGCCTCGTCGTCGAATTCGGGCAGTAGCTCGCGTTTTGGGTAGCTCTTTGCATGGCGATCGTCGCCATATCTTTCTTTAGTGTCTAGCACTTTGTTCCATCTGCGATTGAGCGTTTCCTGTGCGGTTTTAAGCTGTTGCTTCTGCTTCTTCAGACTTCTCGCTGTAGCCGTAAGCTTTCTGTGGAGGTTCTTTCATTCCACGCATTCTTCCGGAATGATGAATGCGTCGTCGTCCGGACTGTCTTCTTGTCCTGGGCCTGATTGGTGAACTCGTCCCTCTGGATCGTTTTCTTCGGGTGTATGACCCAGATTATGTTCGGTGTGACCTGGTTTGTCCTGCTCCATCGTTGGTTCTGTTTGGTCATTATTGCCTTCATGGTTGACTGGAGTATCCATTCTTCTGGCGCTCTTGCTGATATTGTTACTGTTGCCGGATTTGGAACGGCGTCTGCACCGTTGCTTTGGTTTTTGCCCAGGTAACAAACCATCTTGCACCCGCAGACCTTGGGCAGCCAGCTAGGCCTGGAAATTGACTAAAGCTGCAGGCATTTGAGGCATTGGGGGCTCCAGTCAAGCATCCCACTGAGCATTTTGAGGGGCATCCTGGTGAGCAGCATTGTGAGGACCATGATCATTGGCAACTCCATTTTGGATGAGCCAGTTTTGCAGCTGCTGCTGGTACAGTTGTTCGGCTGTCTGTCCTTCTCCAAACATGGGGTGTGGCACGCCACTAGCAGGCAGAGGATCTTCAGCAGCAACTGGCACTTCAGGGTCATGGGCATTCCAGTCAGCTCCCCGAAGAATGAAGACCACAGCAGTCCAGCAGGCCCGATCATCGCCCAACTGACGGACGACGATGCTCTTAGGGATCAGACGCAGATGGATCACCCGAACTTTGATCAGCACAACGTGGCGGTCGATGTTGGGATTGTTCCAAGAGACAAGGCGACCATAGTCATCAACAGAGCGTTGCAGATAAAAATCAGTTTGGTAATCGTCAGGGAATCCAATATACATGAGCCAGACTTCTGGACCATAGGTGGTCTGGCGCATGTTCAAAGCAGCATTTTGGCGCACAAAGGAGATTACTATATCCTCATCATCAAGATGGAAAGTAGTATTGACCGCGGTATCTCTGATGAAAGAGTTTGCAAAGGCGAACATACCAATACCAAGCGGATGGTCCAAAGCCTCAGTGGTGTGTAGCCCCGATTCGTGCAGAAGCCCTTCAATGGTTTCACGGAGGCCTTCCCTGAGATTCAAAGGCACAAATCGGCTCGCCTCCGGGATGGCCAAGAAGCTGTTGTTGAGCGGCGGAATGGGGTTGACGGCCATGTCGGCCCGAACCTTGCGGTCCACCGGACCAGGCTCGACCGACCAGCCGGGCGGCAAGAAAGGGATTGGATTCACCGGATAGTTGGCCATGGTGGAGCAGAGGGCAGAGGACTCGGGGTGGGCGGTGAGGGCGGTGGTGGGTGGCAGAGCAGCTACAGCAGGGAGCTGGGCTTCATTGGGAAGTGAGACAGCGCCAGTTTCCTCTTCGATGCAAGGGAGGCAAGCCACAGGTGCGGAGTCCCGAGGAATCAGCCAAAGGTTTCCATTCTGGTGCAACAAGACCAAGACCGCCAGGACGGCAAGACGGAGGTCATCACCGAGCCCACCACAGCGTCACGACTAGAGGTGTTTCGCAGGAAAAGACCACTTTAGTCAGGATAGGATGTACTGCGTGTACCCTTTAAAATCTGGCCGTTGTGGGATCCCTTCCCGCCAATATTTGGGAAGAGGACCAAGGCCACTATAAATAGAACTTAGCCACCACCATAGAGGGGGACGACGAGAGAAGAGATCGGTTCCATTCTCACCGACGACCTCACCAGCTCTCTTGAGCTCAAGAACACCTCACCTCCTGAGGCAAGTTCATCCACTATACTAGCTCATCCTCAGCCCTTTGAGGCAATCCACCAATACGCTGGAGTAGGGTATTACACCGCAAGGTGGCCCGAACCAAGATAAACTGATGTGTCTCTTTGTCTCTTTGAGCCCGACGCGCTAGGCTTAGGAGGATTGCGAGTAGGCGGGCTGGGTAGGTTGAGATCTCCGCACGCACCCCAGAGTTCGAACCTTTCAAGGGTTTGCGGAACCCGTAATACGGAATTTGGCGCGCCAGGTAGGGGTGCGTCGGATCTTCTATTCCATCGATCGATCCACCGCAACTCAAACACCTCCATGGCTGATGCACGCCAGGCTCGCGCCGAGCGCCGGGCCGTGGTTGCCGCTCGTGTTGCTCGGATGGATCCGGCGGGCGATGGTTGTGCTCGTCGTGCTTCGTCACCGGTGGCCAACGCTGCCACGGGCCCTGCCGACCATGACCAACAAGCTTCTTCGATGCACCCCTCGGTGCACTGCGACGGGTGCACCGCCACTCCATCACTATAACCCCAGCAGCTTCATCGTCCCATGCATGTCACGGCCCAGCAAACACGCAGGCTGCTCTGCTCATGGTGCGGGAGCTCCTTTGCTACCGCCCAGTCGACGACTTCTACGAGGAATGGCTGGTGTCGGTGTCAAAACCGGCGGATCTCGGGTAGGGGTCCTGAACTATGCATCTAAGGCTAATGGTAACAGGAGACGGGAGACACGATGTTTACCCAGGTTCAGGCCCTCTCTATTGAGGTAATACCCTATTTCCTGCTTGATTGATCCTGATGATATTAGTATTACAAGAGTTGATCTACCACGAGATCGTAGAGGCTAAACCCTAGAAGCTAGCCTATGATTATGATTGTTCTTGTCCTACGGACTAAACCTTCTGGTTTATATAGACACAGGACGGGGCTAGGGTTACACAGAGTCGGTTATAGAGAAGGGAATCTACATATCCCAATTGCCAAGCTCGCCTTCCACTCAAGGGAGAGTCCCACCCGGACACGGGACGAAGTCTTTAATCTTGTATCTTCATAGTCCAACAGTTTGGCATAAGCATATAGTCCGGCTGTCCGAGGACCCCCTAATCCAGGACTCCCTCAGTAGCCCCTGAACCAAGCTTCAATGACGATGAGTCCGGCGCGCAAATTGTCTTCAACATTGCAAGGCGGGTTCCTTCTTCGAATACTCCAAAGTAGATCTTGAACACAAGAATCATGTCCGGCTCTGTAAAACAAATTCCACATACCACCGTAGAGAGTACAATATTCCACAAGTCTAATCTGCTAACAACTTTTCCATAGCGTGACATCACGCCGCGGCCCGATCATTATTCAAACCGTTTTCTCAACCTAGTACTACACATCTTACGAGGCGGTTTTATTGGCAAGTCTTGTCGAAGCAAAGATCGTGTCCCCTTATCACGGGATCCTCATTAATACGGGTGTGGGTAACCCAACCGCGCCATTAGCACGGCGCTTGGGGAATAAGCGAGTTTCTAGGGCAAGTGGGGAGTCACATGATTTATGCTACCTTTATAAAGAGACAAGGATTCTCCTTTTTCACCCATGCCTTCTTCTTCTACCGCCTATTCTCTCTCGCTCGAGCTCTAGCGCCCAGGCATTCGCCTTCTCCGCCCACAAAGGCATTCCAAAAATGTTCGGATCTGGAGCCGGAGGCAAATGGATGGCCTCTACCGTCCAAGAGAAGGATATTAAGAAACTTCGAGAGGCCGGGTATCTGGCCAAGAAGATCGGCCACCGCCTTCTGATGGCGGGACAGATTGTCCCTACTCTGGAACCCCACGAGAGGGTTGTATTCCTCTCTCACTTTATCCACGGGCTAGGGTTTCCCCTCCACCGATTCGTTCGCAGCCTTATGTATTACTATGGGATCGATTTTCATGATCTATCCCCCAATTCCTTCCTCAACATCTCGACATTCATCATTGTGTGCGAGGCCTTCCTCTGCATCTCTCCACACTTCGGATTATGGCTAAAGATTTTCAATGTGAAGCCCAAGGTGGTGAGCAGCAAGCACGCCGAGTGCGGAGGAGCCATGGTGAGCAAGATGCCCAACATTACATGGCCATCAGGTACCTTCAATGATTCCGTCAAAGGGTGGCAACAACAGTGGTTCTATGTCACTTAGACATGCGGTGCAAAATGGGCTGTGGCTCCCGAATTTCGATCTGGAGCTCCATTGCGGCTTACGTCCTGGCCCAAGAAGGGCCTGAACTGGTCTTCGCCAAACGAGCTGGCGGCGCTCCAGGCGCGTATCAAGGGTATGGAAGACAAGAACATCAAACTTGTCAACGTAGTCCAGGTGATGTTAGTTCGCCGGACTCTCCCTTGTCAACGCAGGGCTTGCAATTTATGGAAATTCGACCCTGCAAAGCACGAGACCCTACTAGGATTCTTCGACTCATCACACGAAGACATCTGGGAGGTGCTCTTTAAGTCTGGCAAATCGTGGCCGGATTCAGCCGAGGACCATGGGTACCAATTGTCTCGACCCGTGAGTTCGGTAAATCTTCGTATGTCGGTAAGTCATACGCTTTATCTGCATAATCCAAGGGAAATGCTTAATGTATTTTCCAACAACTCTCCTAGGGCTGGACGAAGAAGGCAGGGCGGATCTACTAGCCGACCCCGCTACCAGAAGAACAAGCTGGCCCACTACTTATGAAGATGCTAGTCCCGGCTCATTACAAGGCACCAAAGAAGAAAGCCGAGAAAGAGGGAAAAGAGACCAGGGGCGGCCTTCATCGCCAAGGTACTTCGTACATAGTATCCGAAGACTTCGAGGCCCGCTCTTCCTCCAAAGAGGACGAGGAAGAGGAGGAAAGCCGATCCCCCCCAGCGAGGGGGAGAAAGAAAAGGACGGCCTCTACACACTTGGAGGTCGAGTCGCCTAAGAAGGGAAAACCCCCTCTCCAGGTGAATCCGCCACCGCCACCGATAGCAGCTCGGAGTGGGATCCCAGGGTCCAGCCCCTGGTTAAATCGTGAGTATATAAAACCCGGACACGTTTGTATATCCAGACTCAGTATCGTATAGCGTTTAACGCATTGAGTCATGCCTTTTTTGCAGTCCGGCCAGGTCCCGCTACTAGCAATCCTCATCGGAGGATTCACTGGGTTCGGACGCTATGGACAGCGGGACTCCCACGACGGCCCCCTCCCCAAAACACTTGGACGACACCGAGGTATCATCCCAAAGGGACCGAGGCCGAGAAGGGGCTGGGGAGACCGTCAAGGCGGCGCCAGAGGGTCAAACCTCGGCGGCCGGTCACACGGGGGAAAAGGCCCCCATGGACACCGACGGCGGGGGTTATCTTGAATTTGGCCCCCAGCCGGACACAGTTCCGGAGACCAACACAGCTCCGGAATCAGGCGGGCAACCTCCCTCGACAGAAGGGGGTGCGCCTGTTCCACCGGCAACCTCTTACCAACCAGAGGTGCCGGGTACCTTATCAGCAGCGCTGAGGAACGCTTCCATCATTGAAGAACACCGTGCCCTTATGGGTGCGGTGATTGAGAAGATTCAGTCTACCGAAAGCGGGCTGACTGAAGCCTGCATCAGCCTTATAATGGGCTTTGAGGTATGTTGTGAGGTTTCAAAGAGTGTCATAGTATAGATAGTAGCCCTGATACATTGTTCGGTGTTCGGAAGAAAAAGCCGGACAAAGGATCAAATATATGTTCGCAGGAGACTTACCTTGTAATACATATCCCTCTCTTGTTTTTCTAAGCAGGCGTCTGTGGTGACTGCCACCTCTCATACTACGGAAGTCTTCGGATTGAAGCAGAGTCTAGAGCGGGTCGAAGAAGAGCTCGGCCAAATGAAGAAGCAGTTGAAGGATAACCAAGGTATGCAAAAAACCTTGTTTGTATTCAGTATGAATGAATAATTAAGTATGATGAAAAAATTCATGATGTGCTCTAGGAGCGACGGCCGAAGTCGAGGCTCTTAAGAAGGCAGTGGCCGAGGCCGAGAAGAAGGTGGCCAAAGAGTAGGCCCTTCGTGAAAAGCACGAGGCCAGGGTTATTGAAGTTCAGCAAGAGCTCCAAGAGGCCGTGAAGAAGTGCGAGACGTTGGAGCAGAGTTTAACAGAGAAAGAATCCGAACTCACCAAGGCTCATCAAGATGCACACTATGCCCGGGGCGAAGCCCAAGGTGCCCTTCAGGAAATCCAAGAGGCCAGAAAGATCACGGCGGGTAAGGCTTTTTCTATGTAAAGCAAATATTTGAAGGAAGAAAATCACGTTACTAATCCGAATTGGGATTTCTCCAAGGGTGTTTGCGAACTGTCGTGCAGCGTATCTGATGCTGCACAATTCTATCGAGCCGAAGAAAGGAGCTCTAAGGAGAAGCTGTTCTGGTTGCAATATCTGGCGCCAGAGCATCCAGTGCCCTTTGCCGATCAACTGAAACAGCTGATCGAGCTGCATTGGGCGGCCGAACAAGCCAAGAAGGATTTAATTATCTGGCTATGGACCGCCGAGGTGATTCCCAACAGTTACTTCGGGCTCGTGAAGCGGCTTGTAAGTGCCTGCCCTCGACTCGAAGTCATCAAGCGGTTGGTCTGTATGGAAGTCACGGAGGACCCTCTGCCTCGAAGCAGAGGATTCCCCCTCTCCCTCCTACTCGATGGCCTCGGAGGAGCGGTCGCCAGAGGACAGGTTCACCAAGGAGGCGGGCAACGGGAGAGGCCCCGTCAGCACGGACCCGAACTCATCGAAGACAGGCATGGCAGCAGCAATCTTCTCTCCGTCGCCTCGGCGGTACAGCAGGAGGCGCTCCTCTGAGGGGGCACGGGTCCTTTCCAGTCAAGGACAGCAACACCTTGCTCAGCTCCTCCTCGGGAAGGGCATCCTGGCGCAGGCGGACCTTGTCGTCGGTGGCCCCTAGCATCTACAGGGGACGGGAGCGATCCTGGAGCGGTGCCAGGTGCTACATCAGGAACTCCTTCACGAACATGGCCCCTATCAGCTTCTCATTCTTCAGGTCGTCCTCCATATTATTCATCAACGGCTTCAGGGAAGGGTCGATGATCTTCTCAGAAAACCACCCCTTCTCGGAGGAGGGGAGCTCAGTCCGCAGCTCCAGCTGGTCATGGGAGCACTTGGCATCTATTAGGACCCACATGTGCCGGCCGGCCTCCACCTACTTCCCGGTGCGGGAGATCGCGTTGCCGCCCCGGGCCGCAACTAAGCCGATGCACCCCGTGGGGCAGTCGTCAGTCATGCGGAGGAAGAAGAAGTGCCGGAGCATAGCGACGGAGGGCATCACCCCCACGAATGCCTCGCAGTAGAAGGAAAAGATGGACAAGATGAGGAGGTATTGGGATGGATGTGGAGTGCATGGAGGCCATAATGGTGGAGAACAGCGTAGAAGAAGCGGGAGAGGGGGCACCAACCCCGAGCAGACGTTGTGCAGGAAGAAAGGGTAGAAGGTACCATTCACAGGTTTCGGCGCGGCGGCGGTGACCCAGAGCACAGTCTTCCCCCACTCGTTGTCCTCACTCGCCACCAGGAAAAGCGCGGTTTGGAGCTTCTCCTCGGTGACGGAGGGCGTGATCAACGCCGGCTCATACCAGGCCGGGCCGGCAGCCGGGGCTGGACCCTTAGTCCTCTCAGTGGCCATTGGGCAGAAGATTGGAGGAGAGAGTCGGGAGATCCGGAGAATTGTTTCGGCGTTGGGAGAAGGGGATTTGTAGCATGACAAAGGGAAGGCAATGAAAGCATGACAGCAAATGGCAACCCTTTTGTTAGTCGGAAACGGTTGTCGAGGCAGCATGGGGAAGTGGAGATGCCCACGTCCCATCAATCGCCATGCATCATCAAGGCCGCAGGCAGTTAGGGCCTGTGGCGCTCCACACTTCCCCTTTTGGCTTCTCCTGGAAGCCAAGTCCAAGCGCGCCTTGGGCCCGGGGGCTACTGTCCGTGTTCTAAATATGGGGGTATCCAGACTTGCCGGCCTACGACCCACTGCGTGGCTCCACCGACGGCCTGGTACGGCCCAGCTTCAGCATCAACGACACAAGACCCTCACGCGGGGCCAAGCCTCGCGAGGCTGACGACACCAAGACCCCCGAGGGGATCGGCCTCCTCAGGTTGGCTCCTGAGGGGCGGAGAGTTCTATGCAAGGTGCACCTCACGAGGCTCAGCTGACGTGAGCCATGACGACCAAGGCCAGGCGGACGCCAGCGGGTGCAGAGCGCCAGTTTCCTCTTCTGTGCAAGGGGGGAAAGCCACAGGCGCGAATTCTCGAGGAATCAGCCAAAGGTTTCCATTCCGGTAAAACAAGACCAAGACCGCCAGGACGGCAGGACAGAGGTCATCATCGAGCCCACCGCAGCATCACGACTAGAGGCTTTTGGCAGGCGAAGACCACTTTAGTCAGGATAGGATGTACTACTTGTCCCCTTCCAAATCTGGCCGTTGTGGGATCCCTTCCCACCAACATTTGGGAAGAGGACCAAGGCCACTATAAATAGGACTTAGCCACCACCATAGAGGAGGACGATGAGGAGAAGAGATCAGATCCATTCTCAGCGACCACATCACTAGCTGTCTTGGGCTCAAGAACACCTCGCCTCCTAAGCCCAGTTCATCCACTATACTAGTTCATCCTCAGCGCTTTGAGGCAATCCACCAAAACGCTGGAGTAGGGTATTACACCGCAAGGTGTCCCGAACCAGGATAAACTGTTGTGTCTCTTTGTCTCTTTGAGCCCGACGCGCCAGGATAAATATTGTGTCCCCTGCCTCCTGTTACCGTTGATCCTTAGACCCATAGTTTGGGACCCCCTACCTAAGATCTGCCGGTTTTGACACCGACACCCTTCGCCCGATGATGCGGCTAGGAGGGCCCGCCGCTCCTCCATATCCTGTTTGAGGGCGTCGTTTGAAGCCAGGAGCTCCCGCTCTCGCTCCTTGGCTTCCTCACAATGGTGGTCGGCGGCATCGGCCTCCCCTAGAGCTCGGGTGCATGCCTCGTGAGAGGTTGCAAGGGAAGTTGCAGCGCGTGCTGTCGGTGTTCCGGGAACTGGGGTCCCCAGACTTGCCTGCCTGTGGCCCGCGGCGTGGCTCCACCAGTGGCCAAGTACGGCCCGTATTCACCAACCAACACTCAAGACCCTCGCGAGGGGCCAAGCCTCGCGGTGCGGACAACACAAGGCCTCCTCAGGGGTGGCCTCACCAGGCAGGCTCACGAGGAGGCGGAGATATCAAGGCAAAGGGTACCTCGCGAGGTTCCTATGGCGCAAGCCATGACGACGAAGGCCAGGCGGGCGCAAGCATGGGCAGTGTCCTCGTTTCCCCTTTGGTGTTAAGGGGGCAAGCGCAGGCGCGGAGTACCGAGGCATCAGACAAAGGTTTCCATACCGGTGCAACAAGACCAAGACCAGCAGGACGGCAAGACAGAGGTCATCATGGAGCCCAAGACGGCGTCACCACCAGCGCCTTTAACAGGCGAAGACCACCTTTAGTTAGGATAGTATGTACTAGATGTCCTCTTTCAAAATGGCCATTTTTGGATCCCTTCTCGCTCAATATTTGGGGAGAGGACCAGGGCCTCTATAAATAGGACTAGCCACCACAGTAGAGGGGACGGATCAATTCCTCCCCGAGCAACCCGCCAAGCACAAGAACACCTCTCCTCACGAGGCTGTTCTTCCTCTATACTGTTCTTCATCAGCCCAAGAGGCAATCCACCACCACCACATAGGAGTAGGGTATTACACCACAATGGTGGACTGAACCTGTATAAATCTTGTGTCTCTTGTGCTGTGAGTTCATCTAGCTAAGCTTAGGGATCGCGGTGAGGCTGAGCAAGATTCGGTAGGGGGAAATCTTTGTGCGCACCCCAGTGTTCGAACCTCAAGGGTTTTGCCGGAACCTGATATCAGACATTTGGCGCGCCAAGTAGGGGTGCGCCGGAGCTCTTCCTTCCGTCGACCCGCACTCCACCAACACCGCGCTTCGCCCACATGGCGGACATCGCGCTTCCGGCCCCGGCAACCGGCGCCAGCGCTGGGGCCAGGGGGCTCCGAGCCATGGGCCCCGCCTTGCGGCAGGTGCAGTGGCCGCACAAGTTAAAGCCAGAGATGCCGCCACGCTACGGCGGTGTGATGGACCCGGCGGTTTTCCTGCTGGCGTACGAGGAAGTCGTCCTCAAGGACGGGGGCGACGACAAGGTCATGGCCAATTGTCTTCACATGGCCCTTACTGGTGTCCCACGCGCACGGTTGCTCAACCTGCCGCCGTCTTCTGTGGCCTCCTGGGAGGAGCTGCACGACCTCTTGTTTGCCCACTATGCGGCGCTGGCGCCCCCGGTCGTCGCAGCTCTCCTGGGCGGCTTGCAAGAGCCACCCTCGAATCGCCACGCCAAGCCGTTCTTTCGCCAGATCAGCACCGCCCTCGTGCGGCAAGGAGCTCCCCCGAGTTGGGTGGCGCGCAAGGCCGACCTGACCTCCGACTCGGAAGATCACCCCGACAACACCAAGACCATCATCGACGGTGGTGCTGGCCTCAACGTGCTCTCGATGGAGGCCTTCAGCCTCCTCCATGTAACGTTGGAGCGGTTCCAACCCAGCAAGCCCTTCTCAGGTGTCGAAGGCGGTTCCTCCAGTTCCCTGGGGAAGATTCGACTTCGCGTGACCTTCGGCACATATGACAACTACTGCACGGAGCTGGTCGACTTCGACGTCGCTCACATCGGCCTCCCGTACAACACCATCCACGAGTATCCAGCCTTGGCTCAGTTCATGGCGGCAACCCATCCGGCCTACAACCTCATGAAGATGCCCGGGAGCGACGACGTCCTCACCATAGCTAGAGATACCAAGGAGGCTCTTATGGCACTCAAGCTGGCCCTCAAGGCCGCCGCGGCGGTGCAGCCCGCCGACGCGGATGCCTCCAAGGCCAAAGAAGCTGCACCAACCAAAAAGAAGCAGTTGTTCACTCAGGATAAGGCGGAGACCAAGCAGGTGCCAGTTGAGGAAGACGGGTCCTTGGGAGCCACCTTCACCATAGGTGCCGACCTCGACCCCGACCAAGAGAAGGCGCTGGTGAAATTCTAGCGTGCGAGCAAGGAGGTGTTCACGTGGGAACCCAAGCAGCTAGTGGTGGTCCCAAGGGAGGTGATTGAGCATCACCTGAATGTGTACCCCAATGTACGCCCTGTGAAGCAGAAGGCGAGGTGGCAGTCCACAGAGAAGCAGGCCTTCATCGTCCAAGAAATCCGCAAGCTGGAGGCAGCAGGTGTTATTCGTGAGGTTCGCTACACCGGATGGCTGGCAAACCCCGTTGTCATGCCAAAAAAGGGGGGAAAGGAGCGCATGTGCGTCGACTTCACTGTCACACCCAAGATGCGACCCTATCCTAAAGGAACTCGAAGGTCCCACCAAGGATAGAAGCGCATCTTGAAGACGCTTTTGCAAGGTGGATATCATTACATCAACATTACATAATAGATGGGGATACATACAAAAGGCATACAATGCCACACGAATACAACATCATCTTACATAAGAGCAACATCCGACTACGAATGAAACACAAACAGAAACTCAAACGACATCCACCCTGCTAGCCCAGGCTGCCGACCTGGAACCTATCCCCTGAACGAAGAAGAAGCAGAAGAAGAACTCCAAAACAAGCAAGCATTGCTCTCGTGTCATGATCACCGCATAACCTGTACCTGCAACTGTTGTTGTAGTAATCGATGAGCCACGAGGACTCGGCAATCCCATTACCATGGGTATCAAGACTAGCAAAGCTTAATGGGTAAGGAATGGATAAATGGTGAGGTTGCAGCAGCGACTAAGCATGATATGGTGGCTAACATACGCAAATAAGAGCGAGAAGAGAGCAAACGAAACGGTTGTGAAGCTAACAATGATCAAGAGGTGATCCTGAACTCCTACTTACGTCAAACATAACCCAAAAACCGTGTTCACTTCCCGGACTCCGCCGAGAAGAGACCATCACGGCTACACACACGGTTGATGCGTTTTAATTCGAATCTGGTGTCAAGTTATCTACAACCGGACATTAACAAATTCCCATCTGCCACATAACCGCGGGCATGGCTTTCGAAAGTTTATACCCTGCAGGGGTGTCCCAACTTAGCCCATCACAAGCTCTCACGGTCAACGAACGATATTCCTTCTCCCAGGAAGACCCGATCAAACTCGGAATCCCGGTTTACAAGACATTTCGACAATGGTAAAACAAGACCAGCAAGACCACCCGCTGTGCCGACAAATCCCGATAGGAGCTGCACATATCTCGTTCTCAGGGCACACCGGATAAGCTAAGCATACAGGTACCGATGTAATCGAAGTTGCCAAGGAATGGTCCCGCACGGTGCTCTAGTTTGGACCAACACTCGGAGGAGCACTGGCCCAGGGGGGGGTAAAATAAAGATGACCCTCGTGCTCCGGAAACCCAAGGGAAAAAGGGCTAGGTGAGGCAAATGGTAAAACCAAGGTTGGGCCTTGCTGGAGGAGTTTTATTCAAAGCGAACTGTCAAGGGGGTCCCATAAATCACCCAACCGCGTAAGGAACGCAAAATTCGGGAACATAACACCGGTATGACGGAAACTAGGGCGGCAAGAGTGGAACAAAACACCAGGCATAAGGCCGAGCCTTCCACTCTTTACCAAGTATATAGATGCATTAATTAAATAAGAGATATTGTGATATACCAACATAATCCTGTCCACCGTGGAGCAATCTTCAACTTCACCTGCAACTAACAACGCTATAAGAGGGGCTGAGCAAAGCAGTAACATAGCCAAACAATGGTTTGCTAGGAAGGGTGAAAAGGTTAGGGGCTGACATGGCAATTTGGGAGGCTTGAAGAGCAAAAGATAGGTAGCGCAGCAAAGCGATAGAACGAAGCAACTAGCATAGCAATGATAGTAGTGAGATCCAAGGTGACGGTCATCTTGCCTGAAATCCCGCAAGGAAGAAGAACGAGTCCATGAAGAAGACGAACGGGAGTAGTCGAACGAATCCTCACAATCGCAACATTACCGGAACTAAGAAACAACACCGGAAAGAAAACAAACAACATGGTAAATGCACAAGCATAAACATGGCATGATGCACAAACAAGTATGATGCATGTCCGGTTTAAATGAGGCATGGCATGGCAAAGTGCAACAAACAATACTACAAATTAAGTGGAGCTCAATATGAAATGAGTTGCATATCGACGAAACACCACATCGGGTTATTTAGTTCACTCTTGTTTATGCTACTCATCAATATTAAATGTTGTTAAACATGGCAAGAGGTGAAGCATAATTAAACTACCTATCTAGGCAAGTTTAAATGAGGCCGGAACAACAACCAACACTTCCGGAAAATCCTCATGTCCATATTTTTGATTTTGTACTGTTCTGCCCTAAAACATATTTTATAGTTGTTAGACATGCAAAGTAAGTGCACCGAATTAAACTAGGCATTTTTCCACCCCATTTACATATAAATTTTATTAAATTTGGAGCTACGGTTATTTAGTTACGAAATAAATCATTTTAACATGGCATTTGAGCAAATTTAAACAAACAACATTTTAAACATTTTAAACATGGATGAAAGTGGCATAATGTGAAACTAGATAAAATTCTAAGCATTTTACATATATGACATGTTTAAATCCGATGCACGGTTATTTAGTTGTGAGTAATTTAAAATCATGGCATTTTCTGTAATTATTAATGCACTGGTTTAAATCGCAAAATCGTCCAGGGAAAAAAAACATGAGATGGGCCGAATCTGGCTGGCCCGGTAGTGGACAGGAGAGGCTGGGGGTTTTCTCACCATGGGCTGAGGCACGGTCGGTGTGGCTATCTTGGCGCGGGGAGATGGAGGGCGAGCTGGGCCTTGGCGCTGACGAAGCCAAGAAACAGATCAAGGCCGACGCGTCTCGTGAAGCAGGGGATCAAGCGGGCTGGAGGTCAATGCACGGGCGAGGGGACTTGGCGCGGAGGCAGGCCAGGTGCACGACGGGGAATGCGTGGTCAACGCGCTCGAAGTAGGGGAAGCCGGGCGTCTGGGAGGCTGGATCTGGTCGCGGGATGTCGCCGGGGTCCCGTTCCCTGCCAGATCGAAGCAGAGGCGGGCTGGCGGACTTGGAGCTCCATGGCGCAGGGATGCTACTGCAAGGCAGAGAGAGAGATGTGAGGAACAGAGGGAAGCACGGGGAGGAAGGGAGAGACAGGGGAGGAGAGGAGCGGGACGAGGCCGGTCCTTGCCATGGTCGCCGGCAGCGAGGCCGGTCACGGGACGACGAGGCGAGGTGGAGGATCACGGGGAGGCTCGGGGCTCCGAGGAACGGGAGGAGATGCGCAACCGCGGCCTGGTGACGATGTCGAGCGGCGCTGCTGCTTCCTGGACGGTCGGGCGCGAGGAGGCGGGATCCAGGCGCTGGTGCTCAAGCAGAGGAGCTCGGGGATTGGCCGGCTGGGGAAAACGAGGAAGAAAGGAGGCGCATGTTGGTGGGTTTTGGATCAAGAGGGGACTGGTGGGATGGGGATTGAGGGGAGACGGCTGGCCTGTGGGTGTCTGCGAGATGGATCTGGGAAGATCCCGAGGTGGAAGGAGAGACCCGGTGGAGTGGCGGCGCAGCGATGGAATGGATGGGACATCTCCTAGATTTTAGGGTTTGGTCCTAATATATATAGCAGTGGGATAGGTTAGGGTCTACCTCGTTCCTCCGATCGTAATCGGACGGTCGAGAAAATAATAGGTAGGGAGTCCAATTAAGAAAACGGAGATGTTTTATAGATGTTTGGGGATGATCCGGATCCATCGGTCATGACCGTGCGGTTCAGGTTCGAGGCAATTCCGGACGCGCGCAAAGGGGTTGGTGGCTATGCAGAGAGAGTAGGCGGTCAGACAAGAGGGACTCGAAAAACCCGGTTGGTCTCGGAACGGTCAAAGGAGGCAAGGGGAACATGTCAAGTACGAATGGGTGCGAGTTTTATGAAAACATGCGGATGCGATGCACATGATGCCATGAGATGAGATGCATGACAAGAACAAAATGCAAAACAAAAGAAAAAACCCCAACCACGGGGAAAATAACATATCGCATCTCCGGAAAAGGCAAGCGTTGGAGTTACGAATATAGAAAGTTGTATCCGGGGTGTTACAACACTCCACCACTACGAGAGGATCTCGTCCCGAGATCTAGGATGGCACCGGAGAGAAAAGAAAGAGGAAGATAAGAGGTAAACTAAGTTGCTTCTTCGACAAACGAGTGAAACCATGAACCTCGAGAGGTTGAAAACTTGAAAGAATAACACAATAGAGTTGAACAAAATTGAGAGCATTCCAGTAGAAAAGAGAAACAAGGAACACCATGTTAACGTTGGAGGTTGCAAAGCTGTGATGACAAGCACAATGAACAAGAAGGAATTGAAACCACTCTGGTTGAAACGAGATAAGAATGAATAAGAATGATATAATTTTGACAACACTCCGATTGTAAATGGAAGGAATTGAACATGAACTTGAGAAGATGGGATGATACTTGATGAAATCAACAACACACTGCCTCCGGAACTATTGAAAGAATGGCACAATGGGTAAGAAGGATTTCAGACAACACTCAGGTTGAAAATAGAGGCAAAACTTGACAAGATGAAAGAACTTGAATTAGAACACAACACTCCTGTTAAATGGATAAGCATGAAAAGAACACGATCTTGAAAAAACGAGATGATGGGTCAACGAGAGCAACATCACAATGTCTCCGGAAGGAAGAATGGACGATAGATCATTGGAATAACAAAATGTAGGAGAAAATGCCAACTTCTGCCACAAATGAGCTTGGAAAGCACCCTTCCAAGAAGGTTATAAGGGAGTTTTTGGAAAACCAACAACAAAACGAATAAGCTTGTAGTGGGCTTATGGAAAACATCTCAAAATTATGAGGTGATAACCTGCCACTCACGGGAAAAAAATATTTGATTGCGACCAACAAAGGGATTAAAACTTCTTTCGCCAAGAGGATAAAGAGAAAACTCGGATCATAGATACGCCCCACAAATAGCAGCATTCCCAATGGAAGGCTTTAGGTGAACTATAACCCAAGATAACTCCAACAAAGAGATTGATGGATATAAAATATCTCATTCTTGACAACATGTGAATCATGAAACATGAAGAGAAATTGTCAAGGATGACATAACACCATCTCAAAGACAAGATAGAAGGAATTGCACTTTGGAATGCAAGATGAAGAATACTTGAGCTCATCAAAACAAAACATGTGTTGAGCACCATGTTTATTTTAGAGTATAGCTTGGCGGGTCATAACTCCGAGAAAAATCTTGAAGAACAATTGAAGAATGAAAAGAATCCTTGACGAACCACCATGGAGAATCTCTTGGAAGATCTCCGGAAAAGAAAATGATTATGAAGAAGAATTGGAGGTTAAAGAGAACCATAATTGAAGCCTTGCAATGATTTAGATGGAGCTTCGCGACGATAATGCGGAAAACTTGGAACTCCGGAAAAGAAAAGATGAAGCATCTCGAACCGAGAAATGTGACATGATGAATAACTCTGGAAAGAAGAAACTAGATCAATTGGATGAAACAATAATAAGAATTACGTTATGCGTATCCTTCACCAATTTGAATTGATGACAAACAACGGATTTGGCATACCACTTATTCTCGTAGAAAGGATTAAGAGGGATATAGCGTAAACTTGAGAAGGTCTTCAACAACCACCGGTAGGATTGAAACAACGAAAGAACGAATGAATTGATACGATAACAAAGGAACAGAAATCTTGAACGAACCACCGTAAGAATTGAAAATGAACGTAGCAAAGGCACAATTCACCGGGAAGAATTGGAAAATGAATGAAGATACTTGAGGGGATTTAGATACATGAGAATGAAGAGATCATGAACTGATTAGAGGATATTTGAATGATTCACCGATAAGATTTGGAGAACAATAGCTACACGCTGAGAATGAAGAATTATGACATGATGGGCTACAGAGAATCAATCTGAAAAGACTCTTCAATTGCTCCGGATGGGTGAAAAGAATTCTCACAATCGAAAACAATTATGAGAGGATGGCATCGAACTTGAACTACACATCTTTGGAAGAACTGGTAAGGATTTAAGAGGAACTCTTCTTTGGTCTTCAAAAACCGAGAATGACGAGGAGAAACACCACCATGAATTGTTGAGACACTCCGAAAGGATTAAACGAAAAAGGTTGAGCCAAAGACGAAAAGAATTTGAAAGCGATCTTGGACAAGGCATATGACTGATGAAATTCATTCTTACATCAAACTTTGAAAAGAGTTAGGAATGACTTCGGAATAATTAGTAGAGTCAGGTAAGATCCTGGAAAAAAACCTATGGGTTAGGGCCCACTCAAAAGAGAACACCGTTGAACAATTTTTAAGAGAGGTTGCACCGGTTGAATTAAATGGCTTGAATGAGATAACAACCTCGAAATATCTTGAACGGATTGAGAATGGAAATACAAGTCTTGTGAGATATCTTCAGCACTCCAGAACAAATGAATAGGAAGAAGTGAATGATTGAGAGGTGCACCGGCATGAGAAAGCATTAGAAACGAGGAAAGGAATATGATGAATATCGAAAGCTTGAATTGGATCCACCGGAGAAGAAACAACAATGAAGGATGATGAACTTGAAACTGTTGAGCATCTTCATGGGAAATCACCGAATAAGAACATTGAAAGAAAAGAATGAAGAGACTTCCCACAAATAAAAGGATACATGATTATGAAATCTGAGTCCTTGAAGAAAAAGGGTGGGAGGGCGGGAAAACAAAGGAAACTTGGGGACGGATGAAAGAAACACCGGTGAGAAAACTTAGAGTTGATCTTACGGATGTTGAAAATGATCAGATCCACTTGAAGAGAAGCACACCGGTTGGAAAAGAATTGACATGACAATCTCAATGATCAAAAGGATTAGTATTCACATAGAAATATGAGAACACTGTTTAGGAAAGGTATGGATTCAACATTTGACTTCGAAGCAACTCGAATACCACATATAACACAAAACAAAGGATTTGGCTTGCAGAATAAGCCGGAAACAAACATATGATAGAGATTTACCCAATCCCATATCATGCATCTGTCGGAAATATATTCTAGGAGCTACTTGAATTCCCACCTATAAACTCCCGAAACTTTCTGGTTATGCAATCTGGTGTTGGGGATACAGGGGAAGCAATATATCTCACCCAAACTAACAATACCTACATCCAAGCTGTATCCATCCATCAACACATAACCAAGAAACCTTCGGAAATCGTGTACCTCAACCTTCGAAAAGCATCCGTTATACGAGCTATGGTAATACTCCCGAACTCCCCAGTACTGGGTGGCGTCGAGGTTATCTCACCAACAACTGCATAAAAGAGATTTTCGATGTCGGCAAAACTCAGGTATTCCAGAACTGCAACAATAAAATTATGATGACAACACCTCGGAGCTCAACTCCCCAGGACACTGCCACAACCCCTAAATGTCAGGAGGCACCAAGAACAATGTTCTAGTCATAAGAATATCAGAACGATCCCAAGATACCCGCGTGAACCTAAAATTTTTTTAGTGAAATCTGAGGCGAGGAAAGACAAAACATCTACGTCAGGAGTCCTCACAAGAGCGATGAAGGGGGCTGAGGAGAAAAAAGAATCCTACTCTCCGATATATATAATCCTAAGACTCAAAATAGTTTTCTTCTAGACTCAACAACGGCCAACAATCAAGGGGGCTCCTATGGTCGGTCGAGGCTCTGATACCAACTTGTCATGCCCAAGATGCGACCCTATCCTAAAGGAACTCGAAGGTCCCACCAAGGATAGAAGCGCATCTTGAAGACGCTTTTGCAAGGTGGATATCATTACATCAACATTACATAATAGATGGGGATACATACAAAAGGCATACAATGCCACACGAATACAACATCATCTTACATAAGAGCAACATCCGACTACGAATGAAACACAAACAGAAACTCAAACGACATCCACCCTGCTAGCCCAGGCTGCCGACCTGGAACCTATCCCCTGAACGAAGAAGAAGCAGAAGAAGAACTCCAAAACAAGCAAGCATTGCTCTCGCGTCATGATCACCGCATAACCTGTACCTGCAACTGTTGTTGTAGTAATCGATGAGCCACGAGGACTCGGCAATCCCATTACCATGGGTATCAAGACTAGCAAAGCTTAATGGGTAAGGAATGGATAAATGGTGAGGTTGCAGCAGCGACTAAGCATGATATGGTGGCTAACATACGCAAATAAGAGCGAGAAGAGAGCAAACGAAACGGTTGTGAAGCTAACAATGATCAAGAGGTGATCCTGAACTCCTACTTACGTCAAACATAACCCAAAAACCGTGTTCACTTCCCGGACTCCGCCGAGAAGAGACCATCACGGCTACACACACGGTTGATGCGTTTTAATTCGAATCTGGTGTCAAGTTATCTACAACCGGACATTAACAAATTCCCATCTGCCACATAACCGCGGGCATGGCTTTCGAAAGTTTATACCCTGCAGGGGTGTCCCAACTTAGCCCATCACAAGCTCTCACGGTCAACGAACGATATTCCTTCTCCCAGGAAGACCCGATCAAACTCGGAATCCCGGTTTACCAGACATTTCGACAATGGTAAAACAAGACCAGCAAGACCACCCGCTGTGCCGACAAATCCCGATAGGAGATGCACATATCTCGTTCTCCGGGCACACCGGATAAGCTAAGCGTACAGGTACCGACGTAATTGAAGTTGCCAAGGAATGGTCCTGCACGGTGCTCTAGTTTGGACCAACACTCGGAGGAGCACTGGCCCAGGGGGGGTAAAATAAAGATGACCCTTGTGCTCCGGAAACCCAAGGGAAAAAGGGCTAGGTGAAGCAAATGGTAAAACCAAGGTTGGGCCTTGCTGGAGGAGTTTTATTCAAAGCGAACTGTCAAGGGGTTCCCATAAATCACCCAACCGCGTAAGGAACGCAAAATCCGGGAACATAACACCGGTATGACGGAAACTAGGGCGGCAAGAGTGGAACAAAACACCAGGCATAAGGCCGAGCCTTCCACCCTTTACCAACTATATAGATGCATTAATTAAATAAGAGATATTGTGATATACCAACATAATCCTGTCCACCGTGGAGCAATCTTCAACTTCACCTGCAACTAACAACGCTATAAGAGGGGCTGAGTAAAGCGGTAACATAGCCAAACAATGGTTTGCTAGGAAGGGTGAAAAGGTTAGGGGCTGACATGGCAATTTGGGAGGCTTGAAGAGCAAAAGATAGGTAGCGTAGCAAAGCGATAGAACGAAGCAACTAGCATAGCAATGATAGTAGTGAGATCCAAGGTGACGGTCATCTTGCCTGAAATCCCGCAAGGAAGAAGAACGAGTCCATGAAGAAGACGAACGGGAGTAGTCGAACGAATCCTCACAATCGCAACATTATCGGAACTAAGAAACGACACCGAAAAGAAAACAAACAACATGGTAAATGCACAAGCATAAATATGGCATGATGCACAAACAAGTATGATGCATGTCCGGTTTAAATGAGGCATGGCATGGCAAAGTGCAACAAACAATACTACAAATTAAGTGGAGCTCAATATGCAATGAGTTGCATATCGACGAAACACCACATCGGGTTATTTAGTTCACTCTCGTTTATGCTACTCATCAATATTAAATGTTGTTAAACATGGCAAGAGGTGAAGCATAATTAAACTACCTATCTAGGCAAGTTTAAATGAGGCCGGAACAACAACCAACAATTCCAGAAAATCCTCATGTCCATATTTTAGATTTGGTACTGTTCTGCCCTAAAACATATTTTATAGTTGTTAAACATGCAAAGTAAGTGCACCGAATTAAACTAGGCATTTTCCCACCCCATTAACATATAAATTTTATTAAATTTAGAGCTACGGTTATTTAGTTATGAAATAAATCATTTTAACATGGCATTTGAGCAAATTTAAACAAACAACATTTTAAACATTTTAAACATGGATGAAAGTGGTATAATGTGAAACTAGATAAAATTCTAAGCATTTTACATATATGACATGTTTAAATACGATGCACGGTTATTTAGTTGTGAGTAATTTAAAATCATGGCATTTTCTGTAATTATTAATGCACTGGTTTAAATCGCAAAATCGTCCAGGGAAAAAAACATGAGATGGGCCGAATCTGGCTGGCCCGGTAGTGGACAGGAGAGGCTGGGGGTTTTCTCACCATGGGCTGAGGCCCGGTCGGTGTGGCTGGCTTGGCGCGGGGAGATGGAGGGCGAGCTGGGCCTTGGCGCTGACGAAGCCAAGAAACAGATCAAGGCCGACGCGTCTCGTGAAGCAGGGGATCAAGCGGGCTGGAGGTCAACGCACAGGCGAGGGGACTTGGCGCGGAGGCAGGCCAGGTGCACGACGGGGAATACGTGGTCAACGCGCTTGAAGCAGGGGAAGCAGGGCGTCTGGGAGGCTGGATCCGGTCGCGGGATGTCGCCGGGGTCTCGTTCCCTGCCGGATCGAAGCAGAGGCGGGCTGGCGGACTTGGAGCTCCATGGCGCGGGGATGCTACTGCAACGCAGAGAGAGAGATGTGAGGAATAGAGGGAAGCTCGGGGAGGAAGGGAGAGACAGGGGAGGAGAGGAGCGGGACGAGGCCGGTCCTTGCCGTGGTTGCCGGCAGCGAGGCCGGTCACGGGACGACAGTCCTGCGGGACGACGAGGCGAGGTGGAGGAGCACGGGGAGGCTCGGGGCTCCGAGGAACGGGAGGAGATGCGCAACCGCGGCCTGGTGACGATGTCGAGCGGCGCTGCTGCTTCCTGGACGGTCGGGCGCGAGGAGGCGGGGATCCAGGCGCTGGTGCTCAAGCAGAGGAGCTCGGGGATTAGCCGGCTGGGGAAAACGAGGAAGAAAGGAGGCGCATGTTGGTGGGTTTTGGATCAAGAGGGGACTGGTGGGATGGGGATCGAGGGGAGACGGCTGGCCTGTGGGTGTCTGCGAGATGGATCTGGGAAGATCCCGAGGTGGAAGGAGAGACCCGGTGGAGTGGCGGCGCAGCGATGGAATGGATGGGACATCTCCTTGATTTTAGGGTTTGGTCCTAATATATATAGCGGTGGGATAGGTTAGGGTCTACCTCGTTCCTCCGATCGTAATCGGTCGGTCGAGAAAATAATAGGTAGGGAGTCCAATTAAGAAAACGGAGATGTTTTATAGATGTTTGGGGATGATCCGGATCCATCGGTCATGACCGTGCGGTTCGGGTTCAGGGCAATTTTGGACACGCGCAAAGGGGTTGGTGGCTATGCAGAGAGGGTAGGCGGTCAGACAAGAGGGACTCGAAAAACCCGGTTGGTCTCGGAACGGTCAAAGGAGGCAAGGGGAACGCGGCAACTACGAACGGGTGCGAGTTTTATGAAAACATGCGGATGCAATGCACATGATGCCATGAGATGAGATGCATGACAAGAACAAAATGCAAAACAAAAGACAAAAACCCAACCACGGAGAAAATAACATATTGCATCTCCGGAAAAGGCAAGCGTTGGAGTTACGAATATGGAAAGTTGTATCTGGGGCGTTACATTCACCAACCTCAACAAGGCCTGCCCCCAAGATCCGTTCCTACTTCCCCGCATTGACTAGATCGTCGACTCCACTGCCGAGTGCGACCTACTGTGCTTCCTGGATGCGTTTTCGGGTTATCACCAGATCAAGATGGCTGTGGAAGACATAGAGGAGACAGCCTTCCTGACCCCATGTGTGGTATACTGCTACACTTGCATGCCGTTCAGGTTGCGCAACGCGGGCATGACCTTCCAACGGCTGATGCACGTTGCCTTGGGCCGGCAGCTCAGGAAGAACGCCGAGGCTTACGTCGACATTGTGGTGAAGTCTTGGGAGGCAAGGACCTTAATCCAGGACTTAGAGGAGACCTTCGCGAGCCTTCGCCAGGTAGACCTGCGTCTCAACCCGGAGAAGTGCGTGTTCGGCGTCCCTTCAGGCAAGCTGCTGGGCTTCCTCATGTCCCACAGGGGGATCGAGGCCAACCCGGAGAAGGTCAAGGCAATCGAAGACAAGAGTCCGCCGCAAACCCTCAGAGAAATGCAGAAGCTCACCGGTCGCGTGACTGCGTTAGGACGCTTCATCTCCAAGCTTGGGGAGTGCGCCCTGCTATTCTTCAAGCTGATGAAGAAAAAGGGACCATTTGAGTGGACACAGGAGGCTGACGAAGCGTTTCAAGACCCCAAGAAATACCTGACCAGGCCTCCCGTGATGGTGGTGCCGCGCCCTCTTGAGCCCCTAGTGATCTACCTTGCCGCCACTCCCTACTCCGCCAGCACAGCAGTGGTGGCGATTCGGGAGGAGCGCCAAGATAAGGCCGCGTCCCGACCAGCTGCAGCTTCAGCCGGGGCGACACAAGACCAGGAAAGCCTCGCGAGGACCGTGACAGCGGCAGCAGGGGACCAAGCTCAGTAGGAAGATTCCCCCAGGGCTAAAGAGGCCGCACCAACAACCAGGTGCTGGGGGCTCCATTGTCTCGGGAAGCTCCTCAACCTCCGGAAGACATAGGCCACGTCAGTGCACCCACCCTCGTCAAGCACGCGGTGTACTTCGTCAGCATGGTGCTGCGGGATGCAAGGTCACGGTACCCCATGCCTCAGAAGCTCTTACTCACGCTCTTGGTGGCCTCGCGTAAGCTGCAGCACTACTTTCAAGGTCACTCCATCAAGGTCATTTCGGCCTACACATTGGAAAGGGTACTTAGGAGCCCAAACTCCGCTGGGAGAGTCGCTGAATGGAACATCGAGCTGCAGGCGTTTCAGTTGGAGTTTAGCACAACTAGGGTCATCAAGGGAGCCGCACTTGCTGATTTCGTGGCAGAATGGACGGACGCACCGGAGCTCAAGGTGGGCGAGTATCGTCTCTCTCCCCAGGAAGTGAGGCACCAGATGGCCGGGTCATGTATTTTGATGGTTCCTTCTCGCGACAGGGCGTGGGGGCTGGCGCAGTGCTTATATCACCCACTCGGGACAAGCTCTACTACGCCGTACAGCTCTGTTTCCAGCAGGGCGAGAAGGTCTCCAACAACATAGCAGAATACGAGGGCCTCATAGCATGCCTGAAAGCTGCGGCAGTACTAGGAGTGAAGCGCCTCGTCATCAAGGGCGACTCACAACTCCTCGTCAACTTCTCCAACAAGGTGTACGAGCCGAAGGATGAGCACATAGAAGCATATCTCACGGAAGTACGCAGGATGGAGAAGCAGTTCCGGGGGCTAGAGTTGCAGCATGTACCCCGCGGCACCAACCAAGATGCTGATGACATCGCCAGGAGGGCATCCAAACGGCTGCCTCAGGAGCCTAGCGTTTTCGAGGAACGACTCTTCAAGCAGTCGGCGGCACCACCACTTTTAAGAATGGCGCAACCTCTGGAAGAACTCGCTCAGCCACCTGCCATAGGAGCCTTGTCCTGTGGCCTGACCTTGGGAGTGTGCCTGTTCTTGGCGCTGGAACCTCAGGAGGGATGCTGGACCAAGGAATTCATGGAATACCTAACGCAAGGGGCGCTGCCGGAGAAGGAGGAGGACGCAGAGCATGTGGCCCGGTAGGCCACGGCCTACGACATCCAAGACAGTGAGTTATACCAGAAGCGGCCGAATGATGTTTCCCTGCATTGCATCTCCAGGAAACAGGGGAAAGAGCTGCTGGCCGACATACACACTAGAGAGATTGTGGACACCTCTCGTCATCACGGACCCTCATCGGCAAGGCATTTCACAGTGGGTTCTACTGGCCTACCACACTCAACGACGCGACCGAGCTGGTGAAGTCCTGCGAAGCCTGCCAATTCCACGCCAAGCAGATCCATTAGCCAGTGCAGGGCCTGCAGACCATCCCACTCTCGTGGCCGTTTGCGGTCTGGGGGCTGGATATCTTGGGCCCATTCCCTCGAGCGCCTGGGGGCTGGATATCTTGGGCCCATTTCCTCGAGCGCCTGGGGGCTTGATATCTTGGGCCCATTCCCTCGAGCGCCTGGGGGCTACCTCTACCTCTACGTCGCCATCGACAAGTTCACCAAGTGGGCGGAGGTGGAAGCCGTCCGCACCATCCCAGCCGGTTCCGCGGTCAAGTTCATCAAGGGCCTCGTGATCCGGTTTGGGGTCCCTAACCGCATCATCGACAACGGTTCGCAGTTCACCAGCAATCTCTTCAAAATGTATTGTGCTAACCATGGAACGCAGATCTGCTACGCTTCGGTGGCGCATCCCCGGAGCAACGGCCAGGCCGAATGCGCCAACGCGGACGTCCTGAGGGGCCTCAAGACCAGGACCTTCAAGAAGAAGCTGGAGGCCTGCGGCAGGGGCTGGCACGACGAGCTCTAGTCCGTGTTGTGGTCCATTCTCACTACCGCCACCAAGCCAACGGGCGAGACCCCATTCTTCCTCCTCTACGGAGAAGAAGCGGTTCTCCCTCACGAGGTCAAGCATCGCTCCGTGCGGGTCCTGGCGTTTGATGAGCCATAACAGGACGCCATGCGGGGGATGGACCTCGTACTGGCGGAGGAACACCGCCGTGAAGCCATGCTACGGGAGGCAAGGTACCAGCAGGCACTATGGCGGTATCATTGTAGCAGCATCCGCCCCAGGACGCTCAAGGTAGGTGACCTCGTACTGAGGCAGGTGCTTGAGTGAGTCCTGGATTAAGGGGTCCTCAGACAGCCGGACTATGTACTTTGGCCGGACTGTTGGACTATGAAGATACAAGATTGAAGACTTCGTCCCGTGTCCGGATGGGACTCTCCTTTGCGTGGAAGGCAAGCTTGGCGATTCGGATATGATGATTCCTTTCCCTATAACCGACTCTGTGTAACCCTAGCCCCCTCCAGTGTCTATATAAACCGGAGGGTTTAGTCCGTAGGACAACAACAATCATAACCATAGGCTAGCTTCTAGGGTTTAGCCTCTTCGATCTTGTGGTAGATCAACTCTTGTAATACTCATATCATCAAGATCAATCAAGCAGGAAGTAGGGTATTACCTCCATCGAGAGGGCTCGAACCTGGGTAAACAATGTGTCCCCCACCTCTTGTTACCATTAGCCTTAGACGCACAGTTCGGGACCCCCTACCCGAGATCCACTGGTTTTGACACCGACACCTGTGAAGCTCGCCGCCCGAAGAAAGGCCCGGTGCGTGTGAAGAAGGCCCGGTGCCTGTGAAGCTCGCCGCCCAAAGAAAGGCCCGGTGCCTATGAAGAAGGCCCAGTGCCTGTGAAGTTTGCCGCCCGTGACAGTCTCACACAATAATGAGTGGGGCTGTACCCGCCCCGGAGTCTCAGGAGTGCCACCCTTGGGTCTCGGGGGCTCCCTCCCACACCAAGTGGCAGCACTTAGCTCCCCGCTGGTGAGAAGACGTCGAAGACTAGACTAGGTTCCGGACGCAGCTTTTCATTTGCTTTTTGCAGTTGACTCGTTCTTCCTTGTTTGAACCTTGATTAAAGTTGCTTCTGGTGTTCTTTGCCGGTTCTGTTCCATCACCTTCTGCCTCCGTTTTCTGTCTTCAGCTCTTTGCCTGACTTGCTCTCTCTCGCAAGCCTCATGAGGGGGCTGCGCGGGTGCCCTTGCGAGCTCTTTCTCTTCTGACTTTCACAAGGCTCTCTAGTTCGAATTCACAGCGAGAGCATCCCTCCCAGTCCATGCCCCTCGGGTACCGTGACATGAAGCGTCGGGCCGCGGCCGGCAGTCCTTGCGACCAGGGTTTAGAAAATGACAGCCTCTCAATGAGTTTTTTGTAGTTCCTAAGGCGCCCGGCAAGGCTTGATGCAGGCACCTCGCACCGCAGAAACAACCTCAAGCATGCCAAGCTAAGTTGTTCCTACATGCACCACAACGACGCCATGACATAGCACAGGAACGATAAATGCAGCAAGTTAACTAGGAAATTATAGTTTGTTGCACGCCCCCACGGGGCCCCATACTTGTCTCTCTCAATGCAGGAAAGAAGGAAAAGAAAACAAAAGCAGCACGTGCCTTGCAGTAGTTCGCGAGGAGGGATCTACGCCGATCTCCTGAGCTCGGCCAGACCCCACCTCGTGCTTCACCGAAGCGCGACGATGGGACGCCCCGCTGTCGTCCTCGAGGTGGACACGGTGGCGTGGCGGTTCATTGTAGCCACCGCTGGAGGAGCGGTCGCCGGAGGAGGAGCCGTTGTAGCTTCATGAGCTGCGGTTGCCGCCGGGAGCGGGTTCGCCTTCACCCTCGTCACAACCGTCACCAAGTCCGAGCACCTCGTCACCGTCGCTGTCTTTGGGGAAGCACCCAACGCAACAACCATCTCCTCCGAACACCATCACGTAGAGGGTCGCGCCGCCATCATACCTGAAGTGGAGGGTGCATGGCCTACCCAGACCGTGCGCACGGGCAGACGTCTGCCAGCCTCGGGCCAAGGCTGTGTTGCCGGCAATGGAGAGCTCCACTGCGACCCAGGAGGCCCTGCTGCAGCAGCCGTCCGCCTGCAACCAGAGCCCGCTCGGGCCAGCGGCTGGCAGCTCACTGATGAAGAAGCACGGGAGCTGAAGCCAGTTGCCGGTCGGGTTTTTCGGCCACACGACGACTCCGGCAGCACCTCCGCCGAGTGGAAGCGCGGCCGGGGTGGCCGCGCAACCACAGCACGCCTTTCCCCACCAACCGGGCTGCCTCGACATGGGCGGCCACCACCACGTGAAGGGCCACCGCCGCGACTGCGGGAAGCCACGGCAGGGGTAGCGGAGTGCTTGTGAGGGCGATCGCGTTCGTGCTTGGGCGGAGGAGAGCCAGGCCCTTCCTGGCGATCCTTCCCCTTCTCCGCGGCCGAAAACCTCTTCGCGGGTGCCATGTGGGACGCTACGAGCAACTGAGCAAGAGAGGAGAAGCGAGCGGAATGAGAAGATATGGGTGACGGGGGCTTTCGCCCCTCCTCATTTATAGCCCAAGCGAGGCCAACCGTCGACCTCCACGATCGCAGGTAATGATGCCCCTTTCTGCATGCAGCAAGGACTCGTCAAATCGGGCAGGTGCCGAGGCAGCGTGGGGAAGCGGAGACGCCCACGTCCAATCAGTCACCATGGGTCGACCAAGGCCGCAGGCTGTTGGGGCCCGCGGCGCTCCACACTTGCCCTTTGGCTTCACCGCTAAGCCAAGTCCGAGCGCGCCTTGGGCCCGGGGGCTACTGTCGGCGTTCTGGGAACAGGGGTCCCCAGACTTGCCTGCCTGCGGCCCGCGGCGTGGCTCCACCAGTGGCCCAGCACGGCCCGTCTTCACCAACCAATACTCAAGACCCTCACGAAGGTTCAAGCCTCACGGGGTGGACGACACAAGGCCTCCTCAGGGGTGGCCTCACCAGGCAGGCTCACGAGGAGGCGGAGAGATCAAAGCAAAGGGTACCTCGCGAGGTTCCCGTGACACAAGCCATGATGACCAAGGCCAGGCGGGCAGAAGCGCGCGCAGTGTCCTCATTTCCCCTTTGGTGTTAAGGGGGCAAGCCCAGGCGTGGAGTACCGAGGCATCAGGCAAAGGTTTCCATATCAGTGCAACAAGACGAAGACTAGCTGGACGGCAGGATGAAGGTCATCGTGGAGCCCAAGACAGCGTCACCACCATCGCTTTTGACAGGCGAAGACCACCTTTAGTCAGGATAGCATGTACTAGTTGTCCCCTTTCATAATGGCCGTTGTTCGATCCCTTCCCGCTCAATATTTGGGGAGAGGACCAGGGCCTCTATAAATAGGACTAGCCACCACAGTAGAGGGGACGGATCAATTCCTCCCGAGCAACCCGCCAAGCACAAGAACACCTCTCCTCGTGAGGTTGTTCTTCCTCTGTACTGTTCTTCATCAGCCCAAGAGGGAATTCACCACAACCACACAGGAGTAGGTTATTACACCACAATGGTGGCCCAAACCTGTATAGATCTTGTGTCTCTTGTGCTGTGAGTTCATCTAGCTAAGCTTAGGGATCGCGGCGAGGCTGAGAGCGAGATTTGGTACGGGGAAATCTTCGTGCGCACCCCAGTGTCCGAACCTCAAGGGTTTTGCAAGAAACCGATATCCGACATGCGCATCGGCCTGATCACGCTGAAGCTGCCCGAGGTTAATGGCAACCTTCAGCTGGTGCCATTCGCGTGCCAGTCGGCGGTACTCTGCCTCGAGCTGGGTGTTGACGTTGGCAAGCTCTCCACCAAGTTGGGTCATCACACGCATTGCCTCGCTGAAGAACTCAAAGTGGACAGCACTGCACCTGCGCGTGAACTCCAACACGCGGCCAAACCTGTCTTCGGCCCTCGGGGCTGCCGGAGGAGTGCGAAGCGCCTCACCTACCTCCGGCTGGGGCTGGCAGGTGCAGCCTCGCAGCCTGAAGAAGACGGCCCAAAGGGCGCCCAATCGCCGGCAGTGATCAGCGGGGAGACCATCGACACGCCCCCCACCCTCCATGCCAGGTCGCGGGAGGACGAAGCAGGAGGCTCAAAGTTGAGGGCCCCCTAGCAGTGCGCCAGCTGCTGGAGTCAGCCCCATGCCTTGCACGGAAGCTGGGCACTGGTGGCTGTGCATCGGAAGCGAGCCAGGAGCTCCTGAAGGACGCATCTCATGAGGCTTTGCCATCGCAGGGGGGCTGCGAAACCCTAGTTAGAGAAGAGCATAGCGCAGAGAATCACAAAATGAGGTACTTACTCATCCACAGCTATATACTTCCTCAGGTTCAGCGGCCGACGGGCGTCACCATTGCATCTCGGAGACCCCTTCCTCTTGCGGAGTGCTTCAAGATTCAGGCGAGGCCGACCGGGCCTCGAGGGACGGTCCCCAGGAGCGGGAGCGCTCGGCGGGGCTCCCTGGGCGGCAGCCTCAGGAGCACCAGGAGGCGCCTCTCCTTCAGCAGCCACCCCGGAACCGTCATCCCGAGCCTCAGAAGCCTCTGCCTCTGGAGCACTGGGTCGTGCCGACCCCACAGTGGCCCTTTCCTGGGCCTCAGGAGCCTCGGCCTCCAGAGCGTTTGGTGGTGCAGGGCTTCTGGAGGTCGCCTCGGCAGCGGCTGGTGGCGTGCACCCCCCTGCTTCCACATTGGGGGTGCACGCCGCAGAATCAAGAAGCAAGGGATCCACGAGGATGGATTTATCGCGAGGCCCCTCAAGGCCCGCCGGGAGTAACCCCCACTCGTCGAAGAGGGGCATCTGCTCCATGAAGTCCACCTTGTTCGAGCATATGTAGAGGAGACATCCATTTCCTGGAAGATCGGCGGGTTTGGAGTCGCCCGTGAGAAGCTCAAGCAGCTTGTTCAGGGGCTTGGAAGGCAGTGTCGGCTCCTGGAGCCTCATGGAGTCCTTGGCACCGGTGAAGGCCCACATCAGGCGGGAATGGCGCTGCAGCGGGGCGATGCGCCACTGGACGAATTCCTTCACCACCATCGGTGCCATCACCCCGAGCTTCTGCAGCCTGGCCAGCCTCTTCCAGACGCGGGTAAGCTGACGGTCGACAAGCTCCACATGCCCAAGGGGTCAGAAGCAGGGGGGTTGTGCGTACCAACATCTACAAACAACCACTGCTTCCAGAACCCATTCGCATCTGGCGATAGCTCGAAGTAAATCCCTGAGCCAGCAGTCGCCGCAACAGCTTCGAAGGTCACACACCCCGAGAGTTGGCGGGCATCGACCAGACGGAGCAAGAAGAAATGGCGGAACAGGGCCACTGAAGGGGCAATGACGACCATGGCTTCACAAAGGAAGGCGAAGACAGCAAGGAGGATGATGGAGCAGGGATCTAGGTGCAGTAGGTGGATCTGGCAGTGCGAGATTATGGCATTGAAGAAAGGAGAGAAAGGGAGAATCAGGCCCGTGAAGAGGGTATGAAGATGGATGGGGATCTCAGTGGCGCTCATATCATCCACAAGCCAAGACGCGGGTCGAGCGGCCGTCGCCTTCCACTCGTTGGAATTAGCTGCGAGAGTGGGGTGGACCTTGTTCAGCCCCTCCCGATTGATCACCGTCGGCCGCTCGAGAGCTAGCTCCTAGGCCGGTGGGGGTCCAGCCGAGATGCGCGACCTCCCCTTCTTCTTCCTCTGCTATGGAGCCATGGCAGATGCTAGGAAGGGGAGCGACACTAGCACTGGATCTGCGCGAGGATTGCAAGCCTGGGAAGAGAAGGAGCAAGGGCCAAGCGCGATAATCTACAAGGACGAACTGCTCTGGCAACGGGCGGCCACCAGGCTTGGTGGATATCAAGGAAGCTTGGGGAAGTGGAGACACCCACGTCCCATCAATCGCCACATGTCGTCCAAGGACGTAGGCGGTTAGGGCCCATGGCGCTTTGCACTTGCCCTTTGGCTTCGCCTAGAAGCCAAGTCTGAGCACGCCTTGGGCCCGGGGGCTATTGTCGGCGTTCTGGATATGGGCGTACCCAGACTTGCCTGCCTTCCGCCCACTGCGTGGCTCCATCGATGGCCTGGTATGGCACAGCTTCAGCATCGACAACTCAAGACCCTCGCGAGGGGCCAAGCCTCATGAGGCGAATGACACCAAGACCTCCAAGGGGGTCGGCCTCCTCAGGCTGGCTCCCGAGGGGCGAAGACTTCTATGCAAGGTGCACCTAACGAGGCTCAGCTGATGTGAGCCATGACGATCAAGGCCAGGCATGCACCAGGAGGGCACCAGCGCGCGCAGAGTACCAAATTCCTCTTTCGTGCAAAGGAGACAAGGTGCAGGCGCGGAGTCCCGAGGAGTCAGCCAAAGGTTTCCACTCTGGTGCAAAAAGACCAAGACCACCTGGACGGCTGGACGGAGGTCATCACTGAGCCCACCACGGCGTCATGACCAGAGGCTTTTGTAGGCGAAGACCACTTTAGTCAGGATAGGATGTACTTCTTGTCCCCCTTCAAATCTGGCCGTTGTGGGATCCCTTCCCGCCAACATTTTGGAAGAGGACCAAGGCCACTATAAATTGGACTTAGCCACCACCACAGAGGGGGAGATCTGAACGGAGTGAAGCCATTCCCCCTTCACCAGCTCTCTTGAGCTCAAGAACACATCACCCCCTGCGGTTGTTCATCCACTGTATTAGTTCATCCTCGGCCCCATGAGGCAATCCACCACAAAGCTTGAGTAGGGTATTACACCGCAAGGTGGCCCGAACCAGGATAAACTACGGTGTCTTTCTTTCCCTTCAGGATCGACGCGCTAGGCTGTGAGGATCGCGAGTAGGCAGGCTGGGTAGGTTGAGATCTCCGCACGCACCTTAGAGTTCGAACCTATCAAGGGTTAGCGGAACCCGAAATCCGACATTACCAATGTCGTCGATGATCACAAGATGAAGATGAATGCAATGCGCTTGAAGATGGATGCAATGCGCTTGAAGATTAAGAAGATCGAAAAATATACCATTGATAATGAGGCTGGTATCATTATGCCATTGGATCAATTTTTACTTTAGTTGCGATCTTCATCGCATTTGTTGTGATGAGGGTAATTTTCTCTAGTGTTTTACTTAACAAATGCATACTTAGCTTACTTTCCTCCTAAATGGCATAATTACCTAAGTTAGACAAAAAATGAGCTATACTTAGCTTCTTCAGTTCATTTATGACATACTTAGCATACTTACGTCAAAAAATGGCATGATAATCTTTGTTACCTCCAAAATGATATAGACTTAGCTTATTTTCCTTGAAAATGACATAATAACCTTACTAAGCTCCAAAATGGCCTATTTACATAGCCGAGCTCTAAAATGACCTACACATAACATTTTTACCTAGCTTAGCAATAAAATTGCATTTTTATCTACCTTAGTTAGAAGAAGAAGAGAAAGAAGAGGAGAAGAGAAAAAGAAAGAGAAGAAAAAATCTTCTTCTTCTTCTTCTTCTTCTTCTTCTTCTTCTTCTTCTTCTTCTTCTTCTTCTTCTTCTTCTTCTTCTTCTTCTTCTAGCTAGTCTTCTTCTTCTTCTTCTTCTTCTTCTTCTAACTTTCTTCTTTCCCAGTTTGCATATTTGCTTTAGATGAGGAAGCTTGCGTTGATGGAGTCTACTCTTCCCTTTATGCTTCCTTCTTGTTTTGATTTTGTAGGATGAATAATGTGAAACTTGCTACCTATATATGTATGTATGGATGAAACCATTGTATGCTTGTTGTTGGATATGTTGGCTAGGTATATATGTTGCATATGGACTTTTGATTTGCTATGTATATGTGTTGGATGACCATATCCATATGGCAGGGATATGATTTGGTATGTATATGTGTTGGTATGCTTGTCGAAAGTATTTTCATATGTGTATATATATATATAATATATCTATGGATTTCTGTGAAATTGAATGAATTTAAGAAAAAATAGAAAAAAACAGGGGCTATATGATACGTCTCCAACGTATCTATAATTTTTGATTGTTCCATGCTATTATATTTTGGATGTTTATGGGCTTTATTTTACACATTTATATCATTTTTGGGACTAACCTACTAACCGGAGGCCCGGCCCATATTGCTGTTTTTTTGCCTATTTCAGTATTTCGGAGAAAAGGAATATCAAACGAAGTCCAAACGGAATGAAACCTTCGGGAGCATGATTTTTGGAACGAACGTGATCCAGAGGACTTGGAGTGCAAGCCAAGAAGCTGCCGAGGCTCCCACGAGATAGGAGGGCGCCCCCCCCCTATAGGGCGCTCCCACGAATGCGTTACTCTGTTCTTATGAACTTAATACTCTAGATGCAGGCAGGAGTCGGTCTACTTGTTATGGACGTGATGCCTATATACATGATCATGCCTAGATAATCTCATAACTATGCACATTTCTATCAATTGCTCGACAGTAATTTGTTCACCCACCGTAATACTTATGCTATCTTGAGAGAAGCCACTAGTGAAACCTATGGCCCCCGGGTCTATCTCTTATCATATTTGCCGCCAATTTACTTTTATTTGCATCTTTAATTTTTGCATCTATATTATAAAATACCAAAAATATATTTATCTTATCATACTATCTTTATTAGATCTCACTTTCGCAAGTGGTCGTGAAGGGATTGACAACCCCTTTATTGCGTTGGTTGCGAGTTCTCAGTTTGTTTGTGTAGGTGCGTGGGACTTTTGAGGAGCCTCCTACTGGATTGATACCTTGTTTCTCAAAAACTGAGGGAAATACTTACGCTACTCTGCGGCATCACCCTCTCCTCTTCGCGGAAAACCAACGCAAGCTCAAGACGTAGCAAGAAGGATTTCTGGCGCCATTGCCGGGGAGGTCATCGCTCAAGTCAAGACATACCAAGTACCCATCACAAACCCATCTCCCTCACGTTTACTTTATTTGCCATTTGCCTCTCGTTTTCCTCTCCCCCACTTCACCCTTTCCGTTTTATTCTCCCTCTCTTTCCCAATCTTCTCCTCTCTTTTTGCTTGCCTTTTTCCGTTTGCCGTGTGCCTTGTCATTATGTCTAGTTCCTTATCCGCTCCTATGTCTCCCGAGTTTGAAGTTCTTCACTTCAAGCAAAGGCAAGGAGAAAACTTAAAAGATTCTTGGTATAGGATGATGAATCTTATCGCAAGTGCACCTTAGAGGTGAACTTTAGAATTCTTCTTCGTAATTTTTATGTTGGGTTAAATATGACGCATAGACAACTCTTGGATTGCATTGCCAAGGAAAATTTCATTGAGATTGATCCCAGTATTGTGCATGAAATTATAGAGGGAATAATGGGAACAATACCTCAAAAGGGAGGATCACATCCTACCCAAGAAGAAACCCAAGTGTTTGGAAAGATTTTCGAAGTAACAAAATTTTCACAAAAGTCTCTTGAGCCTCTTAAAAGTGTTAGCGGAAATCTTCACCGCACGAATATGTTGATTACTCTTTGCAATAAGCGATTGGATTCTTTAGATCAAAAAATTTCCGAGTATGAAGGGAAGTGGAAAGAACCTCCCGGATTCGAGCATGACTCCGCTAAAAAACTGAAAATTAAAGATGGCACTCCTTATATCTATCTTCGCTTTTATGCCTAGCTAAGGGCGTTAAACGATAGCGCTAGTTGGGAGGCAACCCAATTTTTTTGTGTTTTTATTGTTTTTGCTCCTGTTTAGTAATAATTCTTGCATCTACCTTCTGTTTAGATGTGTTTTTATCTTTTAATTAGTGTTTGTGCCAAGTAGAACCTATAGGATAACCTATGATGATAGTTGATTTGATTCTGCTGAAAAACAGAAACTTTGCACGCACGAATATAATTTTGTTAAATCATAGAAACGTGCTTTTGCGTTGATTCTTTCTGCTTCTGATCAATAAACGAATTTTCAAGGATTTCCTATTTTGGTAGGATTTTTAGAGTTCCAGAAGTTTGTGTTAGTTACAGATTTCTATAGACTGTTCTGTTTTTGACAGATTCTGTTTTTCGTGTGTTGTTTGCTTATTTTGATGCATCTATGGCTAATAAAATAGTTTATAAACCATAGATAAGTTGGAATACAGTAGGTTTAACACTAAAATAAATAAATAATGAGTTCATTACAGTACCTTATGTGGTGGTTTTGTTTTCTTTCACTAACGGAGCTTATAAGATTTCGAGTTGAGTTTTGTGTTGTGAAGTTTTCAAGTTTTGGGTAAAGCTTTTATGGACTATGGAATAAAGGGTGGCAAGAGCCTAAGCTTGGGGATGCCCAAGGCACCCCAAGATATTCAAGAATAGCCAAAAGCCTAAGCTTGGGGATGCCCCGGGAAGGCATCCCCTCTTTCGTCTTCGTTCATTGGTAACTTTACTTGGAGCTATATTTTTATTCGCCACATGATATGTGTTTTGCTTGGAGCGTCGTGTATTATATTAGTATTTTCTTTATAGTTTACCACAATCATCCTTGTTGTACACACCTTTTGGGAGAATCCTATCTGATTATAATTTGCTAGAATACTCTATGTGCTTCACTTATATGTTTTGAGCTTGATAGTTTTGCTCTAGTGCTTCACTTATATCTGTTAGAGCACGGTGGTGTCTTAATTTTGAAGAAATATCTAGTCTCTCATGCTTCACTTACATTATTTTGAGAGTCTTTTAGAACAGCATGGTATTTGCTTTGGTTATAAAATTGGTCCTAGAATGGTAGGCATCCAAGTTGGGTATAATAAAAACTATCATAGAAAGTGAATTGGATGCTATGATCAATTTGATACTTGATAATTGTTTTGAGATATGGAGGTAGTGATATTAAAGCCATGCTAGTTGGGTGATTATGAATTTAAAGAATGCTTGTGTAGAAGTTAGCAAGTCCCGTAGCATGCACGTATGGTTAAAGTTGTGTAACAAATTTGAAACATGAAGTGTACCTAGCTTGTGCATCCTTACGAGTGGCGGCCGGGGACGAGCGATGGTCTTTTCCTACCAATCTATCCCCCTAGGAGCATGCGCGTAGTACTTTATTTTTGATGACTTCTAAATTTTTGCAATAAGTATATGAGTTCTTTTGACTAATGTTGAGTCCATGGATTATACGCACTTTTATCTTTCCGCCATTGCTAGTCTCTTTGGTACCGTGCATTGCCCTTTCTCACCTTGAGAGTTGGTGCAAACTTCGTTGGTGCATCCAAACCCCGTGATACGATCTGCTCTATCACACATAAACCTCCTTTTATCTTCCTCAAAACATCCACTATACCTACCTATTATGGCATTTCCATAGCCATTCCGAGATATATTGCCATGCAACTTTCCACCGTTCCGTTCATCATCATCATGACATACTCTACTTTTGTCATATTGCCATTGCATGATCATGTAGTTGACATCGCATTTGTGGCAAAGCCACCATGAATTATTTTTCATACATGTCACTCTTGATTCATTTCACCATCCCGGTACACCGCCGGAGGCATTCATATAGAGCCATATCTTGTTCTAGTTTCTATTTGTAATTCTTATGTTGTAATCAATGAAAGTGTGACGATCATCATTATTAGAGCATTGCCCAAAAAGAAAAACGAAAAAAAGAAGAAAGGCCAAAAGAAAAAAAGAAAGGCCCAAAAAAAGGAAAAAAAAAGGGCAATGCTACTATCTCTTTTTCCACACTTGTGCTTCAAAGTAGCACCTTGTTCTTCATGTAGTGAGTCTCATATATTGTGCTTCAAAGTAGCACCATGTTTTTCATACAGTGAGTCTCATAAGTTGTCTTTTTCATACTAGTGGGAATTTTTCATTATAGAACTTGGCTTGTATATTCCTACGATGGGCTTCCTCAAATGCCCTAGGTCTTCGTGAGCAAGCAAGTTGGATGCACACCCAGTAGTTTTCTTTCGTTGAGCATTCATTTATAGCTCTAGTGCATCCGTTGCATGGAAATCCCTACTCCTCATGTTGACATCAATTTATGGGCATCTCCATAGCCCGTTGATTATCCTCGTCAATGTGAGACTTTCTCTTTTTTTGTCTTCTCCACACAATCCCCATCATCATATTCTATTCCACCCATAGTGCTATATCCATGGCTCACGCTCATGTATTGCGTGAAGATTGAAAAAGTTTGAGATTATTTAAGTATGAAACAATTGCTTGGCTTGTCATCGGGGGTATAGAAGTTGGGAACATTTTTGTGTGACGAAAATGAAGCATGGCCTAACTATATGATTTTGTAGGGATGAACTTTCTTTTGACATGTTATTTTGAGAAGACATGATTACTTTGATTAGTATGCTTGAAGTGTTACTATTTCTTTTATCAATATGAGTTTTTATTTTGAATCATTTGGATCTGAACATTCATGCCACAATAAAGAAAATTACATTATGAATTATGTTAGGTAGCATTCCACATCAAAAATTCTCTTTTTATCATTTACCTACTTGAGGACGAGCAGGAATTAAGCTTGGGGATGCTTGATACATCTCCAACGTATCTATAATTTTTTATTGTTCCGTGCTATTATATTACCACTTTTGGATGTTTATGGGCTTTATTTTACACATTTATATCATTTTTGGGACTAACCTACTAACCGGAGGCCCAGCCCATATTCCTGTTTTTTGCCTATTTCAGTATTTCGAAGAAAAGGAATATCAAACGAAGTCCAAATGGAATGAAACCTTCGGGAGCGTGATTTTTGGAACGAACGTGATCCAGAGGACTTGGAGTGCAAGCCAAGAAGCTGCCGAGGCTCCCACGAGATAGGAGGGGCCCCCCCTATAGGGCGCGCCCCCTGTCTCGTGGGCCCCTCGGGCGGCCACCGACCTACTTCTTCCTCCTATATATACCTACGTACCCCGAAAACATCCAGGGGCAGACGAAACACAATTTCCACCACCGTAACCTTTTGTATCCGCGAGATCTCATCTTGGAGCCTCCGCCGGCACTCTGCCGGAGGGGGAATCGACCACGGAGGGCTTCTACATCAACATCCTTGCCCCTCCGATGAGTTGTGAGTAGTTTACCATAGACCTACGGGTCCATAGTTATTAGCTACATGGCTTCTTCTCTCTTTTTGGATCTCAATACAATGTTCCCCCCTCTCTTATGGAGATCTATTCGATGTAAGCTCTTTTTGCGGTGTGTTTGTCGAGATCCGATGAATTGTGGGTTTATGATCAAGTTTATCTATGAATTCTTTTATGTATGATTGAGTTATCTTTGCAAGTCTCTTTGAATTATCAGTTTGGTTTGGCCTACTAGATTGATCTTTCTTGCCATGGGAGAAGAGCTTAGCTTTGGGTTCAATCTTGCGGTGTCCTTACCCAGTGACAGAAAGGGTTGCAAGGCACGTATTGTATTGTTGCCATCGAGGATAACAAGATGGGGTTTATATCATATTGCTTGAGTTTATCCCTCTATGTCATGTCATCTTGCTTAATGTGTTACTCTGTTCTTATGAACTTAATAATCTAGATGCAGGCAAGAGTCGGTCGATGTGTGGAGTAATAGTAGTAGATGCAGGCAGGAGTCGGTCTACTTGTTATGGACGTGATGCCTATATACATGATCATGCCAAGATAATCTCATAACTATGCGCTTTTCTATCAATTGCTCGACAGTAATTTGTTCACCCACCGTAATACTTATGCTATCTTGAGAGAAGCCACTAGTGAAACCTATGGCCCCCGGGTCTATCTCTTATCATATTTGCCTCCAATTTATTTTTATTTGCATCTTTAATTTTTGCATCTATATTATAAAATACCAAAAATATATTTATCTTATCATACTATCTTTATTAGATCTCACTTTCGCAAGTGGCCGTGAAGGGATTGACAACCCCTTTATTGCGTTGGTTGCGAGTTCTCAGTTTGTCTGTGTAGGTGCGTGGGACTTTTGAGGAGCCTCCTACTGGATTGATACCTTGGCTCTCAAAAACTGAGGGAAATACTTACGCTACTCTGCTGCATCACCCTCTCCTCTTCGAGGAAAACCAACGCAAGCTCAAGACGTAGCACTATACAGGATCTTTGCCGTCTGCTGGCAGACGGCAAAGAGCTTTGCCATCAGCCAACAGACAGTAAATATGCCCTGTGTCATCTACCTGTGCAACCTGGGGGCAATGGGCTGGCTATTTGATTGCTTTGCGTCTGATCGCAGACATCAAAGACCATTGCATCTTTGCTATCCGCCAGCGGACGGCAAAGTAACCAAATAGGCCAGCCCCCAGGTGCTGCCATGTGGCAAGCTATGCCGTCTGCTGGCAGACGGCAAAGATGCAAAGATCTTTGCCATCCGCTGGAAGACGGCAAAGAGGCAAAGGTCATTGCCATTCGCCAGCGGACGGCAAAGCATGTCGTTAACCCCTTAACGGACCTAAGCTGACACGTGTGCCATCCATGACCTTTGCCGGCTGCTAGCGAACAACAAAGACCTTTGCATCTTTGTTGTCCACCAGCAGACGGCAAAGAGCCCTTTTGTCACGCCCAATATGCGACCCTATCCAAAAGGAACTCGAAGATCCCACCAAGGATAGACCCGCATATTGAAACGCTTTTGCAAGGTGGATATCATTACATCAACATTACATAATAGATGGGGATACATACAAGAGGCGAACAATGCCACATGAATACAACATCATCTTACATAAGAGCACCATCCGACTACGGATGAAACACAAACAGAAACTCAAACGACATCCACCCTGCTAGCCCAGGCTGCCGACCTGGAACCTATCCCCTGATCAAAGAAGAAGCAGAAGAAGAACTCCAAAACAAGGAAACATCGCTCTCGCGTCATGATCATTGCATAACCTATACCTGCAACTATTGTTGTAGTAATCTGTGAGCCACGAGGACTCAGCAATCCCATTACCATGGGTATCAAGACTAGAAAAGCTTAATGGGGAAGGAAGGGGTAAATGTGGTGAGGTTGGAGCAGCGACTAAGCATGATATGGTGGCTAACATACGCAAAGGAGAGCGAGAAGAGAAACAAAGGAACGGTCGTCAACTAGTAATGATCAAGAGGTGATCCTGAACTCCTACTTACGTCAAACATAACCCAAAGACCGTGTTCACTTCCCGGACTCCGCCGAGAAGAGACCATCATGGCTACACACGCGGTTGATGCGTTTTAATTCGGATCTGGTGTCAAGTTATCTACAACCGGACATTAACAAATTCCCATCTGCCACATAACCGCGGGCATGGCTTTCGAAAGATAATACCCTGCAGGGGTGTCCCAACTTAGCCCATGATAAGCTCTTGCGATCAACGAAGGATATACCTTCTCCCAGGAAGACCCGATCAGTCTCGGAATCCCGGTTTACAAGACATTTCGACAATGGTAAAACAAGACCAGCAAAGCCGCCCGAATGTGCTGACAAATCCTGATAGGAGCTGCACATATCTCGTTCTCAGGGCACACCGGATTGTCCAAACTTCCGGTAGGCGAGCCCAGAGTTGCCCCTGGTGGCCACCGGCGGCTGACGGTTTGGACCAACACTCACGACGAGCACTGGCCCGGGGGTGTAAAAATAAGATGACCCTCGAGAGCGCGACTCCCAAGGGAAAAAAGGGCTAGGTGAGGCAAAAGGTAAAACCAAGGTTGGGCCTTCCTGGAGGAGTTTTATTCAAAGCGAACTATCAAGGGGGTCCAATAAATCACCCGACCGCGTAAGGAACGCAAGATCCGGGAACATAACACCGGTATGACGGAAACTAGGGGCGGCAAGAGTGGAACAAAACACCAGGCATAAGGCCGAGCCTTCCACCCTTTACCAAGTATATAGATGCATTAATCAAATAAGAGATATTGTGATATCCCAACCAAAATCCTGTCCACCATGGAGCAATCTTCAACTTCACCTGCAACTAACAACGCTATAAGAGGGGCTGAGCAAAGCGGTAACATAGCCAAACAACAGTTTGCTAGGAAGGGTGTCAAAGGTTAGAGGTTCATGGCAATTTGGGGAGGCTTGAAGAACCAGTGATAGGAAGCGCAGCATAGCGATAGAACGAAACAACTAGCATAGCAATGATAGTAGTGAGATCCAGGGTGACGGTCATCTTGCCTGAAATCCCGCAAGGAAGAAGAACGAGTCCATGAAGAAGATGAAGCCGCGAAGACGAACCAAGCGTAGACGAACGAATCCTCACGATCGCAACGAAACGGGAACTATCGAGAAGAAGCACACAACATGGTAAACACACCACACATGAACAAGGCATGATGCTCAACCAAGTATGATGCATGACAAAACTAAATGAGGCTACTCATGGCAAGATATGATGCATACAAGAGCAACACATCGAAACAAGTTTAAATGAGGCCGGAAACAACATGTAACAAATCCGGTAAGTCCTCATATGCAAATTTAGAAATTGGTCCAGATCTGAATAAACCTTATGTTCAAGTTGTTAAACAGCAAATTAAGATGCACCAAGATGATCTACACGAGATTCTAGTCAAGTTATATATAAAGTTCGTTTAATTCGGAGCTACGGCCTAGAAGATATGAGCAAAACAAGTTAAGCATGGCATTGATGCAAAATACATACAAACATCAAGCAAACACCTTAAAACAAGGATGCAACATGATAATATGAAACTACATGAAAAATCAAGCAAGTTTCATATAGAGCACACTCAAAACGGAGCAACGGTTCAACACATACGCACTATACCAAGTTATAGCAACAATCTGTCCATAACAGCAACTAGGCATATTGCAAGCATCAAAACAACAAGCTACAGCACTCCAACATAAGAACAAAAGGTATGGGCATGAAGTACAGGTAAAGCATAACAAAACATGAACACTGAGCTATCTCCAGAAATCACTAGAACATGCTCAAAAACACATGGCTAGATTGCCAATAATAACAGTTTTAGACTTATCAGGAAATAACATCAGGTTGCAATGTTTAGAGCTATTAAACAACATGTTACAGGAACTTATCATGGAAAACAAAGGCATGGCATGAATCTACTAATTGCATAGAACAAAAGTCCCTTACTGACCATGAGCCAAAAAGGATCAGAAGATATGATGGCACCCATGTAAACATGGCAAGTTATATGACAGATTCATACATGGCAGGAACAACAATACGTAGGCATGTTGGTGAGCTGGAACCACTCACCACAGAGCAATACATGGCATGGCAAGGCAACCAACAGTACGAAGACATGTTTATGAAGCTAAGCATGGCAAGAACAAGTTCATAGGATGCATGGATCACTAGCAAACAATCATGGAAACATTGAACTTAATGTTAACAGGCTGACAGCAACATTATTTAGCAAGTTTGGAGCAAGATAACAACATGTTACAGCAGGCTATAAATGCAACCAGGGGCATGAATGGATAGAGCAAGACATGTATAACAAATCATCCTTAGTGAACATCTCCATATTATGCATAGAATGACTTGTAGCAGCAGGTTTACATAGCAACAAAATATGACAGAATCAGTCAGGAAAACAGCAACAGCAAGTACCCTACTTAACAAGCTCGATGCACTCAGTACACAAGTCACAAAAATACATGGATTGCACCTCTGGAAAGATGGCATAGCATAGATCAAAACACATGTAGACATCAACCTCATAGGATGCACACATCAAACATGGCAAAAATGACAAATGAGCATGTTATAACAGTTTTAGCAGATTAACATCACATAGCACTCTTCCAACAACATTTCGAGTATCAAGATGGACTCAAATGAACATGATGCCATGGAATGAAATGAAGTACTCGTCGAGGCGAACAATTTGACATATTATACGCACGAAACGGAGCTACAGATGCTGAGTTATGATGCGATGAACAAGCAACAAAATACTGACAGAAAAATGACTTGGTGGAATATCGGGGTCAACCTCGGAAAAACTGGATCTGCACGGATCCCGAGGCGGCGGCGCGAGCTCGCCGGAGAGTGGCCGGAGGGAGGTAGGAGGAGGCGGCCCCGGCCCGGATCTCGCCGGATCCGGCCGGCGGCGAGCTGGGACGGCGACGGGGCGGGGAGGCGCGCGGGGGCGGGCGACCGGAGGCGCTGCAGCGCGAGCGGCGGGGTCCGGCGCCGGTGCCGCGGCGACAAAGGGGAGGCACGCCGGCGGCGAGGCGAGGGGCGCCGCGGGTGAAGAAGATGGCCGGCGCGGGCTCGGGCGAGGAGGCCGACAGCGGGGACCTGGAGGGGCGCGGCGGCGCAGGGAGGCGCCG
>NC_041389.1:170156463-170163144 GCF_002162155.2 Triticum dicoccoides
GGGGAGTGCCACGTGGCGGACGCGGATTGGCCGGGGCGGCAGCGGCGGACGTTGTCCGACGGCGCTTAGAGGAGCGGGGCTAGGGTTAGGGGTGGATTTGATCCGGAATTTCGGGGGAGGGGTGTTTATATAGGTAGGGGGAGCTAGGAGAGTCCAAATGAGGAGCGGTTTTCGCCCACACGATTGTGATCGAACGACCGAGAGCATAGAGGGGAGTTTGTTGGGTTTTGGGCCACTTTGTAAGGGATGTTGGGCTGCACAAAAAAGAGGCCTTTGCGGTTACCCGGTTAACCGTTGGAGTATCAAACGACCTCCAAATGGAATGAAACTTGACAGGCGGTCTACCGGTGCTATACCAAGGCCGCTTGGCAAGACTCGGTCCATTCCGAGAACGTTTAACACCCGCACACGAAAAGAGGCAAAAGGGGCGCCGGGGGACATAGGAGTGCCGGATTGCAAAATGGACAACGGGAAAAATGCTCGGATGCATGAGACGAACACGAATGCGAAATGAGATGCACATCATGACATGATAAAATGCAACACGCAAGCAAATGACATGGCAACAACGGCGAATAACTGGCATACACCTGGCGCATCAAATCCGGGGCGTTACAACACTCCTCCACTAACAAGAGATCTCGTCCCGAGATCTTAGGACCGAGACGGAAGGAAAAATGGATGAGGTGAAACAAGAAGTCAAGAGAAGAAGCAAAGAATCAAGAGCACTCGAGAAGAAGAGGGGAATGACGAAAATGACGAGAATTGAAAACTCACAGAATCAGATAGACTATGAAACCACTCCGATTAGAACAAGATAAGAAACGAATAAGACTGAAAGGATTTAGGCAACACTCCGGCTAAAAATGGAATGATACTTGACAAGATGAACAATGCAATGCCTCCGGAAGAATTGAAAAGGTTGAATGAAAAGAATGGAGAAGAAAATGACAACTTGTGCCATGAATGAAATAGATAGCAACCTCAGAAGAAAGGATTGAATGGAGTTGTTGAGAACATCAACAACGAAAAGAATTGCTTGTTGTGGACTTAAGGATAACATCTCAAAATCATAAGGTGATACCCGGCCACAAACGGAAATGATTGGATAGCTTAGAAGAACGAAGAAATGCAAAACTCCATTTCAAAACAAAATGGAGAATTAATTGCACTTTCAGATGCAAGAAGAAAAGATACTTGAACTCCACCAACAAGATCTTGATGAACTCTTGAAGAATGAATTAGAACATGAAGAACCACCATGAAGAACTCCGGTGACAAAAAAATGATGAGATAGAAATGAAGGATGAAAAGAATAAGATGAGCCTTGCGGTGATTTAGATGGAGGTTCCGACGAGATGGTCGAGGAAATAATTGAACTCCGGAAAAGAAAAGATGGAGAACACTTGGAACTAGAATATATTCGTCAAGAACAAACTCCGAAGGAAGGGATTACTCACTTGGATGAAATAAGAATAAGATTTATTGGATGCTTATCCTTCACCAAATTGAATTGATGACAAGCAATGGATTTTTGCATACTACTTATTCTTCTTGAAAAGGATTGAGAAGTGACATAACGCAAACTTGAGAAGGTCTTCATGAACCACCGGTAGGATTGAAAGAACGAATGGATTAAAAAGATAATCAAGGAAAAAGAATCTTGAACGAACCACCGTAAGAATTCAAAATGACTGATGAAAGAGAATGAATCACCGGGAAGAATTAGCAGCACAAATATGCTTGAGGGGGATTTAGATGCAAAAAAACAAAGAGATCATGAGCTGATTAAAGAACACTTGAACGAAGCATCGGGATAAATAGAGAACGATAACTGGAATGATGGCCTCCGGTGAAAAGAAACGGGAAAACAACTTCTGACACACTCCGGATGGGTGAAAAGAATAACTGACAAATGGAATAATTGAGAGGATAATAAGAAGCTGGAACCATGAATCTTAGGAAGAATGGACAGGATTTAGAGGAAAAACTCTTCGTCGATCTTCAAAGTTGAGAATGACGACGAGAAACACCACCGAAATTACCGAGATACTCCGGAAGAATGAAAAGCGAAGAGGTTGAGCCAACAATGAAATGATTTGAAATCGATCTTGGAAAAGGCATGTGACTGATGGAATCCATTCTTACGTCACACTTTGAAAAGAATTGAGAATAGCTCCGGGGGAATTAGAAGAGTCAGGTAAGATCCTGGGAAAAGACCTGTGGGTTAGGGCCCACTAAAGAGAAAACACCGTTAGAAAGGGATGTTGAACAGATAGATGATGCACCAGAATGATTGAAATATTTGAATGAGGTGAGAACCTCGAATTAATTCACACATAGACGAATCTCCTAAGATGTCTTGAACTCCGGAATGATAAACTGGCGAGAGGAGAACGAGCAATGAGAACACTTGATCCGAGGAAAAGAATATGATCAACCGAAAAAAACTTGAATTGAGTCCACCGGAAAAGAAAGGGATGAAGAATGACGAACAAGACGAGAATTCACCGGTTGAAATGATTGAGGGAAGACTGAAGAGACTCCGTACGAATGAAATTAATGGTCGAAAGAGACTCAGACTCTGGGAAGAAGAGGGTGGGAGGGCGGGAAAAACAAAGATAACTTGGAAGGGGGAACCGACGAATATCTTGAAGAGAAAACACCGGTTGAAAACAATGAGGATAGAAAGCAAAGACTTCGCACGAGTAGGATGGATACTCGATTACGGTCTCCGGATCCGAGATGAAAAGGGGTAGGCGGGTGGGAAAAGAAAACAACTGAGGATTGAACTTGGCAAAGATGAAGAGGCTCGAGTCAACTTGACGAGAAATGCACCGGATGAAAAGAGATGAGAACCAACAACCGAAAACCAACTGCGTGATCCTAAAGAAAGTTTTGAAAGGGAAGAGGAGTAAGTCAAAACACCTACATAAATATTCCTCACCAGAGCGACGAAGGGACTGAGGAGTAAAAAGAATTCCTACTCTCCGACACTAGACTCAGAAAACAGTTTTCTTCTAGACTCAACAACGGCCAAACTACACGATCAATCAAGGGGGGCTCCTAGGGTCGGTCGAGGCTCTGATACCAACTTGTCACACCCAATATGCGACCCTATCCAAAAGGAACTCGAAGGTCCCACCAAGGATAGACCCGCATATTGAAACGCTTTTGCAAGGTGGATATCATTACATCAACATTACATAATAGATGGGGATACATACAAGAGGAGAACAATGCCACACGAATACAACATCATCTTACATAAGAGCACCATCCGACTACGGATGAAACACAAACAGAAACTCAAATGACATCCACCCTTCTAGCCCAGGCTGCCGACCTGGAACCCATCCCCTGATCAAAGAAGAAGAAGAAGAAGAAGAACTCCAAAACAAGCAAACATCGCTCTCGCGTCATGATCATCGCATAACCTGTACCTGCAACTGTTGTTGTAGTAATCTGTGAGCCTCGAGGACTCAGCAATCCCATTACCATGGGTATCAAGACTAGCAAAGCTTAATGGGAAAGGAAGGGGTAAAGGTGGTGAGGTTGCAGCAGCGACTAAGCATGATATGGTGGCTAACATACGCAAAGGAGAGCAAGAAGAGAAACAAAGGAACGGTCGTCAACTAGTAATGATCAAGAGGTGATCCTGAACTCCTACTTACGTCAAACATAACCCAAAGACCGTGTTCACTTCCCGGACTCCGCTGAGAAGAGACCATCACGGCTACACACGCGGTTGATGCATTTTAATTCGGATCTGGTGTCAAGTTATCTACAACCGGACATTAACAAATTCCCATCTGCCACATAACCGTGGGCACGGCTTTTGAAAGATAATACCCTGCAGGGGTGTCCCAACTTAGCCCATGATAAGCTCCCGCGATCAACGAAGGATATACCTTCTCCCAGGAAGACCCGATCAGTCTCGGAATCCCGGTTTACAAGACATTTCGACAATGGTAAAACAAGACCAACAAAGCCGCCCGAATGTGCCGGCAAATCCTGATAGGAGCTGCACATATCTTGTTCTCAGGGCACACCGGATTGCCCAAACTTCCGGTAGGCGAACCCAGAGTTGCCCCTGGGGGCCACCGGCGGCTGACGGTTTGGACCAACACTCACGACGAGCACTGGCCCGGGGGGTAAAAATAAGATGACCCTCGGGAGCGCGACTCCCAAGGGAAAAAAGGGCTAGGTGAGGCAAATGGTAAAACCAAGGTTGGGCCTTGCTGGAGGAGTTTTATTCAAAGCGAACTGTCAAGGGGGTCCCATAAATCACCTGACCGCGTAAGGAACGCAAAATCCGGGAACATAACACCGGTATGAACAAAACACCAGGCATAAGGCCGAGCCTTCCACCCTTTACCAAGTATATAGATGCATTAATCAAATAAGAGATATTGTGATATCCCAACCAAAATCTTGTCCACCATGGAGCAATCTTCAACTTCACCTGCAACTAACAATGCTATAAGAGGGGCTGAGCAAAGCGGTAACATAGCCAAACAACGGTTTGCTAGGAAGGGTGTCAAAGGTTAGAGGTTCATGGCAATTTGGGGAGGCTTGAAGAACAAGTGATAGGAAGCGCAGCATAGCGATAGAACGAAACAACTAGCATAGCAGTGATAGTAGTGAGATCCAGGGTGACGGTCATCTTGCCTGAAATCCCGCAAGGAAGAAGAACGAGTCCATGAAGAAGATGAAGCCACGAAGACGAACCAAGCGTAGACGAACGAATCCTCACGATCGCAACGAAACGGGAACTATCGAGAAGAAGCACACAACATGGTAAACACACCACACATGAACAAGGCATGATGCTCAACCAAGTATGATGCATGACAAAACTAAATGAGGCTACTCATGGCAAGAGATGATGCATACAAGAGCAACACATCGAAACAAGTTTAAATGAGGCCGGAAACAACATGTAACAAATCCGGTAAGTCCTCGTATGCAAATTTAGAAATTGGTCCAGATCAGAATAAACCTTATGTTCAAGTTGTTAAACATCAAATTAAGATGCACCAAGATGATCTACACGAGATTCTAGTCAAGTTACATATAAAGTTCGTTTAATTCGGAGCTACGGCCTAGAAGATATGAGCAAAACAAGTTAAGCATGGCATTGATGCAAAATACATACAAACATCAAGCAAACACCTCAAAACAAGGATGCAACATGATAATATGAAACTACATGCAAAATCAAGCAAGTTTCATATAGAGCACACTCAAAACGGAGCAACGGTTCAACACATACGCACTATACCAAGTTATAGCAACAATCTGTCCATAACAGCAACTAGGCATATTGCAAGCATGAAAACAACAAGCTACAGAACTCCAACATAAGAACAAAAGGCGTGGGCATGAAGTACAGGTAAAGCATAACAAAACATGAACTCTGAGCTATCTCCAGAAATCACTAGAACATGCTCAAAAACACATGGCTAGATTGCAACTAATAACAGTTTCAGACTTATCAGGAAATAACATCAGGTTGCAATGTTTAGAGCTATGAAACAACATGTTACAAGAACTTATCATGGCAAACAAAGGCATGGCATGAATCTACTAATTGCATAGAACAAAAGTCCCTTACTGACCATGAGCCAAAAAGGATCAGAAGATATGATGGCACCCATGTAAACATGGCAAGTTATATGACAGATTCATACATGGCAGGAACAACAATACGTAGGCATGTTGGTGAGCTGAAACCACTCACCACAGAGCAATACATGGCATGGCAAGGCAACCAACAGTAAGAAGACATGTTTATGAAGCTAAGCATGGCAATAACAAGTTCATAGGATGCATGGATCACTAGCAAACAATCATGGAAACATTGAACTTAATGTTAACAGGCTGACAGCAACATTATTTAGCATGTTTGGAGCAAGATAAGAACATGTTACAGCAGGCTATAAATGCAACCAGGGGCATGAATGGATAGAGAAAGACATGTATAACAAATCATCCTTAGTGAACATCTCCAGATTATGCATAGAATGACTTGTAGCAGCAGGTTTACATAGCAACAAAATATAACAGAATCAGTCAGGAAAACAGCAACAACAAGTACCCTAATTAACAAGCTCTATGCACTCAGTACACAAGTCACAAAAATACATGGATTGCACCTCTGGAAAGATGGCATAGCATAGATCAAAACACATGTAGACATCAACCTCATAGGATGCACACATCAAACATGGCAAAAATGACAAATGAGCATGTTATAACAGTTTTAGCAGATTAACATCACATAGCACTCTTCCAACAGCATTTCGGGCATTAAAATGGACTCAAATGAACATGATGCAATGGAATGAAATGAAGAACTCGTCGAGGCGAACAATTTGACATATTATACGCACGAAACGGAGCTACAGATGCAGAGTTATGATGCCATAAACATGCAACAAAATACTGACAGAAAAATGACAGTGGAATATCGGGGTCCACCTCGGGAAAACTGGATCTGCACGGATCCCGAGGTGGCGGCGCGAGCTCGCCGGAGAGCGGCCGGAGGGAGGTCAGAGGAGGCGGCCCCGGCCCGGATCTCGTCGGATCCGGCCGGCAGCGAGCTGCGACGGCGACGGGGCGGGGAGGTGCGCGGGGGCGGGCGACCGGAGGCGCTGCAGCGCGGGCGGCGGGGTCCGG
>NC_041389.1:170163622-170201078 GCF_002162155.2 Triticum dicoccoides
GCGAGGCGAGGGGCGCCGCGGGCGGAGAAGATGGCTCGCGCAGGCTCGGGCGAGGAGGCCGGCGGCGGGGACCTGGAGGGGCGCGGCGGCGCAGGGACGCGCCGGCGAGGCGGCGGCCGGCGTCCGGGCGGTGGAGCAAGATCCGGGCGGCGCGGGGGCGCTCCGGCGAGGAGGCTGCGACGGGCGGCGGCGCGGGCGCGCTGTAACGCCCTCGATGCGGCTATATCTCCCACGTGTCGAAGCACGACTTAGAGGCATAACCGCATTGAAAGCAATGTCGCAAGTGAGGTAATCTTCGCACAATCCATGTAATACATAAGGGAAAAGATACATAGTTGGCTTACAGTCGCCACTTCACACAATACATAAATAAACATCCATCATCCAGATAACACTCAAGGTCCGACTACGGAACCAAAATAAAAGAAGACTACCCCAAATGCTACACAGACCCCCGATCGTCCCGACTGGGCACCTCTACTGATCATCTGGAAACGATACATAGTAACGACCAAGGGCCTCATCAAATTCCCACTTGAGCTCGGTTGCGCCATCTACGCCAGTATCCTCGGCACCTGCATCTATTTTGGTAGAATCTGTGAGCCACGGGGACTCAACAATCTCACACCCGCGAGATCAAGACTATTTAAGCTCATAGGTAGGACAAGGCAATATGGTGGAGCTGCGGCAAGCACTAAGCATATATGGTGGCTAACATACGCAAGTGAGAGCGAGAAGAGAAGCAACGCAACGGTCGAGAAGCTAGAAGCGATCAAGAAGTGATCCTGAAACTACTTACGTCAAGCATAACTCAAGCCGTGTTCACTTCCCAGACTCCGTCGAGAAGAGACCATCACGGCTACACACACGGTTGATGCATTTTAATGAAGTCAAGTGTCAAGTTATCTACAACCGGACATTAACAAATTCCCATCTGCCTCATAACCGCGGGCACGGCTTTCGAAAGATTATATACCCTGCAGGGGTGTCCCAACTTAGCCCATCATAAGCTCTCACGGTCAACGAAGGATAAACCTTCTCCCGGGAAGACCCGATCAGTCTCGGAATCCCGGTTCGCAAGACATTTCGACAATGGTTAAACAAGACCAGCAAGACCACCCGACTGTGCCGACAAATCCCGATAGGAGCTGCACATATCTCGTTCTCAGGGCACACCGGATAAGCGAAGCGTACATGTACCGACGTAATCCAAGTTGCCAAGGAATGGTCCCGCACGGTGCTCTAGTTTGGACCAACACTCAGAGGAGCACTGGCCCGGGGGTTAAATAAAGATGACCCTCGGGCTCGGGAAAACCCAAGGAAAAAGGCTTAGGTGGCAAATGGTAAAACCAAGGTTGGGCCTTGCTGGAGGAGATTTATTCAAAGCGAACTGTCAAGGGAGTCCCATAAATCACCCAACCACGTAAGGAACGCAATATCAAGGAACATAACACCGGTATGACGGAAACTAGGGCGGCAAGAGTGGAACAAAACACCAGGCATAAGGCCGAGCCTTCCACCCTTTACCAAATATATAAGGTGCATTAATTAAACAGGAGATATTGTGATATCCCAAAATATCCACGTTCCGACCAGGAACAAACTTCATCTTCACCTGCAACTAGCAACGCTATAAGAGGGGCTGAGCAAGCGGTGACATAGCCAATCAACGGTTTGCTAGGACAGGGTGGTTAGAGGGTTTGACATGGCAATAGGAAGGCATGGTAAACAAAGGCAGGTAGGGCTAACATAGCGAAAGAGCGAGCAACTAGCAAAGCAAAGATAGAAGTGATATCGAAGGTATGGTCATCTTGCCTGCAAAGTTCTCAGAGTTGTCGAAGGCTTGATCCTCGTAAGCGTTCTCAACAGGTTCCTCGTTCATGTACTCGTCTCCCGGCTCTACCCAAAGCAAGAACACAAGCAAAGGAACCACAATAAATCACGGTGCAATGTACAAACAACAAGATGCAATACATGCCATGATATGCGAGATGTGATATGCAATGCATATGCGTGCTTCGGGAGGAAAATGATGAACAAGGCATCAACTTGGCAAACCAAGTATGCCGCTGGAGAGATGAGATGATTTCGGTTGAAATCGATATAAAGATCACCGGAAACGGATGCACGGTTTGCAAATGGCAAGCAAAACAATAAGGGCACAAATCTGCGATTAACAGCACGATGCTACTTAGGATGCAACAAGAAACTATGCTACAGCACCCCAACATACAAACAAAGCATATGGTAGTGATCTACAGGAGATGCTTAACAAAAGAGGAACACTGAGCTACGGCTAAATCACATCATAACAGGTCCAAACAAGCATGGTGAAAGTGCAAAAAATATCAGGCTGGACATGGCATAAACAACATCAGGAAGCAATGTTCAGAGCAAGTTATCAACATGCTACTGGAACTTATAATAGCAAAGCAAAGCATGGCATGAATCTACTCAAAGCATAGATCAAAAGTCCCTTACTGACCATAAGCCAAAAAGGAACAGAAGAAATGATGGCATGCATGTAAACATAGCAAGTTTCGTTAACAGATTCAGCAAACTGGGCATGGCATTGACAGATTTACGAAGGCACCTTCGTGAGCTCGATACACTCACTACAGAGCACCTCATGATAAACCAAGCATACATCCATCAAGAATACATGGTATAGAAGCTACACATGGCAAGAACAACATCATAGCCTACACGGATCAACTACAACAACCTCGTAAAAATTGAATATCATGCAAACAATCTGCCAGGAAACATTTTGTAGCAAAAGTAGAGCACGAAAAAGACATGCTAGGCTACTCCATAATTTCAAACAAGGGCATGAACGGATAGAGCATAACCTTATGTTCAAAACACCCTTACTGAAGTATCTCTAAATATGCATGGATCTCTCTGTAGCAACATGTTTACATGGCATCACAATAACAGCAGAACAGGGACTTAAAACAGCAATATCATGAAGCCTAGTTTGCATGCTTGTGCTAGTCACCACATAGATCACAAAAATACATGGAATACACCCTTGTAAAGCTGGCATGACATAGATCAAAACATATGTAGGGCTCAAGTTCAAAAGATGCACACATTAATCATGGCAAAAATGACAAAAGTGCAAGTTCTGTTAAGAAACGGAAACTAACATCACATAGCCCTCTTCCAACAGCATTTCGGGCATCAAGATGAGCTCAAAAGTAAATGATGCAATGGAATGAAATGATGTACTCTTCGAGGCGAACAATTTGACATATTGTATGCACGAAACGGAGCTATGGGTGCGAAGATGTGATGCGATGAAGATGCAATGATTTTATCACAGAAAAAAATGACTTAGTGAAAAAACGAGGGGGAGAGAGGTCAACCGGATCTCAGATCAGATCTGAGGTCGCCGGAGTTCGGGTCGCTGGCGTGGGAGCTCGGGCCGGAGGGAGGAGAGGACGAGGCCGGGGCCGAGGAGGTCCGGCGGCGGGCGGCGCGGAGTGGGCGGCGCGGCAGCGCCTGCGGCGGCGGCGAGCGCGCGGCGAGCGGCAGTGGCGGCGGGCGGCGCGGCGGCGGCAGGGCGCGCGGCGAGCGGCGGCGGCGGCGGCGGCCGGGTCGCGGGAGCGGAGTCGCCGGCGCTCGGGCGGCGGGGCGCGGCCCGGGTCGGGCGCGGGAGGGCCCGCGGCGGGCCCCGCGGGCCGGCGGCGGGGCTGGCGCGACGGCGACACGTGGCGGCCCCTGGTTCGCCGGGGCGCGGCGGCGGACGCGTCCGGCTCCGTTCGGACGTGTCCGGCGGTGCGGAGAGGGATTTTTTAGGGTTTCATCCGTGAATTCAGGGGAGGGATCTATATATAGAGGTAGAGGGAGCTAGGAAAGTCCAAACGAGGTGTGGTTTTCGCCCACACGATCGTGATCGAACGACCGATAGCATGGAGGGGAGTTAGATGGGTTTTGGGCCACTTTGGAAGGGGTGTTGGGCTGCAACTTAAAAGAGGCCTTTGCGAGAGTGCGGTTAACCGTTGGAGTACCAAACGAGCTCCAAATGACCCGAAACTTGACAGGTGGTCTACCGGTGCTATACCAGGGCCACTTGGCAAGGCTCGGTCCATTCTGAGAACGTTCAACACCCACACACGAAAAGAGACAAGAGGGATGCGCCGGGGCACGTGGGAGTGTCGGATTGCGAAACGGACAACGGGGAAAATGCTCGGATGCATGAGACGAACACGTATGCCAATGAGATGAACATGATGACATGATATGAGATGCATGACATGAACAAAATGCAAAACGAAAAACAAAACCCAACCACGGAGGGAATATCATAGCACATAGCCGAAAATGGCAAGAGTTGGAGTTACAAAGATGGAAAGTTACATCCGGGGTGTTACAACACTCCACCACTACAAGAGGATCTCGTCCCGAGATCTAGGACTGAAAGAACTCCGGATATTCGGAACGGAGGTGATCCTCGCGCTCCCATGTGGCTTCTCGGTCGGAATGGTGTGACCACTTCACTCTCAGGAATTTGATTGACTTGTTGCGAGTCTTGCGCTCGGTTTCTTCAAGAATAGCAACGGGGTGCTCATGACAGAGGTCTTCTTGGAGGTCAATTTCTTCGAAGTTGATAGTGCGCTCAGGAGTCTTGAAGCACTTGCGAAGCTGTGACACGTGAAACACATTGTGCACGTTTGCAAAGTTGGATGGAAGCTCAAGTTGATATGCGAGATCGCCTCTTTTGCCAATGATCTTGAAAGGACCCACGTATCTAGGGGCAAGCTTCCCTTTGATACCGAAACGACGAGTGCCTTTCATTGGAGAGACGCGGAGGTAGACATGGTCTTCGATTTCAAAAGCCAAATCACGGTGCTTGCTATCATAGTAACTCTTCTGGCGCGATTGCGCGGCTTTGAGATTCTCACGAATGATTTTGCACATTTCTTCGGCTTCTGTGATCAAGTCGTTGTCAAGAAGTTGGCGTTCACCTGTCTCAGACCAATTGAGAGGAGTACGGCACTTTCTGCCATAGAGAATTTCGAATGGGGCCTTGCCCGAACTCGCTTGGAAGCTGTTATTGTAGGAGAACTCTGCATATGGAAGACAATCTTCCCACTTCATGCCAAAGGAGATGACACAAGCCCTGAGCATATCTTCAAGGATTTGATTGACTCGCTCGACTTGGCCACTTGTTTGAGGATGGAAAGCTGTGCTGAAACGAATGTTGGTGCCCATGGCCGTCTGAAAGGAGTCCCAGAACTTAGAAGTGAAAATGCTTCCATGGTCTGAAGATATCAATTGTGGAATGCCGTGCAAGGAGACAATTCTGGAGGTGTATAACTCTGCCAGCTGAGCTGCTGTGATAGATTCTTTGATAGGAAGAAAATGAGCCACTTTGGTAAGCTTGTCAATGACAATGAAGATAGCATCATTTCCACGCTTGGACTTAGGAAAACCAGTCACGAAGTCCATCTCGATGTGATCAAACTTCCATTTCGGAATAGCAAGAGGTTGGAGGAGACCAGCTGGTCTTTGGTGTTCTGCTTTCACCCTTCTGCAGACATCACATTCATTCACGAATTGAGCAATCTCTCGCTTCATTCGAGTCCACCAATATGACTGCTTGAGGTCATGGTACATCTTCGTACTTCCAGGATGAATGGATAGGAGGGAATTGTGTGCCTCATTCATGATGACTTTTCTCAGATCGCCTTTGGGAACTACAATTCGATCCTCGAAGAAAAGAGTATCTTTGTCATCCAAGCGATAGCGCTTGTATTTGGAAATGCCCTTGTCAATACCACGTTTCACCTTCTTCACCATGGTATCCAGGAGTTGTGCCTCACGAATTTGATCTTCCAAAGTAGGAGAGACTATGAGGTTGGCAAGAAAGCCTTGAGGAACAACTTGAAGATTCAGCTTGCGGAAAGCTTCACAAAGATCCGGTTGAAATGGCTTGAGAATTAGACTGTTGCAATAAGCCTTTCTGCTCAGAGCATCTACAATCACATTCGCCTTGCCAGGAGTATATTCGAAACTTGGATTGTACTCTTGAATCATTTCGACCCATCGAGTTTTCCTGAGGTTGAGGTTTGGTTGAGTGAAGATATACTTGAGGCTCTTGTGATCGGTGAAAATGTCCACTTGCCTTCCCAATAAGAGATGTCTCCATGTTATCAATGCATGGACAACTGCCGCCAACTCAAGATCGTGAGTGGGGTAGTTCTTTTCGTTGGGCTTCAACTGGCGAGAGGTATAGGCCACAACTTTCTTCTCTTGCATTAACACAGCACCGAGACCTTGAAGAGAAGCATCGCAGAACACTTCGAATGGCTTGGATTCATCAGGAGGAGTTAAGACGGGAGCTGTGACTAGCTTCTCTTTGAGGGTGTTGAAAGCGACATCACACTCAGGCGTCCAGACATACTTGACATGCTTCTGGAGGAGGTTGGAAAGAGGCTTTGCAATCTTAGAGAAGTTCTCAACGAATCTTCGGCAATAGCTTGCAAGACCAAGAAAACTACGGAGCTGCTTGACATTCTGAGGAGGTTCCCAATTCAGAACAGCAGAAACCTTCGCCGGATTAACAGCAATTCCCTTGGCGGAGATGATGTGACCAAGGTAAAGAACTTCATCAAGCCAGAACTCACATTTGGAAAACTTCGCATAAAATTGATGCTCTCTGAGCTTGTCGAGCACCAATCGCAAATGTTTGGCATGATCCTGCTTATTCTTGGAGAAGACCAAAATATCATCGAGATACACCAAGACGAATTCATTTGTGTAGGGGTTGAAGATAAAGTTCATCATGCGAGAGAATGTTGGAGGAGCATTGACAAGGCCGAAAGACATGACAGTATATTCATAAGAACCATAGCTTGTTCTGAATGCTGTCTTGGGGATATCTTGTTCACGAATGCGAATCTGATGATAACCCATACGAAGGTCAAGCTTGGAGAATACTTTAGCACCTTTGAGTTGCTCGAAAAGCTCATTGATGTTGGGAAGTGGATACTTGTTCTAGATTGTCTTCTTATTCAATGGACGGTAATCGACGCAAAGTCGGTCCGTGCCATCCTTCTTCTGGACAAAAAGAACTCCACAACCCCATGGAGATGAACTCGGTCTGATCAAACCCAGACGCTCTTGTTCATCGAGCTGTTTCTTCAATTCCTTCAGCTCCTTGGGTCCAAGCTTGTAAGGACGCTTGCAAACAGGTTCAGTGTCGGGCTCAAGATCAATAACGAATTCGACTGGCCGATGAGGAGGCATGCCCGGAAGCTCTTCTGGAAAGACATCTTGGTACTCACAAATGACTGGAATTTGAAAAATAGCATCCAACTCGCCCTTCTCATTGAGAGAAAACAACCGAATGGTTTCATCGCGAGCGGCATAGATGATAACATCCTCAGAAGGGTGAGTCAATTGAATTTGTCTGGCAGCACAATCAAGCCGAGCCTTGTGCTGAGAAAGCCAGTCCATCCCAAGAATTAGATCAATATCAGAGTCACCAAGAACAAATGGTTTAGATAGAAACTTATAGTCGCCCATCTTGATAGAGACATCATGAACTCTTGAGTTGGCTCTCATAGACTTCCCCGGAGAAACAACACCCAATGGTTTATCCAGGTAACACCAAGTAAAATCATTCTTTGCAAAGAACGACCTTGACATGAAACAATGTGATGCACCTGTGTCAAAAAGAACTTTTGCAGGAATATCATTAACTAAGAGATTACCCATTATCACATCAGAAGAATCATCTGCTTGCGCTGCATTCATCATGTTCACCTTAGCAGACTTGGGATTATGCTTGACCACTGCATTGCTTGAAGATCTCATAGGAGGAGGAGGAGGAAGGCGCCTTTGATTGAAGCATTTGTTCACATAGTGACCTTTCTGCTGGCACTTGTTGCAAGTCACTTCTGAGAGCGGACGGTGATAAGGAGCATTTGACCTTGGAGCTTGAGGCTGAGACTTGTTCTGATAGCCTGGGTTGGGTGGGTAGGAAGATCCACGAGCACCTGAGTTCTTCTGTTGGTAAGGCTGACAAAACAGAGGAGGAGGAAGGTAGAACCTCTGCTGCTTAGCTGCCACTTGAGAGGAAGAAGAAGACTGAACTGCATCCCTGATTCTCTTCTTAGATGCCTCACACTTGAGCTGAGCACCTTCTTGCTTGAGTGCTGTCGTGGTTCTAAGTCTGACAGTAGAGTGGGGGTAGGTATAGAGAGGCAAGGTCCTAGCTATGGAGAGGTTGTAAACACAAGAGATGTACGAGTTCAGGCCCTTCTCGGAAGAAGTAAAAGCCCTACGTCTCGGAGCCCGGAGGTGGTCGAGTGGATTATGTGTATATGAATTACAGGGGTGCGAACCCTTCACACTGAGGTGGGGGGTGGCTTATATAGTACCTACCAGACCCCTCCGGCCCTCAGTAATGCAGGGTTTAAAGTACATTAAGTCTGGGGCGTTACTGGTAATGCCCCACATAAAGTGTCTTAACTACCATAAAGTCTACTTAATTACAGACCGTTGTAGTACAAAGTGCCACTTGACCTTCTGGTGGTCGAGTGAGTCTTCATGGTCGAGTCCTTCAAGTCAGTCGAGTGGAGTCCTCGTAAGTCGACTGGAAGGTGATCTCTTCTAAGGGTGTCCTTGGGTAGGGTATTTAGATCAGGTCTATGACCCTACCCTAGGTACATGACCCCATCATTAGCCCCCGAATGGATTGAGGCTTGAGTGAGGAAGGAGTTGATGTTGTCTCCGACTGGCTTTTGCATGCAGGTCATGCGTTGTCTTGGACCAATAATCTCTTTCTTGATAACTGGCGATTTTTCTTCAGTCGACTCGATCCATTCTTTTCTTTCATCGAGTGACCTTTTGGACTTAACAATTTCCGAGCGACGGATCGCGGGAAATCCCGAGTCTGACAGACCGATTTGCCGTTTGCGGATTCTGTGGGATACGAAATTTGGGGAAGCGCGCGAAGCGGGGCGGACTACGGCGTTCGGATGGGATAGGGCATAGACGCCTCGATTCTCGTGCCGCCTTTTTCGCCACGTATCGCGTCCACGCGACTGTTTCGGGATGTGATTGGATTGACCGGGCCCACCTGTCATCCACTCGGAAGGGATCTTATAAAGGCGCCCGGCGAGGGTTTTTGAACAGTATCTCTGCATTCTCTCTCTGCTCTCTTCGCCTCCGCCCACCGCGTCTGTTCTCGCCTCTGCGCAACCGCTCCTCGCGCGTCTCGCCGGCGGCCATGGTGAAGGAGAAGACGGCGGCGCTGGAACGCGCGAAGAAGGCGTCGGCGACGGGGAAGGCAAAGGGGAGAACCACCAGTCGCGGCGGGTCTTCGTCTAGATCTCGTCTGCCGAGCGGCTGGGTCCAGGGAGATTGGATCTGGTCGACCATCACGGAGAAGGATCTCCTTGACATGGCCAACAACGGTCTGATCCTCCACGGAGCAGCAAGGCTCCCGGGGAAAGAGTAGCAGCCCCAGCCGGAAGAGGGTGAGTGTGTGCTTCTGGCTACCCACATCGACCGCGGTTTTTCTTTGCCACCGAGTGTTTTCTTCCGTGGTTTCTTGAACTTCTTTGGAGCGCAACTCCACCACTTCAACCCGAATTCCATCGCATATCTCGCTGCCTTTGTATCCATGTGCGAGAACTTTCTTCGTTGCCGACCGCACTAGGGTCTATTCAAGCACATATTCACGTGTCGCTCTCAGACCGTGAAGAAGGCGAGTCCAGACGACGATAAAACCAAGGTCATTCAGATGTGTGGAGGTCTAGGGATCCAGATGAGGAACAAGAGCACTTTCCCAGCGATGACCCTTCCCGAGTCGGTCAGAGGCTGGCAGTCGACTTGGTTTTACTGCAAGGACGAGTCGACGCCGGGGCAGTCGAGTGGCCTTCCTCCGTTTACCATGGACCGAGCCAACAAACCCTCTTCTCTGAAGGTGCTCCCGGAGGAGAAAGCTGACGTGAAGATGCTGATGGAGCGCGTGGTCCAGTTGGTTCGTGAAGGAGTGACAGGTATGGATCTCCTGGAGGTTTTCCTTAGACGTCGCATCCAGCCTCTCCAGTACAGAGGCCATTGCATGTGGCTGTACTGCGGGACCGAAGATGAGACTCGGATCAACCCGGAAGCAGTCGACGATGCCACTCTGGAAAGATGGATGGCCGCGGTTACTGGGAACAAGGATAACCCTCGAGGAGCTCAGAGGATTCCTCCACTCGACCACTCCAGCACTCCAGACAAGGTATGCCCACTTTATCTTCGATTGTATTCCTGCCATGCTTACTCTGTTTCCGCTGCGATTTGGTCGATTGATCTTTTTCTTGACATCTGTTAGGTCCTCACCGAACTGTACTCGATGCCCAATGGGGCGCAGACTCCGATTGAGGAGGGAGAAGCGAGTGGAGGCGAAAGCCAGGAGGAGTGGGATTCGGATGCTGCTGAAGATGATGATGATGATGATGATGATGATGAGGAAGAAGAAGAGGAGGAGGAGGTCGCACCACCGTGCTCGGAAAGGCGGTCGAAGCTTGTCCATGACCCTGTGACTGAACGTGGTAAGGGGGTTGCGACTGTCGCCCAGTCGACCAAGCGCCCTCGGACCACTTCTCCGGTGCCGACTGAAAAGGCTCCGAAGCAGTCCAGGGTGGCATCGTCGACGCCGACCAAGGTCTTGCCAAAGATGAAAGTGTCCATCCCCACCATATCAGGGTAAACATGTTGCTTGAGTCTTCTTGTTTTGTGCGGGATTTAACTTTGATCGACACTTGAGTTAACCGACTGACTTTTTGGGATTGCAGTGTTGCTACTTCCGAGACCTCAGCCAGGGCCGATGACCACGAGATGGAGGATGCCGCGACTTCAATACCTGGTAACACTCTCTTAATTCCGTTTTTCGGTCGATTGACTTTTGGTCTCTAATTCCAACTCCTTTCTTGCAGCTTCATCCAATGATATCACCCTTCCTGACGATGATGACGACGACGAGGAACCACTGGAGCACAGGAGGAGCAGGAAAGCGTCTGCCGGCAGGGTGGCCCAGAATGTGACGGCGCCCGAGACTCTGGTCGTGGAGGAGGAAGACACCGCTCGGCACACCGTGTCCTTCGCGGTGCCGCTGACGAGTGCCCTCCCCGCTTCGTCGAGTGCCGCACAGCCTTCTCTCTTCACGACCCACTACGTCCCAGAGGACCAAGCCAGTGCCGCAAAGGAAGCGATACGCCAAGCGGGAGTCATGATGGAGCAGGTGAAGGCCATCCGGGAGGCAAGCCAGGCAGCTTACGACGCCAGTTCCGCCCTTCAAAGCAATGTTCAGGTCAGTCGACCACCGCCTGTTCTGTTAGGATATGCTATCTGAAAGTCTTTCTTTTCGGAATCCATAGCAGTCACCCACTGGGTGTGTCGATTGAAACTCCGTGTTTAGCGGGGGCACGCTGAGTGCACCCGTTGGGTGTAGTCCCCAAGGCTAAGGTCGACTGCGGGCAGCTGGCCTTAGGCTTTATAAGTAAAGTCTTCCTGTCATTCGACTAAGTCGAATGGATTTCTCAAACCGGTGGGGGCACGCTGAGTGCACCCACTGGGTGTAGTCCCCGAGACTGTGGTCGACTGCTTGCAGACGATTACAGTCTGAAGAATACGTCTTGTGTTTTTTTTTGTGGTGTCGACTGGTCGACTCTAGTGGGGCCACGCTGAGTGCACCCACTGGGTGTAGTCCCCGAGACTACGGTCGAATGTTTGTATTCGGCTGTAGTCTTAGAAACGCATGATTTTCTCTTATCCACTCGGAAGTGAATTATCCTTGACATTTTGTCGATTGGTTCTTCGCAGAAATCCTGTGATCTTGCAGCTCGTTATACCGAGATGGAGAACAAGCACACCCAGCTCGAGCAGGATCTGAAGCTGGTCCAGGAGAATCTGGCGAAGGCGAAGGAGGAGACCAAAGGTATGTTCAGTGAGACCTCAACGACTCCTTTTCCCCTTCATTTGTTTCAAAATCTAATCTTGTTGTAACTTGCAGGCAAGGTGAAAGAGGCCCAGAAGAAAAAAGACCTTGAGCTGGCTGAGAAGATCAAGCTTGCTGACGAGAAGTTAGCTTCAGTCACCAAGCTTGAAGAAGAAAATACTAATCTGAAAGCTGCTCTTGCGATTGCCAACAAGGAGGTCAGTCGACTGAAAACTGACAAAGCCGCCCTGAACGACAAGGCCAGTCAGTTGACTGGGAAGAAGAATGATCTGGAGGCTTTCCTGAGTGGACTCGCCAAGAAGTTGTTCCTCATGCTCGAAGGTAATCCTTTGCACTCGACAATCATTTTCAACGGTGATCTTTCCATTCGACCATTGCCTTGACTCGGTGATTGTTCTTGAAGAATTTTGCCAAAACTTTGAAGAGGAAACTAGTCGGCTAGAACCAAACCTTGACCCCGTCAACTCTCCGGTGAACGATGAAGTTGACATGAATGTGTTCCGACTTGAGTCTCGCATTGCAGCTATTGTTGACTATCTTGCAAGGCTGAAGGTCGCTACTTCTCGCATCGACACCACGCTCTGGCCCGGGGAGACACTCCAGAATGACCTCGAGTCGCTGATGGCTCGACTAAACACGGTTCCTGGTCGAGTGCAGGAGTGGAAAAAATCCTCCGCTAGGTGTGGTGCTGATGTTGCTCTGTGTTTGGCCCGAGTCCACTGCAAGGATGTGCGAGAAGACAAGCTGGTGGCTCTTCGGGTGGCCAACACTAAGAAGCATGACTTCAGGTCCTTCATGGAAACCTTCATCGCTGTTGCCACTCGGATCACGGACGGAATTGATCTTGATGAGTTTGTTGCACCTTCCAGCCCTCCACAGGAGGGGTAAAAAACTTCTTTGAGCTCAACACTTTAAATTTGCCTCGGTATGCCGAGTGATTTTGTACCTGATAAACCTTAACAGGCTTAGCGCCTGAGCACTTTCGGTTCCTTTAGGTATCGATCTGAACTTGCATTTGATGTTTGAATACGCTTGCTTTTGGCCCGAAATGTCTTTTGCAGGTTTAACGCAAGACGCTCACTGCAGTCGACTTATTCCTTAATTCACTTAGGCGAGCACTGGGCTGCAGCTAAGGTTCCGAGTGGGAGGTCTGCTCCACACTCGGTAGAATTTTTACACCTTAGGCGAGCACTGGGCTGCAGCTAAGCCCCCGAGTGAGAGGTTTGCTTTTCACTCGGTAGGATTTTTGTACCTTAGGCGAACACTGGGCTGCAGCTAAGCCCCCGAGCGAGAGGTTTGCTCTTCACTCGGTAGGATTTTTGTACCTTAGGCGAGCACTGGGCTGCAGCTAAGCCCCCAAGTGAGAGGTTTGCTCTTCACTCAGTAGGATTTTTATACCTTAGGCGAGCACTGGGCTGCAGCTAAGCCCCCGAGCGAGAGGTTTGCTCTTCACTTGGTAGGATTTTCATGTTGTACTTGTGGCGCAGCTCAGAGGAAAAGGGTCGCAGTCGACCCGCGACTCGTCCTCCTTGCGAGCGCACATTGTATTTGTGGCGTAGCTCAGAGGAGAGGGTCGCAGTCGACCTGCGCCTCGTCCTCCTTGCGAGCGCACATTGTATTTGTGGCGTAGCTCAGAGGAGAGGGTCGCAGTCGACCTGCGCCTCGTCCTCCTTGCGAACGCACATTGTATTTGTGGCGTAGCTCAGAGGAGAGGGTCGCAGTCGACCTGCGCCACGTCTTCCTTGCGAGCGCACATTGTATTTGTGGCGTAACTCAGAGAGAAGGGTCGCAGTCGACCTGCACCTCGTCCTCCTTGTGAGCGCACATTGTATTTGTGGCGTAGCTCAGAGGAGAGGGTCGCAGTCGACCTGCACCTCGTCCTCCTTGCTAGCGCACATTGTACTTAAACTTAGGCGAGTACTTGGACTGCAGCTAAGCCCCCGAGTGGGAGTCTGGCTGACCACTCGGTAGGATTTTATTTACACTTAGGCGAGTACTTGTACTGCAGCTAAGCCTCCGAGTGGGAGTCTGGCTCACCACTCGGTAGGATTTTATTTACACTTAGGCGAGTACTTGTACTGTAGCTAAGCCTCCGAGTGGGAGTCTGGCTCACCACTCGGTAGGATTTTATTTACATTTAGGCGAGTACTTGGACTGCAGCTAAGCCCCCGAGTGGGAGTCTGGCTCACCACTCGGTAGGATTTTATTTAAACTTAGGCGAAACAGATTCGTAGCTAAGCCTTCCGAGTGGGAGTCTGGCTCATCACTCAACAAGGATTTTTACAAACTTAGGCGAAACGGATTCGCAGCTAAGTCACCCACTGAGGGGATAATTTTATTGGAAAGAATAAAAAAGTGACAAAAATTATGGAGAAATTATGACACTATTATTTTGCAATCCATGAACTACAGAAGTATTGTATTACAACTCCGCCGAGTGAAATCTTTAAGTATAGAATGGACGGAGTAGTTCCGCGTTCCAAGCTCGAGGCTCGTCGATATTGTGTTCGACGTTGAAAAGACGGTACGCCCCGTTGTGGAGAACCTTGGTGACGATGAAGGGCCCTTCCCAAGAAGGAGCAAGCTTGTGCTGTTTCTGCTGATCCACTCGGAGAACTAAATCCCCTTCCTGGAAGGCTCGACCCCTCACATTTCTGGCGTGGAGACGACGCAAGTCTTGTTGGTAGATGGTCGAGCAGATTAGAGCCATCTCCCTTTCTTCCTCTAAGAGGTCGACTGCGTCCTGCCGCGCTTGTTCAGCTTCTGCTTCATTGTAAAGTTCAACTCGAGGAGCATTGTGGAGAGGATCGCTCGGCAGAACTGCTTCAGCTTCATAAACCAAGAAGAAAGGAGTTCTTCCAGTCGACCGATTAGGTGTGGTCCGCAGTCCCCAAAGCACCGAGGGAAGTTCGTCGACCCATGCTCCAGCCGCATGTTTGAGATCGCGCATCAGTCGGGGTTTCAACCCTTTGAGGATCAGGCCATTGGCTCTCTCTGCTTGTCCATTTGACTGCGGATGGGCGACTGAAGCGTAGTCGACTCGTGTGCCTTGAGAGTTGCAGAAATTCCTGAATTCTTCCGAGTCAAAGTTCGACCCATTATCTGTAATGATGCTGTGTGGGACTCCATATCTGAATATCAGTTCCCTGATGAAGCTAACCGCAGTACCGGCGTCGAGGTTCTTGATGGGTTTTTCCTCAATCCACTTGGTGAACTTGTCGACTGCTACCAGTACATGAGTAAAACCGCTTCGACCTGTTCTCAAGGGGCCAACCATATCCAACCCCCAAACTGCGAAGGGCCAGACGAGTGGAATGGTCTTCAGAGCTGACGCAGGCTTGTGTGACATATTCGAGTAGAACTGGCATCCTTCGCACTTGTCCACTATTTCCTTTGCCATCTCGTTCGCCTTTGGCAAGTAAAATCCGGCTCGGTATGCTTTGGCCACGATGGTCCGAGAGGACGCATGATGACCACAGGTCCCCGAGTGGATATCATCAAGGATGATTCGACCTTCTTCTGGCGTTATGCACTTCTGACCAACTCCAGTCGGGCTCTCTCTGAACAACTGTCCTTTGATTACGGTAAAGGTTTTGGATCGACGGACGATCTGTCGGGCCTCTTCCTCATCATCCGGGAGCTCTTTTATCAGGATATACGCGATATATGGAACTGTCCAGTCGGGAATGATCACTAAGACCTCCATGACCAGGTCGACCACTGCTGGGACCTCAACCACAGTCGGGTCTGTGGCACTCTTGGGCTGTGGAACTTCTTCGGTGAAAGGATCTTCTTTGACTGATGGAGTATGGATATGCTCCAAGAACACACCACTCGGAATGGCTTCTCTCGTGGAACCTATTTTTGCTAGATCATCAGCTGCTTGATTTTTCAGTCGGGGTATGTGATGGAGCTCTAACCCCTCAAACTTCTTTTCCAGCTTCCTCACTGCATTGCAGTATCCAGTCATGGCTGGGCTTCCCACGTCCCACTCCTTCATCACTTGGTTGACCACTAAATCCGAGTCGCCATAAACCATAAGGCAACGGACGCCGAGTGAAATGGCCATGCGCAACCCATATAGAAGGGCCTCGTACTCTGCCTCGTTGTTGGAGGAATCAAAGTGAATCTGGAGCACATATCTGAGCTTATCTCCTCTGGGGGAAACCAAGACCACCCCAGCACCGGAACCATTCAGCATCTTAGAGCCATCAAAGAACATGGTCCAATGCTCCGAGTGAACTTCAGTCGTGATGAGGACATGACTACCTTGGATATGACCAAAAATATTGCATATATGCATATTTGTCAGGTGATTTCTAGTGCAAACTATTCAATAATCTATTTGTGTTATCCAGAACAAAAATACTTCACACACTTTTGTGTTTTGTCTAATTGCAGGTGTATGGGACATTTGTACAATCCACATATGAAGATAAGGAAGAAAGAGATGTTTATATGCTGTCCAAAAAGTTCTCTCACGTCACTTTTGGCCCAAGAGAAGATAGAGTCCAAGTCTCTCACGTTCTGGATTCAGATTCGGACTGCACAGACACACCTGACTCAAAACGCACACAAGTTTTTCATACGGACTCCAAATTGGATGATTCTTTTTTTGTTGGAAACTAGATTTCGTGCACTTTCCAACCCAATTGGAATCACCTTCAAATTCGTCCGGAGCGTTGAGTTGTGGACGAAACAATCTGATGATGCAGCAGAATCCGAGTCAAACTACAAGTCCAAAGGTGTTACATCACCTCCACTTGGGCCCATTGGCCTTGTACGACCTAGATTTAGTTTTAGGCTGCCTTGGGACGTCCTCCCACCTCCTTGGCCGCCACCCCTTGCTCCTATATAAGTAGATCCATCTAGTAGCTTTTCCTTGGGATTTGTTTAGTTAAAAGTTAGCCATTGCAACTTCGTGTACTTCGTTTGTGTCCAACGACCAGACCAAGACCGCTTCCGGATCCCCACCATTATCAATACTTCATATATATTCGCAATATTCAGATTGCTTTATCATATTCATGCTCGTTCTTCGATTGCTTGCAGGAATAGACCTTCGTGGTCAGGTTGATCGTGCTCCAGCGTGGTCAATAACCTCTCGGAGTTGGTTTAGCGATTGCTAAGGCGCAACGTCGTGCACGTTTGTAGTCGGATCGTCAAAGTCGTCTCCACCAAATCGATAGTTATCATCTCATCGAAAGATCGGGACACCCTCGCCTCTATCAAGTGGTATCAGATTTTTTTAGACTCAATCTCGTAGTTGAATTCGGATTGGAATCTGTTTTGCGCACTGTTCAGTAAAACAGGTGTATCTTCCTCATACGAAGTCAGTTTTGGCTCCGTGAGTACTCAAATTGAAGATAGCGACGAGACGCATCTAAATAGTTGCAGAAGCTAGTTCAATATTTGACACCTCAAAATCGGCTTCTAAATAGGTCTTTTTGCCCTCCGAAGTTCGTGAACACAACTTGTTCCAATTTTTTCAGGCCAGTTTTAGAATTCTTTGACTCCTCATATCAACTCGGAATTGAGTGATTCTTTTTGCATTGGAAAGCTTGAGTTAGTTGCATTCTTTGAAAGAATTTATCAGAAAATTGTCTCAAACTTTTCAAGAGGAAAGTTGGAGAGAGAGTTGTTGTATATCCTGCTTGGCAGTTGTTTTTCATCATTATCTTCACTGCCGTTGTGATCTTCACTTATATCTTGCTGTCAAGAGCTACTTAGTATCCTTCATTGATGCTAGTTGTGCTACGCCGTGACCGCATTAGTGTTCTAGGCTCGCGTCTCTAGTCCGGTCTAGCCTAGGACCAGCACAGTACCGTCGTTGAGCGTTTATTCAACATTGCATCTTTGAATTGATTATTGCTAATCTTTTGCTACCATATATAGCCAACCCAGCTCCACATATTTCTACACCGTGTATACGTATGCTCCCCTGGCAATCGCTTTACTCAATATTCGGAGTTACTTGACACCGCTGGTTGCCGATCACCGCCTGCTGCATGGTAAGAACTTGTAAGACATTGATATTTGCTTTACTGTAAGCGTTTTACCACCACATCCTAGTAGTTATAGGAACATTATTTTTGGGTTTTGTTTCTTGTTCTACTAATCATGACAGGATCCAGAGTCAATTCATGGGCTTTGTCGATCGCGGGAGACGTGCCACCACCTTTGCAAATACCACAACCGTCACGAGAGGTGCACAAACATCCAACTGCACATGATCAGGTTAATGTATCTATACCACCATTTAATGGCCGTTTTAAACCTGCTTTATATATTGAATGGAGTTCGACATAAAAATATATTTGCTTCCCATAATTTCAATGAACATAAAAAGGTTAAGGTTGCGGTTGGTTCTTTCACTGGTTATGCTTTGGTTTGGTGGAGTGAATATTGTCGGTTACACCCTTATTATATACCTACTACTTGGGATGATTTGAAACTTGCCATGCGACATACTTTCATCCCTGCTTATTATACTCGTGACATGATTAAGAAGTTGCAACACTTAAAACAAGGTAGTGAAACTGTAACAAAATATTATGATGATTTACAAACTACCTTGTTGCATTCCTCTTTAGAAGAAAGTGAAGATGATTTTATGGATAGATTTTGGGGAGGATTAAACCGTGATATTCAAGAGATACTAATTCATGAAGAGTGTTATCCTATGGACCATTTGTTTCATCTTGCTTGCAAAGCTGAACAGGAAATAAAACGACGTGTTGGCCACGAGGAGAACAAGCGCACGGTGCACATTCCAAGAGTTGATATGATTGTTCCTTCAACTACTAGGCATACTATGACAACCACATCCGTTGTTGTCAGGACTACATCACCTCAACCATGTGACACATCGCCCCCGAGAGTGGCTACATCATCTGAGTTGATCATAAGAGGTAATGACAAAGGTACTGATCTTCCATCTCTACATGAGAATGATGAATGCCTTGTCAATTTGAATGCACCATCTAATGAGCTACCCACTACTTTGATCACACCACCTATTTTAGAGGACTACGTTGATAATTTGACTTTGCCATGCGATCAAACAACTGAAATACCAATAATTTTGAGTGCACCCATTGAATTAACTATTGATGCAAAAGAACCTGATAGAGGCGAGGGTCCCGATCTTTCGATGAGATGATAACTATCGATTTGGTGGAGACGACTTTGACAATCCGACTACAAACGTGCACGACGTTGCGCCTTAGCAATTGCTAAACCAATCTCCTGAGGTTACTGACGATGCCGGAAGCACGGTCAACCTGACCACGAAGGTCTATTCCTGCAAGCAATCGAAGAACGAGCAAGAATATGATAAAGCAATCTGAATATTGCAAATATATATGAGGTATTGATAATGGTGGGGATCCGGAAGCGGTCTTGGTCTGGTCGTTGGACACAAACGAAGTACACGAAGTTGCAATGGCTAACTTTTAACTAAACAAATCCCAAGGAAAAGCTACTAGATGGATCTACTTATATAGGAGCAAGGGGTGGCGGCCAAGGAGGTGGGAGGACGTCCCAAGGCAGCCTAAAACTAAATCTAGGTCGTACAAGGCCAATGGGCCCAAGTGGAGGTGATGTAACACCTTTGGACTTGTAGTTTGACTCGGATTCTGCTGCAGCATCAGATTGTTTCGTCCACAACTCAACGCTCCGGACGAATTGGAAGGTGATTCCAATTGGGTTGGAAAGTGCACGAAATCTAGTTTCCAACAAAAAAAGAATCACCCAATTCGGAGTCCGTATGAAAAACTTGTGTGCGTTTTGAGTCAGGTGTGTCTGTGCAGTCCGAATCTGAATCCAGAACGTGAGAGACTTGGACTCTATCTTCTCTTGGGCCAAAAGTGACGTGAGAGAACTTTTTGGACAGCATATAAACATCTCTTTCTTCCTTATCTTCATATGTGGATTGTACAAATGTCCCATACACCTGCAATTAGACAAAACACAAAAGTGTGTGAAGTATTTTTGTTCTGGATAACACAAATAGATTATTGAATAGTTTGCACTAGAAATCACCTGACAAATATGCATATATGCAATATTTTTGGTCATATCCAAGGTAGTCATGTCCTCATCATCCTCCCCTTCTTGAAAATAAAGCCGTCCTCGGCGTTGCTTAATCTGAAATGTGGCTAACAAAAGAGACAAGGTGTGCATGTTGTATATGTATATGTCATCCATTTTTACTTTCCTTGATTTTTGCATATATGACACATGAATAGATGAGTAACTTGCATAGTTCATAAAATCTAAAGCCAAAAAATTAGCACAAGAAGTAGAAGGCATGAAAATATTGCAACTCAGTTTGCACATATAAGTGAAGCTCTTATTCATTTCAAAAGATTGACAATGTTCATCATTAAACCATCCCAACATTGGTGAATAAACCTTACTTGTATCAAATTTACATGCTACAACATGCTTAAATAAGCAAACATGCAATAAGTCATTCAACACAGAATCATCACCAAGATTAGAGGTCATATCAAAATGATTAAACATTGGTTCTTTTGCATCAATAGTTAATTCAATGGGTGCACTCAAAATTGTTGGTATTTCAGTTGATTGATCACATGGCAAAGTCAAATTATCAACGTAGTCCTCTAAAATAGGTGGTGTGATCAAAGTAGTGGGTAGCTCATCAGATGGTGCATTCAAATTGACAAGGCATTCATCATTCTCATGTAGAGATGGAAGATCAGTACTTTTGTCATTACCTCTTATGATCAACTCAGATGATGTAGCCACTCTCGGGGGCGATGTGTCACATGGTGGAGGTGATGTAGTCCTGACAACAACGGATGTGGTTGTCATAGTATGCCTAGTAGTTGAAGGAACAATCATATCAACTCTTGGAATGTGCACCGTGCGCTTGTTCTCCTTGATAGAGGCAAAGGTGTCCCGTCTTTCGATGAGATGGTGGATTTCGCTTTGGTGGAAGTCGACTTTGACGATCCGACTACGAACGTGCGAGGACGTCGCGCCTTAGCAATCGCTAAACCAACTCCGAGAGGTTATTGACCACGCCGGAGCACGATCAACCTGACCACGAGGGTCTGTTTCCTGCGAGCAAACGAAGAACAAGCAAGAAACTGAGATTGCAATCTGGATATTGCGAATATAAGATGAAAGCTTTATTGATCAAGGTGGGGTTCTGTGACGCCTTTGTCTGGTCGTTGAACACAAACGAAGTACGCGAAGTTGCAGCTATGGCGAACTTTTAATCTAAACAAAACCCAAAGTCTAAACGATGCCCTAAGGGCTGTATATATGGAGGAAGAGGGGGGAATTTCGTGGCCCTTGGTGGAGGGGTCCGAAATCAACCCTATCTCTTGTTTCCCCACACATACGGACTCTAAAAATAGCCTATGCTTATGTATTTCGAAATTACATGGGCCTGGCCCAATAATAAGGTGACGCAGCACCTAAAATAGCCTCGGGACGAAATTTATGAAGTGGCATCTTGTATATTTCGTCCAAGGCTTCATGCACCCATTATGGTGGCTTCAAAGTCCTGAAATCATCACTTGTAACTCCGTTCTTGTTTCCCTTGCGCATGCCATCATCTCCATGCTTGTTCTTGCTCCAATGTTCATCCTTCTCCAAGCTAGGCCCTTCATTTGTAAGCAAAACAAATGTATCCAATTTAGGCAGCATCATATTCTCATGAACATTAGAATCATTACCAAGAAACGAAAGTACCTGGTAATTTAGTTGGCGTGCACGAGCTCTAGTAATTGGTCCAGTATGTATAGCAGCAGGGGCTGTGGGTGTAACAATTGTATTGATGTCCTCATCAAAATTCGTCCGGAGCGTTGAGTTGTGGACGAAACAATCTGATGCTGCAGCAGAATCCGAGTCAAACTACAAGTCCAAAGGTGTTACATCACCTCCACTTGGGCCCATTGGCCTTGTACGACCTAGATTTAGTTTTAGGCTGCCTTGGGACGTCCTCCCACCTCCTTGGCCGCCACCCCTTGCTCCTATATAAGTAGATCCATCTAGTAGCTTTTCCTTGGGATTTGTTTAGTTAAAAGTTAGCCATTGCAACTTCGTGTACTTCGTTTGTGTCCAACGACCAGACCAAGACCGCTTCCGGATCCCCACCATTATCAATACTTCATATATATTCGCAATATTCAGATTGCTTTATCATATTCATGCTCGTTCTTCGATTGCTTGCAGGAATAGACCTTCGTGGTCAGGTTGATCGTGCTCCAGCGTGGTCAATAACCTCTCGGAGTTGGTTTAGCGATTGCTAAGGCGCAACGTCGTGCACGTTTGTAGTCGGATCGTCAAAGTCGTCTCCACCAAATCGATAGTTATCATCTCATCGAAAGATCGGGACACCCTCGCCTCTATCAAGTCGGCTGCTGTTGTTCCATCCACTCGGAGAGGAAATCTGCTATTGCCTGGGACTTAATGGCTTTCTTTGCCTCAAACTTGATATCAAGGGGAAGAAGTTCAATCGCCCATTTCGCCACTCGACCAGTTGCATCTCTGTTATGTAAAATCTCTGAAAGTGGAGCGTCGCTGACGACTGTGATGGAATGATCAGAGAAATAGTGAGCAACCTTCTTTGTGGTCATGTATATCCCATACACAAGCTTCTGATAATGAGGGTATCTCTTCTTGGATGGAGTTAAAACTTCAGACAGATAGTACACTGGGCGCTAAACTTTGAAGGCTTTCCCTTCTTCTTCCCGCTCGACCGTAAGTACTGTACTGACGACTTGTCCTGTGGCTGCGATATAAAGCAACAGAGGCTCTTTACTGATTGGAGCAGCAAGCACCGGCTGGGTGGAGAGCAGAGCTTTTAGCTCGGCAAACTCTGCATCAGCTTCTGGAGTCCACTCGAACTTGTCTGCCTTCTTCATCAGTCGGTAAAGAGGGAATGCCTTTTCACCGAGTCGTGAGATGAATCGACTTAATGCGGCCAAGCATCCAGTAAGCTTCTAGACATCGTGCACTCGCACAGGGCGTTTCATTCAGAGAATGGTGCCAATCTTCTCTGGATTAGCGTCGATCCCTCGTTCGGAAACGAGAAAACCGAGTAACTTGCCACCAGGAACTCCGAATGTGCACTTTGATGGATTGAGCTTGATATCATACCTTCTGAGGTTGGCAAATGTTTCGGCGAGGTCAGTGAGCAGGTCGGAACCTTTTCATGACTTGACCACGATATCATCCATATACGCTTCCACATTCCGACTGATTTGAGTGAGAAAACACTTCTGAATCATTCGCATAAATGTGGCTTCGGCATTCTTGAGGCCGAATGGCATGGTGATATAGCAGAAGCACCCGAATGGAGTGATGAAAGCTGTTTTTATCTCATCGGGTTTGTACAGACGGATCTGATGGTACCCGGAATAGGCGTCTAGAAAAGACAATCTCTCGCATCTCGCGGTCGAGTCAACAATTTGATCAATGCGAGGGAGAGGAAAATGATCTTTCGGGCAGGCCCGATTGATGTGCTTGAAGTTAATGCACATGCGGAGTGATTTTTCCTTCTTAGGAACCATGACGACATTAGCGAGCCACTCAGAGTGGTATATCTCTCGGATAAATTCTGCCGCCAACAGTCGAGCCACTTCCTCACCAATAGCCTTTCTCTTCTGGACGGCGGACCGCCAAAGATGCTCTTTAACTGGTTTAGCTGATGAATCGACTCTAAGACGATGCTCAGCCAGTTCCCTGGGAACACCTGGCATGTCAGCTGGCTTCCATGCAAAAATGTCCCAGTTCTCACAGAGGAACCGGATGAGCGCTTCTTCCTATTTCGGGTCGAGTGTTGTGAAGATGTGGGTCGGGGCTGCATTGGGGTCGGTCGGGTGAATATGGACAGGCTTCGTCTCTCCGGACGACTGAAATGCAGATTCTGTGGCGGGCTTCTTGGATCGCAGCAAATCACTCGGATCTGCGTTTTGCTTATATTCTTCAAACTCGACCGCTGTCACCTGGGAATCGGCAATCTTTGAGCCCTTCTGAAAACACTCTTCTGCCTTTTTCTGATCTCCAGTGACAGTGATCACTCCTTTGGGACCGGGCATCTTCAGTTTGAGGTACACGTAACATGGTCGAGCCATGAACCGTGCGTAAGCTGGTCTCCCCAAAATGGCGTGGTACGCGCTCTGAAAATCCATGACCTCAAACGTCAACTTCTCTTTGCGAAAATGTTTTGCATCACCAAACACCACGTCCAGAGCTATTTGGCCGAGTGACTCGGCCTTCTTTCCTGGTATAACTCCATGAAAGCTCATGTTACTGGTGCTCAGTCGGGACATCGGAATGCCCATTCCCTTCAGTGTGTCTGCATACAATAAGTTCAGCCCGCTACCACCGTCCATCAGCACTTTCGTCAGTCGAGTGCCTTCGACAACTGGGTCGACCACCAAAGCTTGCCTCCCAGGGGTGGCAATATGAGTCGGGTGATCAGACTGGTCGAATGTGATGGGTGTTTGGGACCATCTCAGATAACTTGGTTTCGCTGGGGCAACCATGTTCACCTCACGATTAATGACCTTCAGTCGGCTCTTGCTTTCCACATCTACGAAGATCATCAGAGTGGAGTTGACATGCGGGTATCCTCCCTCACTGTCCTCCTTGTCCTCAGCCTTGTCCGACTCCTTTTCCTTGTCCTTGGACTGCTTTCCTTGGAACTGCTGGATCAGGAGTCGACACTGGCGAGTGGTATGCTTCGGGTAAATGATGTTGCCCTCTTCATCTTTCTTCGTGTGGATGTGACACGGCATATCCATCACGTCGTTTCCTTCTTTATCCTTCACCTTCTTAGGATTCCAGGATCCTTTGGTTTTCCCTTTGAACTTTCCCTGAGTTACGGCCAGAGCCTCTCCAGGAGCTGCTGGTTCAGCCTTCCGTTTCTGCTTCCGACTGGTGTTTCCCTTCTCCGACTGACTCGGCTTGTACTTGCCGCTTCGGAGTCGGTCTTCCTCTTCGCCATTGGCGTACTTGGTAGCAATCTCCATCATCCGACTCAGGGTCATGTCTCCGGTTCGACCAAATTTCAAACTCAATTCTCTGTTCTTGACACCATCCTTGAAGGCGCAGACTGCCTGATGATCAGACACGTTCTCCACGGTATGATGCAAAGTGATCCATCTCTGAATATACTCTCTGAGAGTTTCATTCGTCTTCTGCACCTAGACTTGCAGCTTTGTCAATCCAGCTGGTCGATTGCAAGTTCCTTCAAATGTTCTGACGAACACTCGGGACAAATCTTCCCAAGTGTAAATGCTGCTAGGAGGTAACTGATTCAACCATGCCCTGGCAGAACCTTCCAACATGAGGGGCAAATGCTTCATGGCTACCTCGTCATTCCCACCACCAATCTGAACCGCCACTCGATAGTCTTCAAGCCAAGTTTCAGGCTTAGACTCACCAGTGAACTTGCTTACTCTGGTTGCCAACCTGAAGTTGGGGGGAATCACCGCGGCTCTGATAGCCCTGCTGAAACATTCTGGACCAGAAACATGCACTCGACTGCTCGTGGGTGCATCTCTGTCGGGGCCGCCCCGATGGGCTCTGTTTCGGTCAACCAAGCCTTGCACGATGATGGATCGCGCGTCGAAGCTTGGTTCCTGGGGGTCGACTGGAGCTCTTCTGATAGAGGCGAGGGTGTCCCGATCTTTCGATGAGATGATAACTATCGATTTGGTGGAGACGACTTTGACGATCCGACTACAAACGTGCACGACGTTGCGCCTTAGCAATCGCTAAACCAATCTCTTGAGGTTACTGACGATGCAGGAAGCACGGTCAGCCTGACCACGAAGGTCTATTCCTGCAAGCAATCGAAGAACGAGCAAGAATATGATTAAGCAATCTGAATATCGCAAATATATATGAAGTATTGATAATTGTGGGGATCCGGAAGCGGTCTTGGTCTGGTCGTTGGACACAAACGAAGTACACGAAGTTGCAATGGCTAACTTTTAACTAAACAAATCCCAAAGTCTAAACGATGCCCTAAGGGCTGTATATATGGAGGAAGAGGGGGGGAATTTCGTGGCCCTTGGTGGAGGGGTCCGAAATCAACCCTATCTCTTGTTTCCCCACACATACGGACTCTAAAAATAGCCTATACTTATGTATTTCGAAATTACATGGGCCTGGCCCAATAATAAGGTGACGCAGCACCTAAAATAGCCTCGGGATGAAATTTATGAAGTGGCATCTTGTATATTTCGTCCAAGGCTTCATGCACCCATTATGGTGGCTTCAAAGTCCTGAAATCATCACCTGTAACTCCGTTCTTGTTCACCTTGCGCATGCCATCATCTCCATGCTTGTTCTTGCTCCAATGTTCATCCTTCTCCAAGCTAGGCCCTTCATTTGTAAGAAAAACAAATGTATCCAATTTAGGCAGCATCATATTCTCATGAACATTAAAATCATTACCAAGAAACAAAAGTACCTAGTAATTTAGTTGGCGTGCACGAGCTCTAGTAATTGGTCCAGTATGTATAGCAGCAGGGGCTGTGGGTGTAACAATTGTATTGATGTCCTCATCATCCTCCCCTTCTTGAAATGAAGTCGTCCTCGACGGAAGTTCATCTTCCTCACCCAAATAAGGCTTCAAATCTGCAATGTTAAAAGTGGGACTAACCCCAAAATCTGCAGGTAGCTCAAGTTTATATGCATTATCATTTATTTTCTCTAACACCTTAAAGGGACCATCAGCACGTGGCATTAACTTTGATTTGCGCAAATCAGGAAATCTATCCTTACGCAAATGTAACCAAACAAGATCTCCAGGTGCAAACACAACATGTTTTCTACCCTTACCTCCAGCAAGTTTATATTTAGCATTCATACGCTCAATGTTTTCCTTAGTTAACTCATGCATTTTTAAAATCAATTCAGCACGTTGTTTAGCATCAAAATTAACCTTCTCCGAAGATGGAAGAGGCAACAAATCAATACGTGCACGAGGTAGGAAACCATACACAACTTCAAAAGGGCACATCTTAGTAGTAGAATGCAATGAACGATTATAAGCAAATTCAATATGAGGCAAGCATTCCTCCCACATTTTCTTATTATTCTTCAAAACAGCCCTAAGCATAGTAGACAACGTTCTATTGACTACTTCAGTTTGTCCATCAGTTTGGGGGTGACAAGTAGTACTAAAAAGCAGTTTAGTCCCCAACTTAGCCCATAAACATCTCCAAAAGTGGCTAAGAAATTTAGTATCACGATCTGAAACAATAGTATTTGGCACACCATGCAAGCGAATAATTTCACGAAAGAACAAATCAGCAACATTAACAGCATCATCGCTTTTATGACATGGTATAAAGTGTGCCATTTTCGAGAATCTATCCACGACAACAAATATGCTATCCCTCCCCTTCTTTGTTCGAGGTAAATGATAGAGGCGGAGGTGTCCCGTCTTTCGATGAGATGATGGATTTCGCTTTGGTGGAAGTCGACTTTGACGATCCGACTACGAACGTGCTAGGACGTCGCGCCTTAGCAATCGCTAAACCAACTCCGAGAGGTTATTGACCACGCCGGAGCACGATCAACCTGACCACGAGGGTCTGTTTCCTGCGAGCAAACGAAGAACAAGCAAGAAACTAAGATTGCAATCTGGATATTGCGAATATAAGATGAAAGCTTTATTGATCAAGGTGGGGTTCTGTGACGCCTTTGTCTGGTCGTTGAACACAAACGAAGTACGCGAAGTTGCAGCTATGGCGAACTTTTAATCTAAACAAAACCCAAAGTCTAAACGATGCCCTAAGGGCTGTATATATGGAGGAAGAGGGGGGGAATTTCGTGGCCCTTGGTGGAGGGGTCCGAAATCAACCCTATCTCTTGTTTCCCCACACATACGGACTCTAAAAATAGCCTATACTTATGTATTTCGAAATTACATGGGCCTGGCCCAATAATAAGGTGACGCAGCACCTCAAATAGCCTCGGGACGAAATTTATGAAGTGGCATCTTGTATATTTCGTCCAAGGCTTCATGCACCCATTATGGTGGCTTCAAAGTCCTAAAATCATCACTTGTAACTCCGTTCTTGTTTCCCTTGCGCATGCCATCATCTCCATGCTTGTTCTTGCTCCAATGTTCATCCTTCTCCAAGCTAGGCCCTTCATTTGTAAGCAAAACAAATGTATCCAATTTAGGCAGCATCATATTCTCATGAACATTAGAATCATTACCAAGAAACGAAAGTACCTGGTAATTTAGTTGGCGTGCACGAGCTCTAGTAATTGGTCCAGTATGTATAGCAGCAGGGGTTGTGGGTGTAACAATTGTATTGATGTCCTCATCATCCTCCCCTTCTTGAAATGAAGTCGTCCTCGACGGAAGTTCATCTTCCTCACCCAAATAAGGCTTCAAATCTGCAATGTTAAAAGTGGGACTAACCCCAAAATCTGCAGGCAGCTCAAGTTTATATGCATTATCATTTATTTTCTCTAACACCTTAAAGGGACCATCAGCACGTGGCATTAACTTTTCTACCCTTATCTCCAGCAAGTTTATATTTAGCATTCATGCGCTCAATGTTTTCCTTAGTTAACTCATGCATTTTTAAAATCAATTCAGCACGTTGTTTAGCATCAAAATTAACCTTCTCCGAAGATGGAAGAGGCAACAAATCAATAGGTGCACGAGGTAGGAAACCATACACAACTTCAAAAGGGCACATCTTAGTAGTAGAATGCAATGAACGATTATAAGCAAATTCAATATGAGGCAAGCATTCCTCCCACATTTTCTTATTATTCTTCAAAACAGCCCTAAGCATAGTAGACAACGTTCTATTGACTACTTCAGTTTGTCCATCAGTTTGGGGGTGACAAGTAGTACTAAAAAGCAGTTTAGTCCCCAACTTAGCCCATAAACATCTCCAAAAGTGGCTAAGAAATTTAGTATCACGATCTGAAACAATAGTATTTGGCACACCATGCAAGCGTATAATTTCACGAAAGAACAAATCAGCAACATTAACAGCATCATCGCTTTTATGACATGGTATAAAGTGTGCCATTTTCGAGAATCTATCCACGACAACAAATATGCTATCCCTCCCCTTCTTTGTTCGAGGTAAACCTAAAACAAAGTCCATAGATATATCCTCCCAAGGAACACTAGGTACAGGCAAAGGCATATATAAACCATGAGGATTGAGTCGTGACTTAGCTTTTTGACATGTAGTGCATCGAGCAATAAAACGCTCAACATCCCGTCTCATCTTTGGCCAAAAGAAATGTGTAGCAAGTACGTCCTCCGTCTTCTTCACGCCAAAGTGTCCCATTAATCCTCCTCCATGCGCCTCCTGCAACAACAAAAGACGAACGGAGCTAGCTGGAATGCATAGCTTGTTAGCACGAAGCACAAATCCATCGTTAACGACAAACTTGTTCCACATTCTTCCTTCTTTACAATTCTGCATTACATCTTTAAAATCAGCATCATGCACATATTGATCTTTGATGGTCTCCAAACCAAATATTTTGAAGTCAAGTTGTGAAAGCATAGTATAGCGACGAGACAATGCATCAGCAATAACATTTTCTTTTCCCTTCTTGTGTTTAATGACATAAGGGAAAGTCTCAATGAATTCAACCCATTTAGCATGTCTACGATTCAGTTTAGCTTGACTTTCAATATGTTTCAAAGATTCATGATCAGAATGTATAACAAATTCTTTGGGCCATAAATAATGTTGCCATGTTTCTAAAGTCCGAACAAGAGCATATAATTCTTTATCATAAGTAGAATAATTCAGACTAGGCCCACTCAATTTTTCAGAAAAGTATGCAACAGGTTTGCCATCTTGTAATAACACACCTCCTAATCCAATTCCACTAGCATCACATTCAAGCTCAAAAGTCTTATTAAAATCAGGAAGTTGGAGTAAAGGAGCATGTGTCAACTTATCTTTCAATACCGTGAAGGCTTCTTCCTGTGCGGTACCCCAAACAAAAGGCACATCCTTCTTTGTAAGCTCGTTCCTGACCACGCCAAGAGGTTATTGACCACGCCGGAGCACGGTCAGCCTGACCACGAAGGTCTATTCCTGCAAGCAATCAAAGAACGAGCAAGAATATGATTAAGCAATCTAAATATCGCAAATATATATGAAGTATTGATAATTGTGGGGATCCGGAAGCGGTCTTGGTCTGGTCGTTGGACACAAACGAAGTACACGAAGTTGCAATGGCTAACTTTTAACTAAACAAATCCCAAAGTCTAAACGATGCCCTAAGGGCTGTATATATGGAGGAAGAGGGGGGGAATTTCGTGGACCTTGGTGGAGGGGTCCGAAATCAACCCTATCTCTTGTTTCCCCACACATACGGACTCTAAAAATAGCCTATACTTATGTATTTCGAAATTACATGGGCCTGGCCCAATAATAAGGTGACGCAGCACCTAAAATAGCCTCGGGACGAAATTTATGAAGTGGCATCTTGTATATTTCGTCCAAGGCTTCATGCACCCATTATGGTGGCTTCAAAGTCCTGAAATCATCACCTGTAACTCCGTTCTTGTTCACCTTGCGCATGCCATCATCTCCATGCTTGTTCTTGCTCCAATGTTCATCCTTCTCCAAGCTAGGCCCTTCATTTGTAAGCAAAACAAATGTATCCAATTTAGGCAGCATCATATTCTCATGAACATTAAAATCATTACCAAGAAACGAAAGTACCTGGTAATTTAGTTGGCGTGCACGAGCTCTAGTAATTGGTCCAGTATGTATAGCAGCAGAGGCTGTGGGTGTAACAATTGTATTGATGTCCTCATCATCTTCGGCCCACACTGAGTTGACGCCTGTCATCCTGCTACCGAGGAGCGTAAGACCCACCCCTCGGGGGGGGGGGGAGTGGGCACTCGACGCCTATCATCACGATCGTGTCGGTCATCGTACTGGTCTCGCCGATTCTCGCGCCCTTCACGCCGCAGAGGCGATCTGGGACTGTGAGCCGACTGAACCGTATTCGCAGTGACAGATCGACTGTGAATTCTGTTGCGCGACTGCGACATGGCTTAATTCTGGTCTCCTGCTGCCCGGAGCAAATCTCTGATCTGCATCAAGCCTCTGCCAGCTTCCGACTGAGAGGGCTGGATCGATTCTGCTATACGGGTTGCAGCTGCTAAATTCTGAACCGGGGTTCGATATACCTGAGTCGGCAGGAAGAGTTGACATCGACTGGAGTCGGGTACTCGTTGCCGCGCGCGCTCGTCGAGTGCTCGCTGGAGATTCTCCAGACGAGCGCGTTCAGCCAAGTTGGCTAAACGTGCCTCCTCCAAGGCGCGAGCCTCGGGGGTTTCTCCTGCGATGGGAGTATGCAGGGCATCCATGTTCCTGCGGCGAAGCTCTTCCCTCTGCAGAGAGTCGAGTGGCTTAGGCTGGTACTCTTCGTGGCCTTGTGCGGGGCCGCCTCCACCGTCTAGTCCGCCTTCGTGGGCGAAGCCAGGAGGACTGCGAGGTCCGTTGACCATCAAGATTTCTGCCGCCGGATCACTGCTATCGCACTCGGATGCAGTCTCTACGAAGCCAGTCGACAGGTCGAATAGGCCGTAGAGAGATTCGTCGGGCTCGATTGCCGCAACTTGGGTGGTGGCCGTCTGGCGTGCCACCGCGTGTCTCACCCACCACTGGAGTCTCGACCGACCAGAGCGCTTGCGCTGGCGGGAGACCGGGAGGGTGATCGATACGGGAGTCGACCGATATGGAGTCGACGGTTGCCGCAGCAGAACGCCGCGGACACATGCACGAAAATGCGTTGCACCGCGGACGGGGAGCGCATCAACGTCGAGTGGAGCCTCCTGGAGCCAAGCGGAGTCGTCGGCGATGAAAGTGAGAGCGCCGAGACGGATCTCGCGACCCTCGACCAAAACTCCACCAGCAACCATGATGAAAGTAATCGGAAGAATCGCAACTTCTCCAAAAATCGCTAAAACACCTGCCCCACGACGGGTGCCAACTGTCATGGTTCTAAGTCTGACAGGAGAGTGGGGGGTAGGTATGGAGAGGCAAGGTCCTAGCTATGGAGAGGTTGTAAACACAAGATATGTACGAGTTCAGGCCCTTCTCGGAAGAAGTAAAAGCCCTACGTCTCGGAGCCCGGAGGCGGTCGAGTGGATTATGTGTATATGAATTACAGGGGTGCGAACCCTTCACACTGAAGTGGGGGTGGCTTATATAGTACCTGCCAGACCCCTCCGCCCTCAGTAATGCAGGGTTTAAAGTACATTAAGTCTGGGGCGTTACTGGTAACGCCCCACATAAAGTGTCTTAACTACCATAAAGTCTACTTAATTACAGACCGTTGTAGTACAGAGTGCCACTTGACCTTCTGGTGGTCGAGTGAGTCTTCATGGTCGAGTCCTTCAAGTCAGTCAAGTGGAGTCCTCGTAAGTCGACTGGAAGGTGATCTCTTCTAAGGGTGTCCTTGGGTAGGGTATTTAGATCAGGTCTATGACCCTACCCTAGGTACATGACCCCATCAAGTGCCGTATTGTAGAATTGATCAAACTGAGTAGGCTCAACAAGAACAAGAGCTAACTGCAGATCCTCTCTAAGGCCACCTCTGAATTGATAGATCATACTCTTTTCATCAGGAACATCTTGTTTAGCGAAGCGAGCAAGTTTCTGAAACTGCTTGTTGTATTCGTACACTGACATGTTGCCTTGCTTGAGATTGCGGAACTCCTCACGCTTGCTCTCAACAATACTGGTAGGAATATGGTGAGCTTTAAAGTCCCGACAGAAATCAGTCCAAGTAATCACTCGACCACCTCTGGAATCCTTGTATTGCTGGAACCAATCAGCTGCCTGATCCTTGAGCTGAAAAGAAGCAAACTTAACATAGTCCTCAGGCCTGACATTACTGCATTCAAAATGCTTGTTGACATCCACGAGCCAATCATCAGCGTCTGTGACCTCGGCACAGTAGCTGAAAGACTTAGGCTGATTTGCAAGAAATTGGTTGAGGGTAGGAAACTGAGGCTGATGATTGAACTGCCCTTGACCTTGATTCCCTTGGTTGCCTTGGCCTTGGTTGCGCTCTTGCATGAGCTGAATCATCATCTGGGCATGGGCGTTAGAGGCTGCCATCAAAGCTTGCCATGCCTCCGGAGGCAGAGGTGGAGGTGGAGGGTTCGCCTGACTGTCATCATTGCGTTCCGGATTCTGACGCGTTGGCGGAGCCATCCTGAAGAAGGTGACATCCGTTAGCATCTTGATAGACAGATAGACAAGTTGAATCAACGGATAGAAATTGCAACATATAGTCTTCACAATAAACATTCGAAGAAGGATGAATGAATGAATTCCATAGTAAACATCACGTCCATTAAGGTGAGAAGCCACTTGATAGGATATTGATTATAGAAAAAATAAAAGCAAGGTACGGATGGAACAAATAAGTGGTAAGGATTACCCAATCACAAACCAAATATCTGCGAGAAGAAATGCTAGAGCTACTTGAATCCCACCTATAAACTCCCGAAACTTTCCGGTTATGCAATCAGGTGTTGGGGATACAGGGGAAGCAATATATCTCACCCAAACTAACAATCCCTACATCCAGCTATATCCATCCTTCAACACATAACCAAGAAACCTTCGGAAATCCTGTACCTCAACCTTCGAAAAGCATCCGTTATACGAGTCATGGCAATACTCCCGAGCTCGCCCCAGTACTGGGTTATCGGGGTTATCTCACCAACAACTGTACAAAAGAGATTTTCGATGTCGGCAAAACTCAGGTATTCCAGAACTGCAACGATAAAATTGTGACGACAACACCTCGGAGCTCAACTCCCCGGGACACTACCACAACCCCTAAATGTCAGGAGGCACCAAGAACAATGTTCTCGTCACAAAACCATCGGAACTATTCCAAGATACCCGCGTGATCCTAAAAAAAATTTAGTGAAATTTGAGAAGAGGAAAGTCAAAACATCTACGTCAGGAGACCTCACTAGAGCGACGAAGGGACTGAGGAGTAAAAGAAATCCTACTCTCCGATATATATAATCCTAAGACTCAAAACATTTTTGTTCTAGACTCAACAACGCCAGCAAACAATCAAGCAGGGGGCTCCTAAGTCGGGGATGGCTCTGATTACCAACTTGTAACGCCCTCGATGCGGCTATATCTCCCACGTGTCGAAGCACGACTTAGAGGCATAACCGCATTGAAAGCAATGTCGCAAGTGAGGTAATCTTCGCACAATCCATGTAATACGTAAGGGAAAAGATACATAGTTGGCTTACAGTTGCCACTTCACACAATACATAAATAAACATCCATCATCCAGATAACACTCAAGGTCCGACTACGGAACCAAAATAAAAGAAGACTACCCCAAATGCTACACAGATCCCCGATCATCCCGACTGGGCACCTCTACTGATCATCTGGAAATGATACATAGTAACGACCAAGGGCCTCATCAAATTCCCACTTGATCTCGGTTGCGCCATCTACGCCAGTATCCTCGGCACCTGCATCTGTGTTGGTAGAATCTATGAGCCACGGGGACTCAGCAATCTCACACCCGCGAGATCAAGACTATTTAAGCTCATAGGTAGGACAAGGCAATATGGTGGAGCTGCGGCAAGCACTAAGCATATATGGTGGCTAACATACGCAAGTGAGAGCGAGAAGAGAAGCAACGCAATGGTCGAGAAGCTAGAAGCGATCAAGAAGTGATCCTGAAACTACTTACGTCAAGCATAACTCAAGCCGTGTTCACTTCCCGGACTCCGCCGAGAAGAGACCATCACGGCTACACACACGGTTGATGCATTTTAATGAAGTCAAGTGTCAAGTTATCTACAACCGGACATTAACAAATTCCCATCTGCCTCATAACCGCGGGCACGGCTTTGGAAAGATTATATACCCTGGAGGGGTGTCCCAACTTAGCCCATCATAAGCTCTCACGGTCAACGAAGGATAAACCTTCTTCCGGGAAGACCCGATCAGTCTCGGAATCCCGGTTCGCAAGACATTTCGACAATGGTAAAACAAGACCAGCAAGACCACCCGACTGTGCCGACAAATCCCGATAGGAGCTGCACATATCTCGTTCTCAGGGCACACCGGATAAGCGAAGCGTACAGGTACCGACGTAATCCAAGTTGCCAAGGAATGGTCCCGCACGGTGCTCTAGTTTGGACCAACACTCAAAGGAGCACTGGCCCGGGGGTTAAATAAAGATGACCCTCGGGCTCGCGAAAACCCAAGGAAAAAGGCTTAGGTGGAAAATGGTAAAACCAAGGTTGGGCCTTGCTGGAGGAGTTTTATTCAAAGTGAACTGTCAAGGGGGTCCCATAAATCACCCAACCGCGTAAGGAACGCAATATCAAGGAACATAACACCGGTATGACGGAAACTAGGGCGGCAAGAGTGGAACAAAACACCAGGCATAAGGCCGAGCCTTCCACCCTTTACCAAATATATAAGGTGCATTAATTAAACAGGAGATATTGTGATATCCCAAAATATCCACGTTCCGACCAGGAACAAACTTCATCTTCACCTGCAACTAGCAACGCTATAAGAGGGGCTGAGCAAGCGGTGACATAGCCAATCAACGGTTTGCTAGGACAGGGTGGTTAGAGGGTTTGACATGGCAATAGGAAGGCATGGTAAACAAAGGCAGGTAGGGCTAACATAGCGAAAGAGCGAGCAACTAGCAAAGCAAAGATAGAAGTGATATCGAAGGTATGGTCATCTTGCCTGCAAAGTTCTCAGAGTTGTCGAAGGCTTGATCCTCGTAAGCGTTCTCAACAGGTTCCTCGTTCACGTACTCGTCTCCCAGCTCTACCCAAAGCAAGAACACAAGCAAAGGAACCACAATAAATCACGGTGCAATGCACAAACAACAAGATGCAATGCATGCCATGATATGCGAGATGTGATATGCAATGCATATGCGTGCTTCGGCAGGAAAATGATGAACAAGGCATCAACTTGGCAGACCAAGTATGCCGCTGGAGAGATGAGATGATTTCAGTTGAAATCGATATAAATATCACCGGAAACGGATGCACGGTTTGCAAATGGCAAGCAAAACAATAAGGGCACAAATCTGCGATTAACAGCACGATGCTACTTAGCATGCAACAAGAAACTATGCTACAGCACCCCAACATACAAACAAAGCATATGGCAGTGATCTACAGGAGATGCTTAACAAAAGAGGAACACTGAGCTACGACTAAATCACATCATAACAGGTCCAAACAAGCATGGTGAAAGTGCAAAAAATATCAGGCTGGACATGGCATAAACAGCATCAGGAAGCAATGTTCAGAGCAAGTTATCAACATGCTACAGGAACTTATAATAGCAAAGAAAAGCATGGCATGAATCTACTCAAAGCATAGATCAAAAGTCCCTTACTGACCATAAGCCAAAAAGGACCAGAAGAAATGATGGCATGCATGTAAACATAGCAAGTTTCGTTAACAGATTCAGCAAACTGGGCATGGCATTGACAGATTTACGAAGGCACCTTCGTGAGCTCGATGCACTCACTACAGAGCACCTCATGATAAACCAAGCATACATCCATCAAGAAGACATGTCATAGAAGCTACACATGGCAAGAACAACATCATAGCCTACACGGATCAACTACAACAACCTCGTAAAAATTGAATATCATGCAAACAATCTGCCAGGAAACATTTTGTAGCAAAAGTAGAGCACGAAAAAGACATGCTAGGCTACTCCATAATTTCAAACAAGGGCATGAATGGATAGAGCATAACCTTATGTTCAAAACACCCTTACTGAAGTATCTATAAATATGCATGGATCTCTCTGTAGCAACATGTTTACATGGCATCACAATAACAGCAAAACAGGGACTTAAAACAGCAATATCATGAAGCCTAGTTTGCATGCTTGTGCTAGTCACCACATAGATCACAAAAATACATAGCATACACCCTTGTAAAGCTGGCATGACATAGATCAAAACATATGTAGGGCTCAAGTTCAAAACATGCACACATTAATCATGGCAAAAATGACAAAAGTGCAAGTTCTGTTAAGAAACAGAAACTAACATCACATAGCCCTCTTCCAACAGCATTTCGGGCATCAAGATGAGCTCAAAAGTAAATGATGCAATGGAATGAAATGATGTACTCTTCGAGACGAACAATTTGACATATTGTATGCACGAAACGGAGCTACGGGTGCAAAGATGTGATGCAATGAAGATGCAATGATTTTATCACAGAAAAAATGATAGTGAAAAAAACGAGGGGGAGAGAGGTCAACCGGATCTTAGATCGGATCTGAGGTCGCCGGAGTTCGGGTTGCCGGCGTGGGAGCTCGGGCCGGAGGGAGGAGAGGACGAGGCCGGGGCCGAGGAGGTCCGGTGGAGGGCGGCGCGGAGTGGGCGGTGCGGCAGCGCCTGCGGCAGCGGCGAGCGCGCGGCGGGCTGTGC
>NC_041389.1:170201668-170229038 GCF_002162155.2 Triticum dicoccoides
ACACGTGGCGGCCCCTGGTTCGCCGGGGTGCGGCGGCGGACGCGTCCGGCTCCGTCCGAACGTGTCCGGCGGCGCGGAGAGGGATTTTTTAGGGTTTCATCCGTGAACTCGGGGGAGGGATCTATATATAGAGGTAGAGGGAGCTAGGAGAGTCCAAATGAGGTGCGGTTTTCGCCCACACGATCGTGATCGAACGACCGAGAGCATGGAGGGGAGTTAGATGGGTTTTGGGCCACTTTGGAAGGTGTGTTGGGCTGCAACTTAAAAGAGGCCTTTGTGAGAGTGCGGTTAACCGTTGGAGTACCAAACGAGCTCCAAATGACCCGAAACTTGACAGGTGGTCTACCGGTGCTATACCAGGGCCCCTTGGCAAGGCTCGGTCCATTCCGAGAACGTTCAACACCCGCACACGAAAAGAGACAAGAACGATGCGCCGGGGCACGTGGGAGTGTCGGATTGCGAAACGGACAACGAGGAAAATGCTCGGATGCATGAGACGAACACGTATGCCAATGAGATGCACATGATGACATGATATGAGATGCATGACATGAACAAAATGCAAAACGAAAAACAAAACCCAACCACGGAGGGAATATCATAGCACATAGCCGAAAATGGCAAGAGTTGGAGTTATAAAGATGGAAAGTTACATCCGAGGTGTTACACGCGCGGGCCGCGCGGGCCAGCCGCGGGCCGGGCGGGCCGGATGGCGGAGGCGGTGGGGAGTGCCACGTGGCGGACGCGGATTGGCCTGGGCGGCGGCGGCGGACGTTGTCCGGCCGGACTGGACGTGTCCGGCGGCGCGGAGAGGAGCGGGGCTAGGGTTAGGGGTGGATTTGATCCGGAATTTCGGGGGAGGGGTGTTTATATAGGTAGGGGAGCTAGGAGAGTCCAAATGAGAAGCGGTTTTCGCCCACACGATCGTGATCGAACGACCGAGAGCATGGAGGGGAGTTTGTTGGGTTTTGGGCCACTTTGTAAGGGGTGTTGGGCTGCACACAAAAGAGGCCTTTGCGGTTACCCGGTTAACCGTTGGAGTATCAAACGACCTCCAAATGGCACGAAACTTGACAGGCGGTCTACCGGTGCTATACCAAGGCCGCTTGTAAAGACTCGGTCCATTCCGAGAACGTTTAACACCCGCACACGAAAAGAGGCAAAAGGGGCGCCGGGGGACATAGGAGTGCCGGATTGCAAAACGGACAACGGGAAAAATGCTCGGATGCATGAGACGAACACGAATGCGAAATGAGATGCACATGATGGCATGATAAAATGCAACACGCAAGAAAATGACATGGCAACGACGGCGAATAACTGGCATACACCTGGCGCATCAAATCCGGGGCGTTACACCTTTGTTGTAGCCTATTCAGCTGGACATTTTGTCGTCTGCTGGCAGACGGAAAAATCCTTTGCCGTCCGCCAGGCATGCCTTTGCCGTCCGCCATGGCAGAGGGCAAAGTTCCTGATTCCTGTAGTGTGTTGATGTTGTCCTCCTCCGGTGCCATCTGCTCCCACTTCGGCCATAGGGGGAACGGTGATGGCGCCGCCTGCGCCGTCCACGTCCCCTGCGGTGTCCACGTCCCAGTGTGTTCCCGTGGCTCCCATGGCATTAGTGGTTGCATGCGAGGGGGCCTTAGAGGTGGACGGGTGAGCTATAGCGCCAGACCTTTTCTTGGGCGCCATGAATGATGGAGCCGTCGATGGAGAAGATGATGAAGAAGATGACGCGCTGCTTATGCCCTCGGGTTCGCACAAGCGCTTCCCCCTACCTGGCGCGCCAAAGATGTAGTGGTTCAACACAACCACCTATGGGACCATTGGCCCCTTTATGGTTCGGCAAGGGGGAAGGGTGCGTTGCGCAAGGAGCGGAGGCCGCAGAGCAGCATGACAGCAATGACATAGGCACTGTTTACCCAGGTTCGGGCCGCCGCGAGGTGTAAAATACTACTCCTACTTTGGTGGATTGATGAATGGACCGTGGTGGAGACAAAGTGCTCTAACCCGGCAAGGTCACCTCAGGACGAGAGCAGCTATGCGCGTAAGAGTGTACAAGGGTCTGAATCCTTTCTAAGGTAGCCACGACCCTCCTTTATAGGTCAAGGGGTTACCACAATGGCAAAACAGTCATTATCCAGTGATTAGATAGCCAAAGTGCTATCATACCTAGCTCTGCAAACATGACAAGGTGCATTAAATGCACCACTTAGTGTCATGTCGTGGGGGTAGCCCGGCAAGCCTTGACATGCTATTTATCCACCTTCTGACATGTCTGTGTGATACGCCTCTGGACAGGTGTCATTTGGAGGTGATCTTCCTCACAAATGGCTGCCACGTGCTAAATAACAGCCAACTAATCACCAGCGGGCTCGACACCGCATCAATAAGTGACTTGCGCCGCTGTGCGGTGGAGCGGCAATGCCTTGGCGGGGTAATCCGCCCTCAACATCCCCGGAAAGCTTGCCGGGGGAGTCTTGAGACTTGCCTTTGTGGTGATCTCGACCTTGCCAGGCTCGCCTAGCCGACAAGGGAGGTTTCTCCTTAGTGACATCTTGCTTATTTGGCTTGTCTTGGTCTTCTTGATCCGCCCTTTGATTTCTCAAAGAGCTATATCTTCTGCTTGGCCTTGTTTTGGATGCTGTAACTTTGCTCTTGAGCCTGTGTACAGTCCGGGCAACACACACCAAGGTTTGTTGCACCGACAAGGTTTCTTAAGTAATCATCAAAAGAAGTTCTGTAAACAGAAAAATCATCCATGAAAACCTCAACAATCTGTTCACAAAAATCAGAGAATATAGTAGTCATACATCTTTGAAAGGTAGCAGGTGCATAAGTTCCAAAAGGGCAAGTAAAGGTGGTTCTATCTTGATCGGGTTGTGAAACAGGTATTTGAGAAAAACCAGAATATCCATCAAGGAAGCAAAAGTGTGTGTGCTTAGATAGTCTTTCTAGCATTTGATCAATAAAAGGCAAAGGGTAATGATCTTTCCTAGTTGCTTTATTTAATTTTCTAAAATCAATGACCATTGTATAGCCAGTAACAATTCTTTGTGGAATGAGTTCATTTTTATCATTAGGAACAACAGTAATACCTCCCTTCTTAGGGGCACAATGAATGGGGCTTACCCATCTACTGTCAGCTATGGGATAGATTATACCTGCCATAAGAAGCTTTAATATTTCAGTTGTTATCACTTCGTTCATCTTAGGATTCAAATGTCGTTGGTGATCAACAACAGGTTTAGCGTCAGGTTCCATATTAATCTTGTGCTGACATAGAGTGGGGCTAATGCCCTTAAGATCATCAAGAGTATACCAATAGCAGCTCAGTGCTTCTTCAGAATTTTAAATAATCTTTCTTCTTCATGTTTTGAAAGGTTAGCACTAATAATAACAGGATATATCTTTTTCTCATCAAGATAAGCATCTTTCAAAGTGTGTGTCAATTGTTTTAATTCAAACACGGGATCACCTGTAGGTGGAGGAGGACTGTCGGTGTCAAAACTGGCGGATCTCGGGTAGGGGGTCCCGAACTGTGCGTCTAGGCGGATGGTAACAGGAGACAAGGTACACGATGTTTTTACCCAGGTTCGGGCCCTCTCGGTGGAGGTAAAACCCTACTCCTGCTTGATTAATATTGATGATATGGGTAGTACAAGAGTAGATCTACCACGAGATCAAGGAGGCTAAACCCTAGAAGCTAGCCTATGGTATGATTGTTGTTCGTCCTACGGACTAAAACCCTCCGGTTTATATAGACACCGGAGAGGGCTAGGGTTACACAGAGTCGGTTACAATGGTAGGAAATCTACATATCGGTATCGCCAAGCTTGCCTTCCACGCCAAGGAAAGTACCATCCGGACATGGGACGGGGTCTTCAATCTTCTATCTTCATAGTCTTGGAGTCCGGCCAATGATGATAGTTCGGCTATCCGGACACCCCCTAGTCCAGGACTCCCTCAGTAGCCCCCGAACCAGGCTTCAATGACGGCGAGTGCGGCACGCATATTGTCATCGACATTGCAAGGCGGGTTCTCCTCCAAATTCCATGTGCTTGCCGAACAGTGTCAGGCTTCTTATAAATGCTGCGCTTCTTGGCTTCCACACCCAATAATGGCCATCTTCCGTGTGTCGTACGAATGCGAAAAGCCAGGGTATTTTTACACTTTACCCCCTAGCTGCGCGAATGAGCTGCCTATAAAGAGAGACAAGGATCTAGATCCGAATCACACCATCCTCCTTCCGCGAGTATTCATCGAAGTGCCTCTGACAAAAATCCACTCCATCATGGACAGTCGATGCGGCTCCTCCTCTCACACTCCCAGTCCTCAGCCAGGAGATTGGGGGAGATGCTCAGTCCCGCATAGTGAGCTAGAGACGCTCCAAGCCAAGGGATTTCTTCCCCCAGCCTTTATGGTTCCGGTTCAAGCCGGACTTGCCACTTACAAGGGCGGAAAGCAGGCGGAGAGCGTCCCCAATCCCTCCAAAGGAGAGCCGGTATGCTTCGTCCCTTATCTAATAAGGGGACTCGGATTTCCCATACATCTGTTTCTCTGGGGGCTCCTGGAGTTCTATGGGCTCCAGCTTCACCACCTTACGCCTGCCTCCATCCTGCACATCGCGGGCTTTGTGGCCCTTTGTGAGCTGTTCTTGGGCGTCGAGGGGTGCAGCCGCTCCAGTATAGGGGCCATCCCATGTGGGATTTCAACGGGGAGGATGATGCCACCCGTCATGGCCGCAAGGGGCCGGGATCGGTCGCCGATCTGGTGAAGATTCTGTCTGGCCTGTACAAAGTGGAGAAGGAGGACTTCCTCCGTGCTAGTCCATTGAACGGATTTTCCATGAACAACCCTCGAAGCTGGGTAAGCAGACATTTGTCTAACCGATCCATATTCCCAAAGTTAAGTGTCTCACTTTGTGATTTCGACGTAGGAACTGCGCCGGGCCATAGAGGACATACACAGCCTGGCTCCACAACCCGAGGATCCGGCACGATCCCTCGATCCGGCCTCCGAAGAGGATCCGGACATAAAGGTGGAGCTGATCGATGGGGTGTTCCACCAACTTAGCATCGATAATGCTTTGGTTGCCATTACGGCCGACTACCCCGGAATATCTCCGGTTTCCCAGGTAACTGCAACCGGAGTCCTGATACCATTACCCATCCATGCTTATCTCTGATCACCGTATACCAATGGTGTTCCGCAGGAGGCGCCATTAAGGCGGGAAGCCGAGCCTGCGGCGGCCGTCCAGCAAGGGGCAGCTCGGCCCAGCAGGCGGAAAAGAAGTGCGGTGCGAATCGAGACATCGCCGCAACGCTATGGCGCGCCACCATGTTTAAAGGAAAGATTCCTGGGAGGCATATTAACGCTCATGATTTTTCCAGAAGAAAGAGCGCTCGTCGGACTATGTCCGGAGAGGTTGCCAATCGAGCCTCCGCCAGCCAGGCTCCAACGCCCGGTCCAGAGGGGGAGGCGAACACAAGGCGTGCACCGGATGCTCCTCCAACGGAGGATGCCGACAGGCTGTCCGCCACCAGATCTGAGGTGGAGAGCACCACGAATAATAGGCGCCGCCGGACAGTTCTTCGTGACGCGTGTTTCTCCCCGGAGGCATTGAATGCCTTTAATGCAGGAGATGCGCACCTCCGTGCCGCTCAAGATGGTCTAGCTAGAGCCACGGAGCAGTATGTGAAAGACATACGGGTGATTGAATTTTGACTGTTTATATATATATTAGTAGCCCCCGAGACTTAAAATAGTTAGAATAACTGATTTAAGGATCATTTGTTATGCAGGATCTTTCAGAAAAGAATACCCACCTGTCCCAGGAGCTTCAAGAGTGCAAGGCCCAACTTGAGGCCGCACTAGCCGCCATAGGGGGAGCCACAGAGACCCCCTCTGGTAATATATACTTCGAAAGATAAGTAGTTTGTGAAGTGCGGCATGTGTCTAAGTCTGACAATAATATTGCAGATGGCGCCGGACTAGATCCGGACAAGCAACAGCTACTACGCCAGCTGAGGGCCGGCGAGAAGGTGCTTACGAGGGTGCGGCAAGAGAAGAATAAGCTCCAAGATGCCAACACCCAGCTGGGCGAGGAACTAAAAGATGTTCGGGCCCAGCTGTCTGACTCCGTGAAGGAGAATCGGCGGCTTCGTCGCGGCATTTATAGTAAGTGCTTGAGCAAACTTTTGAAAAGAAGAGTTCGGCGAGGAAGTCGATTGACAGAAATATGTCTGTAGGCGTGCTCATAGGTCGTCCTGCGGAGGAAATGCCTGGTTCAACGAGTGGCCTACTTCCCGAGCTGCTGCAACTGCACGAACGAGTTCGGCAGGTGATGACCAGAGTCGCCCAGGCCTTGTGGCCATCCATGTCCCTACCCGAAGGTCTTGGAGAGCTTGCAGAGAAGATTCAGGGAGCACGGCGGCGCTTCCGGTTATGGAAGATATCGGCCTGCCGTCAAGGCGCCAGGGAGGCCTGGGCCATGGTGATGTTGGAAATATGCCCTAGAGGCAATAATAAAAGTGTTATTATTATATTTCTTTGTTCATGATGATTGTCTTTTATGCATGCTATAACTGTATTATCCGGAAATCATAATGCACGTGTGAATACATAGATCACAATATGTCCCTAGTGAGCCTCTAGTTGACTAGCTCGTTGTGATCAACTGATAGTCATGGTTTCCTGGCTATAGACATTGGATGTCGTTGATAACGGGATCACATCATTAGGAGAATGATGTGATGGACAAGACCCAATCCTAAGCATAGCACAAGATCGTGTAGTTCGTTTGCTAGAGCTTTTTCAATGTCAAGTATCTCTTCCTTAGACCATGAGATCGTGTAACTCCCGGATACCGTAAGAGTGCTTTGGGTGTACCAAACGTCACAACGTAACTGGGTGACTATAAAGGTGCACTACAGGTATCTCCGAAAGTGTCTGTTGGGTTGAGACGGATCGAGACTGGGATTTGTCACTCCATATGACGGAGAGGTATCTCTGGGCCCACTCGGTAATGCATCATCATAATGAGCTCAAAGTGACCAAGTGGTTGATCACGGGATCATGCATTACGGTACGAGTAAAGTGACTTGCCGGTAACGAGACTGAACAAGGTATTGGGATACCGTCGATCGAGTCTCGGGCAAGTAACGTACCGATTGACAAAGGGAATTGTATACGGGATTTGATCGAATCCTCGACATCGTGGTTCATCCGATGACATCATCGAGGAGCATGTGGGAGCCAACATGGGTATCCAGATCCCGCTATTGGTTATTGACCGGAGAGTGTCGTTCATGTCTGCATGTCTCCCGAACCCGTAGGGTCTACACACTTAAGGTTCGGTGACGCTAGGGTTATTAGGAAGACTTGTATGTGATTACCGAAAGTTGTTCGGAGTCCCGGATGAGATCCCGGACGTCACGAGGAGTTCCGGAATGGTCCGGAGGTGAAGTTTTATATATGGGAAGTTGTCATACGGACACCGGAAGAATTCGGGGTCATATCGGTATTGTACCGGGGCCACCGGAGGGGTTCCGGGGGTCCACCGGGAGGGGCCACCCCTCCCGGAGGGCCACATGGGCCGCAAGGGGCAGGGAGCCAGCCCCTGGAGGGCTAGGCGCGCCCCCCACCTTGGGCCCATGCGCCTAGGGTTGGGGGGGAAACCCTAAGGGGGCCGCCCCCCTTGCTTGGGGGCAAGCCTCCCCTCCCTGGCCGCCCCCCCCCCCCTCTAGATCCCATCTAGAGGGGTCGGCCCCCCTTGCCCCTTCCCCTATAAATAGAGGGGTGAGGGGAGGGCTGCTGTACACAACTCAAGGCGCAGCCCCTCCCCTCCCCAACACCTTTCCTCCTCCGTACGTGCTTGGCGAAGCCCTCTCGGAGTACTCCTGCACCAACAACACCACGCCGTCGTGCTGCCGTTGGAGCTGCCTTCCTCAACCTCTCCTTCCTCCTTGATGGATCAAGACGGAGGAGACGTCGTCCGTCCCGTACGTGTGTTGAACGCGGAGGTGTTGTCCGTTCAGCACTTGGTCATCGGTGATCCGAATCACGGCGAGTACGACTCCATCATCACCATCCCCTTGAACGCTTCCGCACTCGATCTACAAGTGGTATGTAGATGCAAACTCACTCCCTTGACTCGTTGCTTAGATGAACTCATAGATGGATCTTGGTGAAACCGTAGGAAAAATTTTAATTTTCTGCAACGTTCTCCAACAGTGGCATCATGAGCTAGGTCTATGCGTAGTTCTCTATTGCACGAGTAGAACACAATTTTGTTGTGGGCGTAGATCTTGTCAACTTGCTTGCCGCTACTAGTCTTATCTTGCTTCAGCAGTATTGTGGGATGAAGCGGCCCGGACCAACCTTACACGTACGCTTACGTGAGACCGATTCCACCGAATGACATGCACTAGTTGCATAAGGTGGCTGGCGGGTGTCTGTCTCTCCCACTTTAGTTGGAGCGGATTCGATGAAAAGGGTCCTTATGAAGGGTAAATAGAAGTTTAAAAAATCACGTTGTGGTCATTCGTAGGTAAGAAAGCGTTCTTGCTAGAACCCAATTGCAGCCACGTAAAAGATGCAACAACAATTAGAGGACGTCTAACTTGTTTTTGCAGCAATTGTCATGTGATGTGATATGGCTAGAAGTTGTGATGAATGATGAATGATATATTGTGATGTATCAGATCATGTTCTTGTAATAGGAATCACGACTTGCATGTCGATGAGTATGAAAACCGGTAGGAGCCATAGGAGTTGTCTTTATTTTTGTATGACTTGCGTGTCATTGAAGAACACCATGTAACTTACTTTACTTTATTGCTAAACGCGTTAGCCATAGAAGTAGAAGTAGTCGTTGGCGTTACAACTTCATGAAGACACGATGATGGAGATCATGATGATGGAGATCATGGTGTCATGCCGGTGACAAGATGATCATGGAGCCCGAAGATGGAGATCAATGGAGCTTTATGATATTGGCCATATCATGTCACCACTATATAATTGCATGTGATGTTTATTATGTTTATGCATCTTGTTTACTTAGAACGACGGTAGTAAATAAGATGATCCCTTACAACAATTTCAAGAAGTGTTCACCCCTAACTGTGCACCGTTGCTAAAGTTCGTCGCTTCTAAGCACCACGTGATGATCGGGTGTGATGGATTCTTACGTTCACATACAACGGGTGTAAGACAGATTTACACACGCAAAAACACTTAGGGTTAACTTGACGAGCCTAGCATGTACAGACATGGCCTCAGAACACGGAGACCGAAAGGTCGAACACGAGTCGTATGGAAGATACGATCAACATGAGAATGTTCACTGACGATGACTAGTCCGTCTCACGTGATGATCGGACACGGCCTAGTCGACTCGGATCGTGTAACACTTAGATGACTAGAGGGATGTCTAATCTGAGTGGGAGTTCATTATAATAATTTGATTAGATGAACTTAATTATCATGAACTTAGTCTAAAACCTTTGCAAATATGTCTTGTAGATCAAATGGCCCACGCTCATGTCAACATGAACTTCAACGCGTTCCTAGAGAAAACCAAGCTGAAAGATGATGGCAGCAACTATACGGACTGGGTCCGGAACCTGAGGATCATCCTCATAGCTGCCAGGAAACAATATGTCCTAGAAGGACCGCTAGGTGACGCTCCCGTCCTAGAGAACCAAGACATTATGAATGCTTGGCAGACTCGTGCTGATGATTACTCCCTCGTTCAGTGCGGCATGCTTTACAGCTTAGAACCGGGGCTCCAAAAGCGTTTTGAGCATCACGGAGCATATGAGATGTTCAAAGAGCTGAAACTTGTTTTCCAAGCTCATGCCCGGGTCGAGAGATATGATGTCTCCGACAAATTCTATAGTTGTAAGATGGAGGAAAACAGTTCTGTCAGTGAGCACATACTCAAGATGTCTGGGTTGCACAACCGCCTGACTCAGCTGAACATTAACCTCCCTGATGAGGCGGTCATTGACAGAATCCTCCAGTCGCTCCCACCAAGCTACAAGAGTTTTGTGATGAACTACAACATGCAGGGGATGGTGAAGACCATTCCTGAAGTGTTCTCAATGCTGAAGTCAGCAGAGGCTGAAATCAAGAAAGAACATCAAGTGTTGATGATCAATAAGACCACTAAGTTCAAGAAGGGCAAGGGCAAGAAGAACTTCAAGAAGGACGGAAAGGAGGTTGCCGCGCCTGGTAAGCCAGTTACCGGGAAGAAGTCAAAGAATGGACCCAAGCCTGAGACTGAGTGCTTTTATTGCAAGGGGAAGGGTCACTGGAAGCGGAACTGCCCCAAATACTTAGCGGATAAGAAGGCCGGCAACACCAAAGGTATATTTGATATACATGTAATTGATGTGTACCTTACCAGTACTCGTAGTAACTCCTGGGTATTTGATACCGGTGCCGTTGCTCATATTTGTAACTCACAACAGGAGCTGCGGAATAAACGGAGACTGGCGAAGGACGAGGTGACGATGCGCGTCGGGAATGGTTCCAGAGTCGATGTGATCGCCGTCGACACGCTGCCTCTACATTTACCTATGGGATTAGTTTTGAACCTTAATAATTGTTATTTAGTGCCAAGTTTGAGCATGAACATTGTATCAGGATCTCGTTTAATACAAGATGGCTACTCATTTAAATCCGAGAATAATGGTTGTTCTATTTATATGAGAGATATGTTTTATGGTCATGCTCCGATGGTCAATGGTTTATTCTTAATGAATCTCGAGTGTAATATTACACATATTCATAGTGTGAATGCCAAAAGACGTAAAGTTGATAACGATAGTCCCACATACTTGTGGCACTGCCGCCTTGGTCACATTGGTGTCAAGCGCATGAAGAAGCTCCATGCTGATGGACTTTTGGAGTCTCTAGATTATGAATCATTTGACACATGCGAACCATGCCTCATGGGCAAGATGACCAAGACTCCGTTCTCCGGAACAATGGAGCGAGCAACCAACTTGTTGGAAATCATACATACCGATGTGTGCGGTCCAATGAGCGTTGAGGCTCGCGGAGGATATCGTTATGTTCTCACTCTCACTGATGACTTGAGTAGATATGGGTATGTCTACTTAATGAAACACAAGTCTGAGACCTTTGAAAAGTTCAAGGAATTTCAGAATGAGGTAGAGAATCAACGTGACCGAAAGATAAAATTCCTACGATCAGATCGTGGAGGAGAATACTTAAGTCACGAATTTGGTACACACTTAAGGAAATGTGGAATCGTTTCACAACTCACGCCGCCTGGAACACCTCAGCGTAACGGTGTGTCCGAACGTCGTAATCGCACTCTATTGGATATGGTGCGGTCTATGATGTCTCTACCGATTTACCGCTATCATTTTGGGGATACGCTCTAGAGACAGCTACATTCACTTTAAATAGGGCACCGTCTAAATCCGTTGAGACGACACCGTATGAATTTTGGTTTGGGAAGAAACCTAAGCTATCGTTTCTAAAAGTTTGGGGATGCGATGCTTATGTCAAGAAACTTCAACCTGAAAAGCTCGAACCCAAGTCGGAAAAATGCGTCTTCATAGGATACCCTAAGGAAACCGTTGGGTATACCTTCTACTTAAGATCCGAGGGCAAGATCTTTGTTGCCAAGAACGGGTCCTTTCTGGAAAAAGAGTTTCTCTCGAAAGAAGTAAGTGGGAGGAAAGTAGAACTCGATGAGGTACTACCTCTTGAATGGGATAGTAGTGCAGCTCAAGAAAATGTTCCTGTGATGCCTACACCTAATGAAGAGGAAAATAATGATGATGATCAAGGTACTTCAGATCAAGTTGCTACTGAATTTCGTAGGTCCACAAGGACACGTTCCACACCAGAGTGGTACGGCAACCCCGTCCTGGAAATCATGTTGTTAGACAACGGTGAACCTCCGAACTATGAAGAAGCAATGGCGGGCCCAGATTCCAACAAATGGCTTGAAGCCATGAAATCCGAGATAGAATCCATGTATGAAAACAAAGTATGGACTTTGACAGACTTGCCCGATGATCGGCGAGCGATAGAAAACAAATGGATCTTTAAGAAGAAGACGGACGCGGATGGAAATGTTACCATCCATAAAGCTCGACTTGTCGCTAAGGGTTATCGACAAGTTCAAGGGATTGACTACGACGAGACATTCTCTCCCGTAGCGAAGCTGAAGTCTGTCCGAATCATGTTAGCAATTGCCGCATACTATGATTATGAGATATGGCAGATGGACGTCAAAACGGCATTCCTTAATGGACATTTTAAGGAAGAACTGTATATGATGCAGCCGGAAGGTTTTGTCGATCCTAAGAACGCTAACAAAGTATGCAAGCTCCAGCGATCCATTTATGGGCTGGTGCAAGCATCTCGGAGTTGGAACATTCGCTTTGATGAGATGATCAAAGCATTTGGGTTTATGCAGACTTATGGAGAAGCCTGCGTTTACAAGAAAGTGAGTGGGAGCTCTGTAGCATTTCTCATACTATATGTAGATGACATACTCTTGATGGGAAATGATATAGAACTTTTGGACAGCATTAAGGCCTACTTGAATAAGTGTTTTTCAATGAAGGACCTTGGAGAAGCTGCTTATATATTAGGCATTAAGATCTATAGAGATAGATCGAGACGCCTCATAGGTCTTTCACAAAGCACATACCTTGATAAGATTTTGAAGAAGTTCAAAATGGATCAGTCCAAGAAGGGGTTCTTGCCTGTATTGCAAGGTGTGAGATTGAGCTCGGCTCAATGCCCGACCACGGCAAAAGATAAAGAAGAGATGAGTGTCATCCCCTATGCTTCAGCCATAGGATCTATTATGTATGCCATGTTGTGTACCAGACCTGATGTAAACCTTGCCATAAGTTTGGTAGGAAGGTACCAAAGTAACCCCGGCAAGGAACACCGGACAGCGGTCAAGAATATCTTGAAGTACCTGAAAAGGACAAAGGACATGTTTCTCGTTTATGGAGGTGACGAAGAGCTCGTCGTAAAGGGTTACGTCGATGCTAGCTTCGACACAGATCTGGATGACTCTAAGTCACAAACCGGATACGTGTATATGTTGAATGGTGGAGCAGTAAGCTGGTGCAGCTGCAAGCAGAGCGTAGTGGCGGGATCTACATGTGAAGCGGAGTACATGGCAGCCTCGGAGGCAGCGCATGAAGCTATTTGGGTGAAGGAGTTCATCACCGACCTAGGAGTCATACCCAATGCGTCGGGGCCGATCAAACTTTTCTGTGACAATACTGGAGCTATTGCCCTTGCGAAGGAGCCCAGATTTCACAAGAAGACCAGGCACATCAAGCGATGTTTCAACTCCATCCGTGAAAATGTTCAAGATGGAGACATAGATATTTGCAAAGTACATACGGATCTGAATGTCGCAGATCCGTTGACTAAACCTCTCTCGCGAGCAAAACATGATCAACACCAGAACTCTATGGGTGTTCGATTCATCACAATGTAACTAGATTATTGACTCTAGTGCAAGTGGGAGACTGTTGGAAATATGCCCTAGAGGCAATAATAAAAGTGTTATTATTATATTTCTTAGTTCATGATGATTGTCTTTTATTCATGCTAAAACTGTATTATCCGGAAATCGTAATGCACGTGTGAATACATAGATCACAATATGTCCCTAGTGAGCCTCTAGTTGACTAGCTCGTTGTGATCAACTGATAGTCATGGTTTCCTGGCTATGGACATTGGATGTCGTTGATAACGGGATCACATCATTAGGAGAATGATGTGATGGACAAGACCCAATCCTAAGCATAGCACAAGATCGTGTAGTTCGTTTGCTAGAGCTTTTTCAATGTCAAGTATCTCTTCCTTAGACCATGAGATCGTGTAACTCCCGGATACCGTAAGAGTGCTTTGGGTGTACCAAACGTCACAACGTAACTGGGTGACTATAAAGGTGCACTACAGGTATCTCCGAAAGTGTCTGTTGGGTTGACACGGATCGAGACTGGGATTTGTCACTCCGTATGACGGAGAGGTATCTCTGGGCCCACTAGGTAATGCATAATCATAATGAGCTCAAAGTGACCAAGTGGTTGATCACGGGATCATGCATTACGGTACGAGTAAAGTGACTTGCCGGTAACGAGACTGAACAAGGTATTGGGATACCAACGATCGAGTCTCGGGCAAGTAACGTACCGATTGACAAAGGGAATTGTATACGGGATTTGATCGAATCCTCGACATCGTGGTTCATCCGATGACATCATCGAGGAGCATGTGGGAGCCAACATGGGTATCCAGATCCCACTGTTGGTTATTGACCGGAGAGTCTCGGTCATGTCTGCATGTCTCCCGAACCCGTAGGGTCTACACACTTAAGGTTCGGTGACGCTAGGGTTATTAGGAAGATGTGTATGTGATTACCGAAAGTTGTTCGGAGTCCCGGATGAGATCCCGGACGTCACGAGGAGTTCCGGAATGGTCCGGAGGTGAAGTTTTATATATGGGAAGTTGTCATATGGACACCGGAAGAATTCGGGGTCATATCGGTATTGTACCGGGGCCACCGGAGGGGTTCCGGGGGTCCACTAGGAGGGGCCACCCCTCCCGGAGGGCCACATGGGCCGCAAGGGGCAGGGAGCCAGCCCCTGGAGGGCTGGGCGCGCCCCCCAGCTTGGGCCCATGCGCCTAGGGTTGGGGGGAACCCTAAGGGGGGCGCCCCCCTTGCTTGGGGGGCAAGCCTCCCCTCCCTGGCCACCGCCCCCCTCTAGATCCCATCTAGAGGGGTCGGCCCCCCTTGCCCCTTCCCCTATAAATAGAGGGGTGAGGGGAGGGCTGCTGTACACAACTCAAGGCGCAGCCCCTCCCCTCCCCAACACCTTTCCTCCTCCGTACGTGCTTGGCGAAGTCCTGTCGGAGTACTGCTGCACCAACAACACCACGTCGTCGTGCTGCCGTTGGAGCTGCCTTCCTCAACCTCTCCTTCCTCCTTGCTGGATCAAGACGGAGGAGACGTCGTCCGTCCCGTACGTGTGTTGAACGCGGAGGTGCTGTCCGTTCAGCACTTGGTCATCGGTGATCCGAATCACGGTGAGTACGACTCCATCATCACCATCCCCTTGAACGCTTCCGCACTCGATCTACAAGTGGTATGTAGATGCAAACTCACTCCCTTGACTCGTTGCTTAGATGAACTCATAGATGGATCTTGGTGAAACCGTAGGAAAAATTTTAATTTTCTGCAACGTTCTCCAACAGGTGAAGACACGGTATGCGAAGGCTGACCCAAACCACATGGCCGAGGTCGGACCTGTGGGGCCCGATGGGAAGGAGATCCCTATGAGCTTAGTGTACGACCAAGTAGAGTTGGCCGCAAAGTATTCACAGCGGGACTATAAACTAGACAGTTTATTAGATGGTATCGAAGAGGAATACCATCAGTCAGCTTGACTATGTAATTTAAAATGACATGAAAAATGCCTTCTAGCCGGATTGTAGATCGTTTGTCATTGCGGACCTTTTCGCTTCAACCTCGGGACCCGACAGTCTGGAGTGTGTCTGAATACCCTCACGGTTATGTAAAAAACCGGGGCATGCATGGAGACCAAGCGTCGGGGTCGTTAGTGCTTTATCAGACAAGTGCCCAACTAGTTATGTTATATTACATGGTTAGTAAGAAACATCTTCCAGGGAGAATAGTTCCGTTAAGGGTTCCTTTCTCTGGGAGGCATGCCCTAAAGTGCATGTCCGGACTGCTAAAAAAGCAGGAAAGCATCTGGGGGCAAATAAATAGATAGGTAAGAAATCATCTTTCAGTTCATCGACCGAATATTCCCTTAAGAACGCTAGCTTTCGGCTTCACCCAGTCTGAGGTACACATCCGGCTGACCCGACAGTAACAATCGCAGAGGTGCTCCCTTTACCTCCTAGCCGAGCAATCGGGAACGTAGGGGTAAGCACAGGAGCCAGGCAACCCAGCTTGGCCAAAACTTAAGTCATATCGATGCATATAATGGTGAATAAAAGGTACATGCGGAAGTGTGACACATGTGTTGGGCATAAGCCCGTATAAATAAGCTTCTGTTAAAGAAGCCCCCAGGTATAATGAGTGCGAGTAGCACGTCAAGTGCGTGCGACCATTGCCCAGGCGAGCCTTCAAAGGCTTTGAGAAAGGGGGAGGGGGAAGGAGAGAAATAAAGGACAGCTAAAGTATAAAATGTAGTGGGAGGAAGGAGACGAACTCGGAGTCCGACGCTAGGCGTAGAATCTTCGAAGACGGGCTGCGTTCCATGGGTTCGGCTCGAGTCGATTATCCGATGCGTTTCGCAAACGGTACGCTCCGCCGGTCAGGACTTGGTCGATGATGAAGGGACCTTCCCATTTGGTCCTGAGTTTGTCCTTTTTCTTGTCCGACAGGCGTAGAACTAGTTCGCCAACATTATAAGTTTTGGCCTATACTTCTCTGCTTTGATATCTTCGAGCCTGCTGTTGATAGAATGCGGAACGAGCTTTTGCCACATCGCGCTCCTCCTCTAAGGCGTCCAAACTGTCCTGCCGATCCAGCTCGGCTTCTCTTTCTTCGTACATGCGCACGCGAGGTGAGTCATGAATTATGTCGCAGGGCAAAACTACCTCTACGCCGTATACCATAAATTATGGTGTGAATCCGGTAGTGCGATTTGGCGTGGTCCACAGCCCCCAGAGTACGGAGTCGAGCTCCTCTACCCAGTGCGTGTTAGATTCCTTAATGGACCGCACTAGTCTGGGTTTGATGCCGCTCATGATTAGACCATTTGCTCGTTCGACTTGACCGTTAGTTTGAGGGTGATAGACTGAAGAGTAGTCGAGCTTGATGCCCATGTTTTTGCACCAGAGTTTAACCTCGTCGGCCGTGAAGTTTGTGCCGTTATCAGTGATGATGCTATGGGGGATGCCGTAACGGTGTACTACCCCAGATATGAAGTCTATCACAGGTCCGGATTCGGCCGTCTTAACTGGCTTGGCCTCTATCCATTTGGTGAATTTGTCCACCATGACCAATAGGTATTTTTGCTTGTGGGTTCCTCCTTTAAGGGGTCAACCATGTCAAGCCCCCAGACCGCGAACGGCCAGGTGATGGGTATAGTTTTGAGGGCGGTGGGTGGCATGTGGCTTTGATTAGCAAAGAGCTGGCAACCGACGCATTCTTGGACTAAGTCCTGAGCATCTGCCCGGGCCGTCGGCCAATAAAATCCTGTACGGAAGGCCTTGCCTACCAGGGCCCGGGCTGCGGCGTGGTGCCCACCGAGTTCGCCGTGAATTTCAGCCAGAAGATTTCGCCCTTCCTCTTTGGAGATGCACCTCTGAAGGACTCCGGTTGGGCTTTTCTTATAAAGCTCTCCCTCATGGACCTTGTAGGCTTTAGATCGCCGTATTATGCAGCGGGCCTCGTTTTTGTCTTCGGGAAGTTCCTGCCTAGTTAGGTAGGCTAGGAATGGTTCGGTCCACGGGGCAATGACTGCCATTATTTCGTGGGTTGAAGGTGTTATTTCATTGGCAGAACCAACAATTGTGTCAGAGTGTTCGGTGTCGGGCAGTGCGGTTGGGTCCGGGTTGTTATTTTCGGACTCCCCCTCCCATAGTACGGACGGCTTGAAGAGCCGCTCCAGGAAGATGTTGGGAGGGACGGCATCACGCTTTGCGCCGATGCATGCCAATACATCCGCCGCCTGGTTATTGTCCCGGGCTATATGATGAAATTCAAGCCCTTCGAACCGAGCTGACATTTTTAAGACGGCGTTGCGGTAAGCTGCCATTTTCGGATCCTTGGCGTCAAAGTCCCCGTTTATTTGGGATATTGCGAGGTTTGAATCCCCGCGCACCTCTAGGCGCTGGATGCCCATGGAGACTGCCATCCGGAGACCATGTAGAAGGGCCTCATATTCGGTTGCGTTGTGGGAGTCCGTGTACATAATCTGTAGTACATATTGGACTGTGTCTCCGGTTGGGGACGTCAGGACGATGCCAGCCCCCAGGCCGGCCAGCATTTTGGATCCGTCGAAGTGCATGATCCAATTGGAATATGCGTCGTACTCTTTAGGGAGTTCGGCTTCAGTCCATTCAGCGATGAAGTCAGCCAAAACTTGTGACTTGATAGCTCATCGTGGCTTATTGGTTATGTCGAATGGGAGGAGCTCGCTTGCCCATTTTGCAATCCGTCCAGTCGCGTCGCGGTTGTTTATGATGTCGTTAAGGGGTACTTCGGAGGCTACCGTTATCAAGCACTCTTGAAAGTAGTGTCGCAGCTTCCGGGATGCCATGAACACCACGTATGCTATCTTTTGATAATGTGGGTACCGGGACTTGCATGGAGTTAAGACAGTGGACACGTAGTAGACTGGCTTTTGGAGAGGGAACTTGTGTTCCTCCGTTTCTCGTTCGACAACGAGCACCGCGCTTACAACTTGATGTGTCGCTGTGATATATAATAACATCGGTTCGCCCACATTGGGCGCGGCCAGGACTGGATTTGTGGCCAATATGGCTTTGATTTCTTCGATCCCGGTCGTGGCGGCATCCATCCACTCAAAGTGTTCGGAGCGCCAGAGGAGGCGATAAAGGGGTAATGCCTTTTCTCCTAAGCGGGAGATAAAGCGGCTTAAAGCCGCCACGCATCCAGTCAATTTTTGTATTTGTTTGAGGTCATTTGGGGTATCCAATTGTGACCGAGCTCGTATGTTGGCTGGGTTTGCTTCTATTCCTCTGCCGGATACAATGAAGCCCAAGAGCTTTCCAGCTGGTACGCCGAAAACGCATTTTTCTGGATTGAGCTTAATGTTGTATGTTCGGAGATTGTCGAATGTGAGTCTCAAGTCGTCTACTAGAGTTTCGACATGCTTGGATTTGACGACCACATCATCTACGTATGCCTCCACTGTCTTTCCGATCTGGTTTGCTAGACATGTTTGAATCATGCGCTGATATGTTGCGCCAGCGTTTTTGAGCCCGAAGGGCATTGTGTTGAAGCAGAATGGTCCGTATGGAGTGATGAATGCCGTTGCGGCTTGGTCTGGCTCTGCCATCTTGATTTGGTGGTAGCCGGAGTATGCGTCGAGGAAGCACAATGAATCGTGCCCTGCAGTAGCATCGATGATTTGATCGATGCGTGGGAGGGGGAATGGATCCTTTGGGCAAGCCTTATTAAGGTCTTTGAAGTTGACACATAGGCGCCAGGATTTATCCTTCTTTGGTACCATCACCAGGTTTGCTAGCCAGTCCGGATGTTTTATATCTCTGATGAATCCGGCTTCCAATAGTTTGGCTAGCTCCTCTCCCATTGCCTCTCTCTTGGGTTCGGAAAATCACCGAAGGGTCTGCTTGACTAGCTTGAATCCTTTTAGGATATTTAGGCTATGCTCGGCCAGCCGTCGTGGCATTCCTGGCATGTCTGAAGGGTGCCAGGAAAAAATGTCCCAATTTTCCCGTAGGAATTGTCGTAATGCGGCGTCTACATCAGGGTTTAATTGTGCTCCAATGGAGGCCGTCTTTGTGGGGTCCGTTGGATGGACCTGGAATTTGACTATTTCGTCCGCTGGCTTAAAAGAGGTGGACTTGGATCTTTTGTCAAGTATCATGTCGTCCCTGTTCACCGTGGAGCGCAGTGTTGTGAGTTCCTCGGCTGCTAGGGCTTCAGATAGCGCCTCTAGCGCTACTGCGGCCATCTTATTTTTTGGCTCGGAGCTCTACGTCCGGATCACTAGCAAGGGTGATGATTCCGTTGGGCCCAGGCATTTTGAGCTTCATGTACCCGTAATGGGGTATAGCTTGAAAAATTGTGAATGCCTCTCGTCCTAATAAAGCGTGATATCCGCTGCTGAACGGGGCCACATGGAACGTGACCTCCTCGGACCTGTAGTTGTCCGGCGAGCCGAACACCACATCCAGTGTGATTTTTCCTGTGCAGCATGCTTCCCGACTAGGGATTATTCCTCTGAAGGTTGTGCTGCTTCGCTCAATGCGGCTCCAGTCTACTTCCATTTTTCGAAGGGTTTACTCATAAATGAGGTTTAATCCGCTGCCGCCATCCATGAGTACCTTAGTAAGGCGAAAGCCATCCACTATTGGACTGAGGACCAATGCGGCTGGTGCTCGGGCTGTTCAGAATTTAGGTTCGTCACTGGCGTTAAAGGTAATAGCCGTGTCACTCCATGGATTTATTGTTGCTACTTGGTAGAGTTCGGCGAGGCTGCGGAGTGTTCGTTTCCGCATATTATTTGATGCGAAAGTCTCGAAGACTGTTAATACCGTACTGGTATTGCTGGGCTGGTTCTCTGGAGCTAGAAGCTCTTCACCACTTTTGGCCACCTGCCGTACTATCCAACATGCTCGAAGGCTATGTGTTGGAGTGGCACCCTCTGTACTATGAATTTTGCAGGGTCTGCTGAGCCATCCCTCTAGTACGGTTTCGTGCCCTTTAGGGGGGTTTTGCTTTTTGGTTTTTAACCCAGGTGCATGAATATGATGCACCCTTTTATTTTGTAATAGGGTTGTATTCGGAGACGGATTGTCCCAAAATTTGGTTTCGGTTTTCCAGGCACTCTCCATCGCACAGTACTTTCGTACTATGGACGCTAAGTCGGCGAAGCATGTAATTTCGTGACGACTTATGGCATTCATGATTCCCTTGTCCGTGCAATTATTGCAGAATATTGAAATTGCGCTTTCCTCACGGCAGTCCTCACGGAATCTGGCCCAGTAATGATGTACTGTTTCAGTGGGCTCTTGCCGGATTCGGGATAAATCGCTTATGTTTGGGTGGGCGGGTGTTTTTGGATTCGGAACCCCGTCCAATCTAAGACTTAAGGGCCGAAAGGTTTCCAAACCAAGAAGCTTGAGTTTTTGGGTATTGTCCAATGAATCCCGCCAGCTACCTGACTTTAGGTTCAGGATTTGATCGACGTCCGTCCCTCCGCGGGAATCCGGCATGGAGGGGTCAGGAATCCGGACATATATTGTCCTTAATATAGAAGAAGAGTCGCTGCACTGTTCCTCCACCACAGCGACCTGGTGGATAGCATGGGGAGAGTTGATCTCTCTCAGATCGGTTTTAGGCCCGATCTGATCGTAGTCTGTAGTGACTCCCAGGGCGGCGATGCGATCCAAGAGCTCGTTTAAGGAGGAGAGCTCCATTGGATCTAGCTGCTCGGCGAGTTCCGAGTTGACGTGAAGATTGCTTTTGATGACCCGAGAAGTCATCGTCGGCGCGGTGGTCGAACAGGCAGTCATGAGAAAACCGCCTAGCCGGAGAGTTTGGCCGACGGCCAAAGCTCTCCTTCAGCTACGGTACCGTCTTTGAAGACGGGACAAGGCATCCTTCCTGATGGCGACGGCACAGAGGAACTCTCAATGAAAGCACCAATGTCGGTGTCAAAACCGGCGGATCTCGGGTAGGGGGTCCCGAACTGTGCGTCTAGGCGGATGGCAACAGGAGACAAGGTACACGATGTTTTTACCCAGGTTCGGGCCCTCTCGGTGGAGGTAAAACCCTACTCCTGCTTGATTAATATTGATGATATGGGTAGTACAAGAGTAGATCTACCACGAGATCAAGGAGGCTAAACCCTAGAAGCTAGCCTATGATATGATTGTTGTTCGTCCTACGGACTAAAACCCTCCGGTTTATATAGACACCGGAGAGGGCTAGGGTTACACAGAGTCGGTTACAATGGTAGGAAATCTACATATCCGTATCACCAAGCTTGGCTTCCACGGCAAGGAAAGTCCCATCCGGACACGGGACGGGTTCTTCAATCTTCTATCTTCATAGTCTTGGAGTCCGGCCAATGATGATAGTTCGGCTATTCGGACACCCCCTAGTCCAGGACTCCCTCAAGGACCTCATAGAGTTTTAATGGGCAAATTGTGTTTGAGCAGAGGTCGTTGTACAAAGAAGATTTTGTCTATTTCATTTCTTTCGTGCATATGCATATTATTTTCATGGTCTAGCAAATATTGCTCTAGTGGATCGGTAGGAGGCAAGGCAATAGAAGCAAGACCAATTATTTCATCCTTACTAGGTAATTCTTTCTTATGATGTTTTCTACTAAACTTAGAAAAAATTAACACATGAGACTCATCCAAAACTAACACTGACAATTTGTTTCTCGCAATCTATTTTAGCATTAACGGTGTTCAAGAAAGGTCTACCAAAAATAATGGAAAAAAGTCATCTTGAGGCGAACCAAGGACTAGAAAATTAGTAGGGTATTTTACTTTCCCACACAAGACTTCAACATCTCTAACAATCCCAAGTGGTGTGATGGTGTCTCTATTAGCAAGTTTAATAGTAACATATATGTCTTCTATTTCAATGGGTGCTATGTCATTCATAATTTCTTGATATAAGGTAAAAGGAATAGCACTCTCGCTAGCACCCAAGTCACATAAACCATGATAAGAGTGATCTCCTATTTTGACTGAGACAACAGGCATGCCAACAACAATTCTATGTTTATCTTTTTCATCAGGTTTGGCAATTCTAGCAACTTCATCACAGAAGTAAATGACATGCCCATCGATATTTTCTACCAAGAGATCTTTAACCATAGCAACACTAGGTTCTACTTTGATTTGTTCTGAAGGTCTAGGTGCTTTGATATTACTTTTGCGGGCCATAGTTGAAACCTTAGCATGTTCCTTTATCCTAACAGGGAAAGGTGGGTTTTCAATATAAGCAGTAGGAACAACTGTATCAACATTGTAAATAATAGTTTCTTCTTTAGCTATTACCGGATCTTTAATTTCTTCTTCAATAGGGGGATGATATTTAAACCACTTCTCCTTAGGTAGATCAACATGAGTAGCAAAAGATTCACAAAGGAGGCTACTATCTTAGAGTCAAGTCCATATTTAGTGCTAAACTTGTGTAAGACATCGATATTCATAAAAGATTCAACACAATCAAACTTAAGCTTAATACCTGACTCTTTACCTTCTCGAGTTCCCAATCTTCAGAGTTGCATTTTATTCTTTCTAAAAGATCCCACCTGAATCCAATAGCTTCATAAAAGAACCAGCACAAGAAGTATCGAGCATGGATCGATCATCATGAGAAAGCGGAACATAGAAATTCTAGATAATAATTTCTCTTGAAAGCTCATAATTGGGGCTTGAATATAACATTGACTTAAGTATCCTCCAACCTAGAGCAATACTTTCTCTTTCATGAATATAACATTGACTTATATATCCGATCACAATGCACTAGATGCATAGGATAAATGTTTTGGTGAAATTCCATTTTCAATCGATTCCAGTTCCAAAATCCAATATCATCGCATAGACTATACCATGCCAATGCTTTTCCCTTCAAAGATAAAGGGAAAACCTTCTTCTTAGCTTCATCTCTGGGTAAACCTGCAATCTTAAATACTCCACATATATCAAGTGCATATCAGGATGCTTAGTTCCATCTCCTGCATAAGGGTTAGCTAGCAGTTGTTCTATCATACCCGAAGGAATTTAATAAACAATATTTTCAGTAGGTGAAGATATCTCAAACAAACCCTCAAAGGATGGTTCTCCATTGTAACAAGTGACAATAAATTTCAGCACATAGTGATAATTTCAGCACGTCGCGAACAACAACTACGCTTGCGTGCTGTACAATCAACCACCAAAGGAGACTGTGGAACATCTCTTCTTTCATTGCCCTTTCAGTGTGCAATGTTGGTCCAAGTTGGGGATTCACTGGCCTAACTATGACAACCGTCTCAGGTTGATTCGCGCTGGGAAACTATAGTGGAGCCAACCTATCTTTATGGACATTTTCATGCTGTCGTCCTGGAGTATCTGGAAGGAACGCAACAATGAGCATTTTAGGGGGGTGCCACACTCCTTTTACTCTTAGCTGGCTCGATTCAAGAGTCTGATGGAGCTGCTTGCGCACAACTGTAGACAGGAGTTGCATCCCTTTTTCTCCACGTTCCTCCAAAACCTGTAATCCCTTCTTTGTGCTACTCTCTTTGTGCTAGCCACTCTTGGTTGTACTCTTGCTTGGTGTTTTTGTTGGTTCTAGACATGGCTTGGGGGCCTTAACCCCACCCCTGTAAGTATGTAATCTTGTGATATGAGTTAATGCAAGGTTAGTTGGAGCCTCTCCCACTGTCATTTAACCCTAAACAAATCCCTTACCAATTTCCACTCACCAGGAGTGCTTCACTCCCCGGCAACGGTGCCAGAAAAGAGTCTTAATGACCCACAAGTATAGGGGATCAATCGTTGTCCTTTGATAAGTAAGAGTGTCAAACCCAACGAGGAGCAGAAGGAAATGACAAGTGGTTTTCAGCAAGGTAATTTCCGCAAGCACTGAAATTGTCGGTAACGAGTAGTTTGATAACAATATAATTTGTAACGAGCAAGTAATGGTAATGGTAAATAAAGTGCAGCAAGGTATCCCAATCCTTTTGTGGCAAAGGACGGGACAATATAGTTTCTTATAATAGGCAAAGCGTTCTTGAGGGTACACGGGAATTTCATCTGGTCACTTTCACCATGTTGGTTCGATTCGTGTTCGCTACTTTGATAATTTGATATGTGGGTCGACCGGTGCTTAGGTACTGTTATTAATTGCACAAACCTCCTACTTATTATTAACCCCCGCGCAAGCATCCGCAACTAATAGAAAAGTATTAAGATAAAATCTAACCATAGCATTAAACTTTTGGATCCAAATCGGTCCCTTATGAAGTAGCACATAAACTAGGGTTTAAGCTTCTGTCACTCTAGCAACCCATCATCTAATATCTACTCCACAATTCATCCCCTTAGTCCAAAATATGGTGAGGTTCCATGTAGTTGATATTCACATGACACCACTAAGGGAATCACAATATACATATCATCAAAATATCGAACACATATCAAGTTCACATGATTACTAGCAACAAGATTTCTCCCATGACCTCAAGAACAAAAGTAACTACTCACAAATGATAATCATGCTCAAGATCAGAGGGGTATTAAATGGCATAATGGATCTGAACATATAATCTTCCACCAACTAAACCATATAGTTATCAACTAGAAGATGTAATCAACATTACTAGTCACTCACAGGTACCAATCTAAGGCTCCAGTACAAAGATTGAACACAAGAGATGAACTAGGGTTTGAGAGGAGATGGTGCCATTTAAGATGTTGATGGAGATGGCCCTCCCAAAGAACAGAGGGTTGTTGGTGATGATGACGATGACGATTCCCTCCTCCAGGAGGGAAGTTCCCCCGGCGGAATCACTCCACTGGAGGGCAAAAGTACTCCTGCCCAAGTTCCCCCGGCGGAAAGTCTTCTCCTTATTTTTTAGGTCAAAATGACTTATATACCAGAAGAGGGGCATCTAAGGTGGGCCGAGGGGGCACAACCCACCAGGGCGCGCCTTGGGTGCCTGGCGCGCCCAGGTGGGTTGTGCCCACCTGGTGGGCCTCCTCTGGTAGTTATTTTCTCCAGTATTTTTCATATATTCCAAAATAATTCTCCTTAAATTCTCAGCTCATTTCAAGATGTGCAGAATAGGTAACTCTGATGTAGCTTTTTCAGGTCTAGAATTCTAGTTGTTGGTATTCTCATTCTTTGTTTAATCCTTGCATATTATGAAATAAAAGACATTAGAATTACTCTAAAAGGCATTATTATGCATAAAAACATAGTAAATAACAGTAGGTGTCGTGGTTTTGTCACGACAGATGCCCTAGCAAAAGGACCTAGGTGTGGAGCCATCGCAATGTAGGTTAGCTCAAAGGGGTTGAACAGGATGAGATACACGAGTTTACCCAGGTTCAGCCCCTCACCAACAAGGTAAAAGCCTACGTCCTGCTTTGTGTTGTATTTATTGAGTATTGATTACAAGGGAGTAGAATTGCTTGACCTAGCTATCGATTGATTGTTTCTTGAGTTAACCCGCTGCAGGGTCTTGGCTTTATATAGACAGGTCGAGTCACTGGGCTTACAAGAGTCCAAACCGTATCACACTATGTGTCCAACTCGGGTTCTAAGCTGCCTTGCCTTGCTAGGAAATTCGCCATCGGGCGGCTCACATCTCCGGGTTGTAGCACCATCGCTTGGTCTTGGGCCTACAATAGGCCCGCCTTGTGAGCCGCCTCCAGTCTTAAGATCCTCTCTTCTTGGGCCTACTGAGGCTTTTCTCTCTTGTGTCGCCAATAGTGTAATCCGACCCCTCATGGGAGGGTCACATTGCGGGTTTATATCCCCAACATTAGGCCCCGAATTGATTTGAACTTCTTCATGTCAATCTTCATCTCCAGTTTGCGAGTCTTCTTCAATCCTTCCAAAGCCTTAACCTTTGAATAGACCTTGTAACCCGCCATGACATCATGTAAAATAAATCCAAAAAAACAGATGACATCACAACAAATCTTTTTGCATTAACTATCCATCCGAGAATCGATCTGCCACTTCCGTTAAGATAATCATATTGTCTCCTCGATTTTTGCGCATGACATTTACTGTTTCACCGGCCATTCCTTATAAATAGGCACGGGGGTCCCCTTTTTCACTTTTTACCTCTGCGCCTCATCTTCTTCTTCCTCTTTGCGTTGTCCGCCGCTGCTGGAGCTCCGCCGCCCCAATCGATCTTCACCAGCAACTCCATCCGGGCCACTGCATCAACCTGATTGTAAACAGAAATCGGTGGTGCTCATCCTCTCTTCATCAACACTGCCAGGTACCACTTTACTCCTATCTCATATCCACATTAGAACACCTAGTTCATCGAGTTCATCAGCGTTTGACCAAGTTCGCCCAAGTTCATACAACTTTTGGTTAGAAAACATAGCTCAATCCAAAAACTAGGACGAAATGAAGCGATACTTATCGTAGCTCTTTCATATTTGGATAGATCCCATTTCTTCAGGTCCATGCACAGACTGACAGTTTTTCCGCTATTGCACTTTAGGTTTAGCAATTATTCCTCTTTTCCTGAACTGTCGTAGATCCAAAATCATATCTCGACCTGTAAAACTTGGTTTCCCAACACTTAGCAAAATTTCGGCAATCCTTGAATCCATAGACCACTTACCCGCCATTCACCATTCGGGCGGCTTGATAACATGCTTATAACCCGCCAACACCCGACGGGTTATCTATGAACTTTGTAAACCGCCATCTTGTCAATGAACCTGAGAGCCATCTTCTCACTTACAAGGGTGTCTTAATAACAAAATTGTAACCCACCAAGAATTCCAAAAATACCTTCCTAGCTCATACTTTCATAGCTTGACCCACCATATTCACACAACCTGATTATTACTTCATTCCATTGCTAGGGTAGCTCATAATTAAAACATGTAAACTCTTAGC
>NC_041389.1:170229408-170273916 GCF_002162155.2 Triticum dicoccoides
AATGATTAATCTTATATCCATAGTTGGTTTGAAGCTACTGAATTGTTATTTGTAACCATTAAACAACTTATCACCATAGTATTAACCCATCATACTTTACCTCCAGGTCGTAACTTTTAAGCCGCCAAAAATGACTATCGTCAACTGAGAACGTTCTTTGGTAATCAAAGAAATCCTCAATGATTACGTAGGCCAAGGCCTATTAGCGACTCAGCAGGAGATTGGATGGCGACTTAGCAATAGAGAAACAATCCCTACTCCCGCAGAAGATGAAACTGTAGTCTTACTGATCACATACTCAGAGGTTTTACTCCACCTAGGTCTAAATTCTTTCGGGACCTCCTCCACTACTTCAACTTGCACCCTCAAGATATAGGCCCGAACTCTGTATCCAACATTTGCCACTATCAAATCTTCTGTGAAGTTTACCTGCAAACTGCACCTATTGTTCCCCTCTTCAAAGAGTTCTTTTATATAAACCACCAGACTGAATGTCAAAATGGCCCAAGTCAAGAATTAGGTGGAATCTCTATTCAAAGACGGAGAGACAATAGCTTTCCCTCCACCGTCTTACCAAGTCACCCCAAGGGCTGGGTGACCACCTAGTTTCACTGCAAAAACACTGCTCCAGCAACGGAAAACCCTTTGCCTGGCTTTAGAGCTGAACATCTTCCAACGGATCTTGATCCACTGAGCAAAATTATCCCAGAAGAACATGCAGAGGCCTTCCCAATCCTCTCCAAGACTACAGCTTTATTGGCTCATGGGTTAATTGGAGTTGACTTGACCCGATGTTGGGTCTCTTGGAAAATACTTCCCTTAAGCTGCCATCCCGGCTTAATGTGTGAGTACTCTAGCGAGCCAAATGATCCCGATGGTATACTGAAGACAACTTTATAGCTGAAGAAGTCTTTAAAACTGTAAGAACCCTGCTTGGAGAGTCTCAGGAGAACTACAATAAAGTTGGCATGCCGCCATTCTTTAAACAAAATCCAGCTCCACCTGTAAGTGTTTATATTTTTCTGGTTCAATACGGTTTAACTTCTTCATTATGCCTTGCTTAATCTTTTATGTACTCATTCAGGCTGGCTCCGCCTTATGGACCAAAAAAACAAAGACTGCTGTGGCCAAGGCTCGGGCCAATAAGAAGGTGAAGAGTAACAAGACTGTCACTATTAGTGAGTCGGCTATTATCGATGAGTCAACAGACGTTGAGAACCAATCAGAGGTAGAACTTGACTTGCTTGATCAACTCTTTATTGAACTAGCTAACACCCTTTCCTCATAGGAAGGGGATGCTACAAGTCAGGTAGACGATACTGAGGTTATTTCCGTTTCATCAGGTTCAGACTCTACCTCTTCAAAGAAAGTGCGGCGGGTTGTCCAGAAAGTAAAGTTTTCTCACCCGGATGCTCACTTAGATCCACACTTTATTTTGAAGAAGGCTCAACTTGATTCAAGATGACAGACCAGGAGCGGCAGCTCAGGCAAATTACTTGTCGGCTTAAGTAATGAGCCCTCTGCCCGTAAGCGCCGAACCAAGGTACCACACCACCAACCTTTCTTTTCCCCAAAGCTGGTCTTATAATACACCTCTTAATTCCTCTGACTCTGACTACCAGGGGTCGCTACCTTCTTCTGGCGACTCAACCGGAACACAAATGCCTTTCTTCAAGATGGACCATGGGTAAGTGCTTTCACTTGTTCATAAATGATCTTGTAAGAACATACCTATGGAATCTTGTATTCTTGTTGCAGAGGTGTAGCCAAAGCGGGTAAAAACCAAAAAGGGGGCGGCTCTTCCAAGGATCCCAAAAATGCTAAGCCAGAGAGGCAGGTGCCAAAAGCCCCTAAGGCTTCAATTCAAAATCCCGAAGACCTTGCCAATGACCTGCCACCGCAAGCTGATACCGCCATCTCTGAGGCGATGCATACTGAGATCAACCCAGCTGCCCATCAAGACCGGCCAAGTCCTAAGCCACCCAATCCTGCCAAGTCCACTAACAAGAGCCCTGCTACTAACGTTGATGACATCACTGTTACCGTGTTAGCTTTTAGCCACCTGAGGCCTCTAGAGTCCTAGCCAAGCATTCAGCAAAGGAAGAGACGCCAGGATATGGAGGCTGGGCTAGTTGAGTTGATGAAGCAAAAGTATGAGGTATTAATATATCCAACCACTATTTAGCCTTGTGCATATACATATGTCCATATTAGCCCCCAAGTCTGAAGGATAGGAAAAATGCTCGCCATGCTTTAGACTTGTGAAATTTCTGAAGTGTAGCCCCCAAGGGCCGGCTTAAACTGATAAGATCAACCAGGTCATCATAACCTTCACAGAATCAAATATGTAGCCCCCAAGGGTCGGCTTAAACTGATATGATGAGCCGGGTCTTCACAACCCTGACAGAATCAAATATGTAGCCCCCAAGGGCTGGCTTAACACTTGACAAGATTAGCGGGTCTTAATGACTTTAACATAATCAGATATGTATCCCCCAAGGGCCGGATTAACTCTTAACAAGATGAGATGGGTCTTAACAGAAATTGAAATCACCTACATTAGCCCCCAAGTGCCAAGTATATTGCTTGCAATGTGCTTGGGACTTAATGTAATTGTATTACTAAAAGTTGCTCCTTGTGTGGTAACCATTGCTTCAATATTTTATTGCAGGAGGAGTTGAATGTCAAAGTGTTGCAGCTTGGCGACTTCAAGAAGAATATTGAGCTACAACAAGCTGAAACTTCCAAGGCCGAGTCAAAGCTGAAATCTTCATTGGAAGAAATTGAAAAGGTCAAGGCGGGTTTTGATGCTAAAAGAACCGCCTAGGAATCTGATAAGGTTGCGCTGTTAAAATGAGTTGCAGAGGCTGAAAATCAACTTAAGCTGGTGACAGATGAACTTAGGCTGATAATGAGCAGCAGATATCCCACATGACAACCACCATCTTTGGTAAGTTGAAAACTTGCACCTCATCATTTGTTTTAACATGTCTCTAATCCACCTGGAGATTCATAATACATAATCTGTAACCCGCCTGGAGACTCTTGTAAAAAATTAAATAGGCCCCAGAAGCACAAGCCTTGGTCAGAATATACTGCTCAAATTAAAGGCGGTTTACTCATTGACTAAGCAGTTGTACACTGGAACATTGCAAAACCTCCAACTCAAATCAAGACTGTGTTGGATCACCTTTAAACGGTGCCGGCTCAAATCAAAGAGGTTAAACTATCAGTCGTCCGAGCCGGACCCCACGCTTGCCTCCTTAGCACCAAAGAGGAACCTGTCTCCTCTATGCCCATTGGCACCCGCCTGGCCTAGGTCGTCATGGATTGCATCGTCGCAACCTCATGAGGTTGGGTACCTACATAGAAATCTCCGCTCCTCGGGAGGTAGCCTTGGGAGGCCTCTCCCTTGGGAGGTCTTGGTGTCATCCGCCTATCGAGGCTTGGCCCCTCGCGAGGGTCTTGTCTTGATAGCCTTGGAGGTGGGTCATACTATGCCGTCGAAGGAGCCACACCGTGGGCCGCAGGCGGGCAAGTCCGGGCACCCTGGTTCCCAGAAGGATGACACAATAGGGCTGGCTCTAAGACTAGTTTTTTTTTCCTTTGTCTCTTTCTCCTTTTGTCTCATTTACTCATTTTGCATAGGAGCACATGTACATGATGGCTATTCCTTTCGATGGGACTTCTTCATGGGGTTTAAGGCTAAGCGGCTCCGAATATTATTCTCGATGCCCACCACTCTAAATCGTGCCATCTATGATACTCCCATTGCAACAATGAGGTCCACTAGGTCTAGAATGTATGTAAGAAAAGACTGTCACGCAAAACATACATTCATGTTGTCCGCTCCGAGAGAATATGCTGTCCACTCCGACCCTTAGCTCGGAGCCGACTGCGGAGATCGAGGACGGATGGCTGGACACCGCCTCGGGGGCTGCGATCTCTATGGCGATGGAGCCGAACACCAACCCTGTCCTTTGCGAAGCTCGTGACTCCAAGGTGTCGGACTCCTCTCCGGACTCCGAACCCCCCGCGCCCCTGCCAATCGAATTCGACTGGGCGCCGGTTATGGAGTTCACCGCCACGGACATCTTTCAGCACTCGCCCTTTGGCGACATCCTGAATTCACTAAAGTCTCTCTCTTTATCAGGAGAGCCCTGGCCGGATTATGGTCAGGAAGGTTGGGATGCGGACGACGAAGAAATTCAAAACCCACCCACCACCCACTTAGTAGCCACTGTCGATGATCTAACCGACATGCTCGACTTTGACTACGAAGACATCGAAGTTATGGACGACGATGCAGGAGACGACCAAGAACCAGCGCCTACAGGGCACTGGAAGGCCACCTCGTCATACGACATTTACATGGTGGATATCCCAAAAGATGGGAATGGCGATGGAACAACGGAGGATGACCCCTCCAAGAAACAGCCTAAGCGCCGACGTCAGCGGCGCCGCTCTAAATCCCGCCAAAAACGATGATTCCGGCACGGGAGACAATAACACCCCGGACAGTGCCGAAGACAACTCCCTCCAGCAGGATTCAGTGCGGGAGAATGGAGAAGCCAGCCCTCATGAGAGAGCGGCAGGCAGAGAGGTAGAGGACGATAATTGCATGCCTCCCTCCGAAGACGAGGCAAGCCTCGACGATGGTGAATTTTTCATGCCTGAGGATCCCGTCGAACAAGAGCGTTTCAAACGCAGGCTTATGGCCACGGCAAACAGCCTCAAGAAAAAGCAGCAACAACTTAGAGCTGACCAAGACTTGCTAGCTGGCAGATGGACTGAAGTCCTTGCGGCCGAAGAGTATGAACTCGAACGCCCCTCCAAGAGCTACCCAAAACGCAGGCTGCTACCCCGATTAGAGGAGGAAGCACCTAAACCTACATCACCAGCGCATAATACGGCTGACCGCCCACCTCGTGGCCGCGACAGAGAGGCATCTCGGCCCTCCACTCAAGCCGCACTCCGGCGCCGCTCGAAAAATACCAAGACGCGGGAGAATGCGCCAGACCTGCGGGATATACTGGAGGACAAGGCAAGGCAAACAAGATCGATCTATGGATCACGTGGGCACCCCACGATACGTGATGATAACCATCACGCCGGATATGGCAATTCCGGCCGGGCCAAACACAGTAGACAAAGCTCATTTGAGCTGCATCTTGATATAGCCCAATACAGAGGCGCCGCACACCCACTATGCTTCACAGACAAAGTGATGGATCATCAAATCCCTGAGGGTTTCAAACCCGTAAACATTGAATCATACGACAGCACAACAGATCCTGCGGTCTGGATCGAGGACTATCCCCTCCATATCCACATGGCCCGCGGTGATGATCTACACGCCATCAAATACCTCCCACTCAAGCTTAAAGGACCAGCTCGGCATTGGCTTAATAGCTTGCCAGCGAAGTCAATTGGTTGTTGGGAAGATCTGGAAGCCGCATTCCTCGACAACTTCCAGGGCACCAATGTGCGACCACCAGACGCCGATGACCTAAGCCACATAATTCAGTAGCCAGAAGAATCGGCCAGACAATTCTGGACATGGTTCCTAACCAAGAAAAATCAAATCATCGACTGTCCGGTGTTTGTCCCCTCTCGATAGACGTGGTTCCGACGATGAGTTCGATGACACCGATGAAGAACTATACTTTCTTCAGAAGTGCCAATCAAGCAAAACCCCCTTGTTCATTCCGATATAATCCCACTCTCTCGCTCTTGCTCTCTTTTACTGCATTAGGACAACAACGATTCAACTGTTACATGCTGCGGTAGTTGAACCCCTTTTCCTCTGCATGACCTGTCATTGCCACAGTAAATAGATGAAACCCACTAGCATGAGTAGGAGTTGTTTAAGCCCTGTTGTGCCTACTCATTCGTGCTCGTTTGTTATGCCTGCTACTTCTTAGATTTGAGTCAGGTCTGATTCATCAGCGATGAATTGGAATGGTGATGAACATGTCGTACTGTGTGTGAGCTAAGTGTGTGAACACGATTTGGTAAAGCTAGCGGTGAGAGGCCATGTAGGAGTACATGGTGGGTTGTCTCATTAAAGCCATCCTCAGAAACTGAGTTCCGTGTTTGTGATCCATGAACGATTACTACCACACATTGGGCTCCAGGCACTCCAAGCTCTCTCGACTTATTAATCAACTCGATCTCTATCCAGGAGTTGCAACTAGTTTCTGGTGTTTGTAGGTAGTGTTAGTAGTCTACCAAGTGGCACCCAGTACAGGTGGGCTTGGGACAGACTAGGCACCGTGGCACGGTGTACCAAGCGTAGATCCACCCGTCGAGGTGGGCTTGGGAACCCTGCACACATTGTTTGGGGCCGTGAGCGACACCCCGGCCGGATCTCCTTGCGGATGGAACCCTAATAGGCGATAAACCTGGACAGGAGACTTGTGTGGTTAGTCAGGTCATGGCCGACACTGATGAGGACATGAGTACCTTGGATATGACCAAAAATATTGCATACATGCATATTTCTCAGGTGATTTCTAGTGCAAACTATTCAATAATCTATTTATGTTATCCAGAACAAAAATACTTCACACACTTTTGTGTTTTGTCTAATTGCAGGTGTATGGGACATTTGTACAATCCACATATGAAGATAAGGAAGAAAGAGATGTTTATTTGCTATTCAAAAAGTTCTCTCACGTCACTTTTGGCCCAAGAGAAGATAGAGTCCAAGTCTCTCACGTTCTGGACTCAGATTCGGACTGCACATAGATACCTGACTCAAAACGTCAACAACTTTTTCATACGGACTCCGAATTGGGTGATTATTTTTTTGTTAGAAAGTAGATTTCGTGCTCTTTCCAAACCAATTGGATTCGCCTTAAAATTCGTCCGGAGTGTTGAGTTATGGACGAAACAATCTGATGCTGCAGCAGAATCTGAGTCAAACTACAAGTCCAAAGGTGTTACGTCACCTCCACTTGGGCCCATGAGCCTTGTACGACCTAGGGTTGGTGTTAGGCTGCCTTGGGACGTTCTCCCACCTCCTTGGCCTCCACCCCTTGCTCCTATATAAGTAGATCCATCTAGTAGCTTTTTCCTTGGGATTTGTTTAGTTAAAACTTAGCCATTGCAACTTCGTGTACTTCGTTTGTGTCCAACGACCAGACCAAGACCGCTTACGGATCCCCACCTTTATCAATACTTCATATATACTCGCAATATTCAGATTGCTTTTATCATATTCTTGCTTGTTCTTCGATTGCTTGCAGAAATAGACCTTCGTGGTCAGGTTGATTGTGCTCCGGCGTGGTCAATAACCTCTCGGAGTTGGTTTAGCGATTGCTAAGGCGCAACATCGTTGCACGTTTGTAGTTGGATCGTCAAAGTCGTCTCCACCAAATCGATAGTTATCATCTCATAGAAAGATCGGGACACCCCGCCTCTATCAAGTGGTATCAGTTTTCAGGTTGCTCGGTGAGAATTTCCAGTTTTTCTAGATTAGATTTATTTTCTTACCTATTGTCCAAGAAAAAGCCACACAAAAAAGTTAGATCTACTCATCCTTTATCGAAGCCAGTCTGAACCTTTGCAATTTTCTATTCATTGCTTGCATAGTTGAATTATCGGTTGCATCATCGTGTTAGTTGCTGGTCTTAGTGTCTAGTTCCTTTAGAGTTTCGAGTTCTGTTCACATTAGTCACGCCGCCGCTGCATCATTATCCCTTCCGCTGTCCACCATCATATCCATTAATTTCCACCACGTGCTACCCACTGTTCATTGTCATAATCATAGTTGAGGTCACTCACCTCTTCGCCTGATCCAATCTGCATCTTATCTAGTTTGTCTTGGAAAGAGGGAGAAAAAGAAGATAGAGAAAAAAAAAGAGAAAAAAAGAAAAAGAGAGAGAAGAAAAAGAAAAAATCGTTAGAAAAAAAAAGAGAAGAAAAAAATGGATCTATCTAGAATCAATCTCGTACCTGAATTCGGATTGGAATCCGTTTTGCGCACTGTTCAGTAAAACAGGTGTATCTTCCTCATATGAAGTCCGTTTTGGCTCCGTGAGTACTTAAATTGAAGCTAGAGACGAGCTGCATCTAAATAGTTGCAGAAAATAGTTCAATATTTGACACCTCAAAACGGCTTCTAAATAGGTCTTTTTGCCCTCCGAAGTTCATGAACACAGCTTGTTCCAATTTTTCAGGCCAGTTTTAGAATTCTTTGACTCCTCATATCAACTCGGAATTGAGTTATTCTTTTTGCATTGGAAAGCTTGAGTTAGTAGCATTGTTTGAAAGAATTTATCAGAAAATTGGCTCAAACTTTTCAAGAGGAAAGTTGGAGAGAGAGTTGTTGTATATCCTGCTTGGCAGTTGTCTTTCATCATTATCTTCACTGCCTTGTGATCTTCACTTATATCTTGCTGTCAAGAGCTACTTAGTATCTTTCATTGATGCTAGTTGTGCTACGCCGTGACCTCATTAGTGTTCTAGGCTCGCATCTCTAGTCCGGTCTAGCCTAGGACCAGCACAGTACCGTCGTTGAGCGTTTATTCAACATTGCATCTTTGAATTGATTATTGCTAAAAAATTTGCTACCATATATAGCCAACTCAGATCCACATATTTCTACACCGTGTATACGTACGTTTCCCTGGCAATCGTTTTACACAATCTTCAGAGTTACTTGACACCGCTGGTTGCCTATCACCACCTGCCGCATGGTAAGAACTTGTAAAATATTGATATTTGCTTTACTGTGAGCACACAACCACATCCTAGTAGTTCATAGGAACATTATTCTTGAATTTTCTTTCTTGTTTCTACTAATCATGACAAGTTCCGGAGATAGAAGTTCTTGGACAATGGACACATCTTCACCATCACGAGAGTTGGGACAACACACACAAGCACATGGTCAGGTTACCTCTTTACCATCATTTGAGGGTAGATTTAATCCTGCTATTTATCTAGCTTGGGAGCTTGAAGTAGAACAAGTTTTTCGTCACCATGACTTTTCTGAACTTGAGAGAGTACGAGCTGCCACTAGAGCATTTACTGGTTTTGCTTCTGTTTGGTGGAGTGTGCATTGTAAGAAAAACATTGATAACCAACCCACAACTTGGAAACATTTGAAAGATGTAATGAGACAACAATTTTTCCCTCCTTACTATCGTCGTGAATTGCTTCACAAATTTGAACAATTTAAACAAGGCAACAACACTGTTCATGCTTACTACCAAGAGTTCAAATCTTATATGCATCATTGTGACATAGAAGAATCTGAGGATGATACAATGAATAGATTTTTTGGTGGTTTGAACCATGATATTCAGGCAAGATTTTAGTATATTCCTCGTTGCATTACTGGTATGTATGTTCGTGCTTGTACCTTTGAGAGACAGTTACAGGAGGATGCATTGGGTGACTACAACAACTACTATTCCAGTTCATGCTCACCACCGCCGGTTGGTTCCTCCACCGTTGCACCTACTAGAGCAGCCCCACCTTGGATTGTGAGTGCGACATCATCTCAAGAGTATGGTGCATTGTCTACGTCTGTACCTACATCAGGTACGTCTTTGCGACAAGGTAACAACAAAGGTATTAATGATATAACTTCACATGAGAATGATGCATCCCTAGTTAACTTGAATGCATCATGTGTTGAGTTACCTGGTGATTTGAGCACAACACCTATTTTAGAGAATCTTGATACTGTCATGAATGCGTCATGTGATCAAACAACTGAAATACCAACAATTTTGAGTGCACCCATTGAATTAACTATTAATGCAAAAGAATCAATGTTTAATCATTTTGATATGACCTCTAATCTTGGTGACGATTCTGTGTCGAATGACTTATTGCATGTTTGCTTATTTAAGCATGTTGTAGCATGTAAATTTGATGCAAGTAAGGTTTATTCACCAATGTTGGGAAGGTTTAATGATGAACATTGTCAATCTTTTGAAATAAATAAGAGCTTCACTTATATGTGCAAACTGGGTTGCAATATCTTCATGCCTTCTACTTCTTGTGACAATATTATGGCTTTATATTTTATGAACTATGAAAGTTACCCATGCATACATGTGTCATATGTGCAAAAACAAGGAGAAGTAAAAATGGATGACATATTCATATACAACATGTACACATTGTCTCTTTTGTTAGCCACATTTCAGATTAAGCAACGCCGAGGATGGCTTTGTTTTCAAAAGGGGGAGGATGATGAGGACATGAGTACCTTGGATATGACCAAAAATATTGCATACATGCATATTTGTCAGGTGATTTCTAGTGCAAACTATTCAATAATCTATTTATGTTATCCAGAACAAAAATACTTCACACACTTTTGTGTTTTGTCTAATTGCAGGTGTATGGGACATTTGTACAATCCACATATGAAGATAAGGAAGAAAGAGATGTTTATTTGCTGTTCAAAAAGTTCTCTCACGTCACTTTTGGCCCAAGAGAAGATAGAGTCCAAGTCTCTCACGTTCTGGACTCAGATTCGGACTGCACAGACATACCTGACTCAAAACGTCAACAACTTTTTCATACGGACTCCGAGATTTCGTGCTCTTTCCAAACCAATTGGATTCACCTTAAAATTCGTCCGGAGCGTTGAGTTATGGACGAAACAATCTGATGCTGCGGCAGAATCCGAGTCAAACTACAAGTCCAAAGGTGTTATGTCACCTCCACTTGGGCCCATGAGCCTTGTACGACCTAGGGTTGGTTTTAGGCTGCCTTGGGACGTTCTCCCACCTCCTTGGCCGCCACCCCTTGCTCCTACATAAGTAGATCCATCTAGTAGCTTTTTCCTTGGGATTTGTTTAGTTAAAAGTTATCCATTGCAACTTCGTGTACTTCATTTGTGTCCAACGACCAGACCAAGACCGCTTACGGATCCCCACCTTTATCAATACTTCATATATACTCGCAATATTCAGATTGCTTTTATCATATTCTTGCTTGTTCTTCGATTGCTTGCAGAAATAGACCTTTGTGGTCAGGTTGATTGTGCTCCGGCGTGGTCAATAACCTCTCGGAGTTGGTTTAGCGATTGCTAAGGCACAACGTCGTTGCACGTTTGTAGTCGGATTGTCAAAGTCGTCTCCACCAAATCGATAGTTATCATCTCATCGAAAGATCGGGACACCCCGCCTCTATCAGACACCCTCGCTGGGTTTCCACATGAAGGTTTCCGAGTACATGTCGTGTAAACGGCGATAAGTGGTGGGAGTGTGTGTGAAGAAGTACACCCCTGCAGGGTTAACATTATCTATTCGAATATTCGTACACCCCTGCATAGGAGCACGTGTAGATGATGGCTATTCCTTTTGATGGGACTTCTTCATGGGGTTTAAGGCTAAGAGGCTCCGAATATTATTCTCGATGCCCACCACTCTAAATCGTGCCATCTAAGATACTCCCATTGCAACAATGAGGTCCACTAGGTCTAGAATGTATGTAAGAAAAGACTGTCACGCAAAACGTACATTCATGTTGCTTCTTACTCATACAGTACGTACTACTAGTACTACTACTACTCTTTCTCCTATAAACCTTGCGCTTGGCATCTCAAAATATTATAACCTTGCGCTTGGCTATTTGTCTCTTCGGGAAGTCGAGCAATGATGGTACTACAGTATATGATTCTGTCTATCTGAGACAGAATGAATTGCTGCACGTCCACCACGTAGGCGAGGGTTGATTCGTTTCAATATGGAATGCATACAGAGCAAAATGAGTTAATCTACACTCTAAAATACGTCTATATACATCAGCATTTGGAGTATGTACTAGTAGTTCATATTGAAATCTGCTAAAAGACATATATTTCAAAAAAAATATGATAATCTCTCTAACCAAGGTAGGGACGGGGAGTATATACGTCTAACGGAGGGAGTAGTAAAGATTTCTCCTCGTCCTGCGAGCCACCACGCGTGTGGGAGAGGGAGCAGGCGTGGGCATTGTCGGTGTCAAAACCGGCGGATCTCGGGTAGGGGGTCCCGAACTGTGCGTCTAAGGCTAATGGTAACAGGAGGCAGGGGACACGATGTTTTACCCAGGTTCGGGCCCTCTCGATGGAGGTAATACCCTACTTCCTGCTTGATTGATCTTGATGATATGAGTATTACAAGAGTTGATCTACCACGAGATCGTAGAGGCTAAACCCTAGGCGCTAGCCTATGATTCTGATTGTTCTTGTCCTAGGGACTAAACCCTCCTGTTTATATAGACACGGGAGGGGGCTAGGGTTACACAAAGTCGGCTACAAAGAAGTAGATCTAACATCCGAATTGCCAAGCTTGTCTTCCACGCAAAGGAGAGTCCCATCCGGACATGGGACAAAGTCTTGAGTCTTGTATCTTCATAGTCCAATAGTCCGGCCAAAGTATATAGTCCGGCTGTCCGGATACCCCCTAATCCAGGACTCCCCCGGTAGCCCCTGAACCAGGCTTCAATGACAATGAGTCCGGCGCACAGATTGTCTTCGGCATTGCAAGGCGGGTTCCATCTCCGAATACTCCAAAGTAAATCTCAAACACTTAAATCGTGTCCGGCTCTGTAAGACAATTTTCACATACCATCGTAGAGAGAACAATATTCCACAAATATAATCTGCTGACAACTTTAGATAACCTGACATCACACCATGGTCGAGTCATTATTCGAACCGTTTTCCCACAACCAGCCACCGCACATGTTGCGAGGTGGTTTCCTCGGCACGTATTGTCGAAGCAGAGATCATGTCCCCTTATCACGGGATCCTCATTAATATGGGTACGGGTAACCCAACTGTGCTATTAACGTGGCGCCTGGAAAATAAGCGATTTCATCAGGCAAGCGGGGAGGTGCACCGTTTTCGCCACCTCTATAAAGGGACAAGGATCTCCCATTTTTACCCACGCCTTCCTCCTCCTTTGCTCATCTATTCTCGTACTCTCGAGCCCAGCGCCCAAATTCTCACCTTCTCCGTAGGACCATTCGCAGCATGTCCGGAGCAGGAAGCAAGTGGATGGCCTCCTCCGTTACGGAGGAGAACATTACCAAGCTTCAGGCGGGCGGATACCTGGCCGCAAACATTACGCACAGGCTTCCGGCGGAGGGACAGATCACCCCCACTCCAAAGTCTCGAGAAAGAGTAGTGTTCCTGTAGGATCGAAAGTATGTGTAGAGGGGGGGTGATTAGACTACTTGACCAAATAAAAACTTATCCTTTTCCCAATTTTAGTCTTTGGCAAATTTTAGCTATCTTAGCACAAGTCAAGCAATCTTAACACAATTCAAGCAAGCATGCAAAGATTATATGAGCAGCGGAAAGTAAAGCATGCAACTTGCAAGAATGTAAAGGGAAGGGTTTGGAGAATTCAAACGCAATTGGAGACATGGATTTTTTGTCGTGGTTCTGATAGGTGGTGCTATCGTACATCCACGTTGATGGAGACTTCAACCCACGAAGGGTAACGGTTGCGCGAGTCCACAGAGGGCTCCACCCACGAAGGGTCCACGAAGAAGCAACCTTGTCTATCCCACCATGGCCGTCGCCAACGAAGGACTTGCCTCACTAGTGGTAGATCTTCATGAAGTAGTCGATCTCCTTGCCCTTACAAACTCCTTGGTTCAACTCCACAATCTTGTCGGGGGCTCCCAAGTGACACCTAGCCAATCTAGGAGACACCACTCTCCAAGAAGTAACAAATGGTGTGTTGATGATGAACTCCTTGCTCTTGTGCTTCAAATGATAGTCTCCCCAACACTCAACTCTCTCTCACACAGGATTTGGATTTGGTGGAAAGAAGATTTGAGTGGAAAGCAACTTGGGGAAGGCTAGTGATCAAGATTCATATGGTAGGAATGGAATATCTTGGCCTCAACACATGAGTAGGTGGTTCTCTCTCAGAAATAGCAAGTTGGAAGTGTAGGTTTGTTCTGATGGCTCTCTCCACGAATGAAGAGGGGGTGGAGGGGTATATATAGCCTCCACACAAAATCTAACCGTTACACACAACTTGCCAAACTCGGTGGGACCAAATTGAGAAACTCGGTCGGAACGATTCAGCAAATCTAGTGACCGTTAGGATTTTCGGTGGGACCGACATGCAACTTGGTAGGACCGATATGGTTAGGGTTAGGGCATAACGTAATCTCGGTGAGACCAATTACACAAAATCGGTGGGACCGATTTTGGTAATAAGCTAACTAGAGAGTTGGTCAGGTAAACTCGGTGGGAGCGGTTCGCTCATTTCGATGGGACCAAAATGTTACGAAAAGGAAACAGGGAGTTTACATTGCAATCTCGGTGGGAACGATCGCTCATCTCGGTGGTACCGAAATGTTACGAAGGGAAACATAGAGATTACAATCCCATCTCGGTGAGACCGAGATCCCTATCGGTGAGACCAATTTGCCTAGGGTTTGTGGCAATGGCTATGACATCTGAACTCGGTGGCGCCGGATAGAAAGAATCGGTAGGGCTGAGTTTGACTTTTGGTTTAGGTCATATGTGGATGTGAGAAAGTAGTTGAGGGCTTTGGAGCATATCACTAAGCACTATGGAGCAAGAAACTATTTAAGCAACACCTCATTCCTCCTTGATAGTATTGGCTTTTCCTATAGACTCAATGTGATCTTGGATCACTAAAATATAAAATGTAGAGTCTTGAGCTTTTGAGCTTGAGCCAATCCATTTATCCTTAGCATTTTGAGGGGTCCACTTTTCTCATCCATGCCATGCCATTCATTGAGCTTTTCCTGAAATATTCATCTTGGAATAATGTTAGCTCAATGAGCTATATGTTGTTAGGAATTACCAAAACCACCTAGGGATAGTTGCACTTTCAATATCCCCCTTTTTGGTAATTGATGACAACATATAGATCAAAGCTTCAACAAATTATAATAAGATTGAAACACATTGTCGCTTTGAGAAGTATGTGAAAAGTAAGAGCTCCCCCTAAATTTGTGCATAGTTTAAGATTTGCTTTTGACTGCAAATGCACAAAGAGTTAGGCTCATGGGTTACTCTTCCATGTCACATACATCTTGGTGGAGCGCTCAAAATGATAATAATTGAATACATGCACTCATCACCAAGCAAAGTGAATGATCATATAGAGATAAAAAGGATAATGTCATCCAACAAGCATAAATGTAGCATATGATCAAACACATGATCATCCAAGTATCACACAGACATAAAGTATCTCAAAAAAGCAAATAAAGTTCAACCACCAAAGCAAGAGAGAATAAAAAGCAATACTCTCTCTCGAAGCCTATGATCTATACATTTTTCTCCCCCTTTGGCAACAAGTTACCAAAAAGTTCATAGAAAATTCATAGCACTAAATCGTCTCTCAGGCTTGATCTTCAGGTGGTGGTGTAGAGATGGCTCCTTGGACGAAGACTTCAGTAGATATGGATGGAGCTGGAGGTGTAGGTGCTAGAGCTGGTTGCACTAGAGTTGTAGCTGGTGCAGATGAAGTGGCTCTGGTGTCTGTCACTGGCACTGCAGCTGATCTCTGAGCTCTAGGCACTCTAGCAAATGCGTCAGTGGTTGTCTTGCCCTTCCTCTCCTGCATATCATCCTGAAGCTGCTCAACAATAGACTGGATCTCAGTTACCTTCACATCCAAGTCATAGAACTTCTGCTCCATGATCCTCTCCAGGCTCTCCTGGTTTTGAGTCAAGGTGGCCAGCCCCTTCTCAATCCTCAGAGTGGATGCAATCAAGTAGCCAAGCTGATCTTGTTTGCTCTTCAAAAAGTACTGAGATGCCTCTTCCATTGTTGGCATCTTGGTAGCCTTCCTGTCGGTGTCAAAACCGGCGGATCTCTGGTAGGGGGTCCCGAACTGTGCATCTAGGCGGATGGTAACAGGAGACAAGGGATACGATGTTTTTACCCAGGTTCGGGCCCTCTCGATGGAGGTAAAACCCTACTCCTGCTTGATTGATATTGATGATATGGGTAGTACAAGAGTGGATCTACCACGAGATCAAGGAGGCTAAACCCTAGAAGCTAGCCTATGGTATGATTGTTGTAATGGTTGTACGTCCTACGGACTAAAACCCTCTGGTTTATATAGACACCGGAGAAGGCTAGGGTTACACAGAGTCGGTTACAATGGTAGGATATCTACATATCCGTATCGCCAAGCTTGCCTTCCACGCCAAGGAAAGTCCCATCCGGACACGGGACGGAGTCTTCAATCTTGTATCTTCATAGTCTTGGAGTCCGGCTGAATATGATAGTCCGGCTGTCCGGACACCCCCTAGTCCAGGACTCCCTTAGTAGCCCCTGAACCAGGCTTCAATGACGATGAGTCCGGCGCGTATATTGTTCGGCATTGCAAGGCGGGTTCCTCCTCCGAATAATTCATAGAACATTGTGAACACCAGGATAGTGTTCGGCTCTGCAAAATAAATTCCACATTCCACCATAGAGAGAATAATATGTACACAAGTTCAATCTGCTGACGTATTTTGTGGCATGATGTCACACCACTACCAAGCCTTTACTTGAATCGTTTTTTATTATACCACCTCAGCGCGTTTAGCGAAGCAGTTTCCTTGGCACGTCTTGTCGAAGCAGAGATCGGGTTCCCCTTATTTCGGGATTCTCATCAATACGGACGTGGGTAACCCAACCGCGCCATTGATGGTGGCGCTTTGGGAGATAAGCAAGTTTTACCAGGTTGGTGGGGACGCATAGTCTTCGTCCGCCCATATATAAGGGGATAAGGATCCACCTTCTCACCTACGCCTTCTTCCTCCTTTGCTTATCCATCTCCGCGCACTCGAGCTCCAGCGCCCAAGTCCGAGCATCTCGTCTCGACCTTCTCCGACCATGTCCGGAGCGGGAGGCAAATGGTTGGCCTCCTCCGTTACGGAGGAGCACATCGCAAAACTGCGCAGCGCCGGGTATCTTCCCGGCGACATCGCGCACCGGCTGCCCGACAAGGGGCAGCTCATCCCCACCCCCAGGCCCCATGAGAGGGTTGTATTCCTTCCCCACTTCCTCCGCGGACTGGGCTTTCCACTTCACCCCTTTGTCCGGGGGCTCATGTTCTACTACGGCCTGGATTTCCACGATCTGGCACCGAACTTCATCCTCAACATCTCGGCATTTATCGTCGTGTGCGAGGCCTTCCTCTGCATCCAGCCCCACTTCGGCTTGTGGCTCAAGACCTTCAATGTCAAGCCGAAGGTGGTGAAGGGCACTCAAGCGGAGTGCGGAGGTGCCATGTTGGGCAAGATGCCCAACGTCATCTGGCTCGAAGGGGCCTTCGTGGAGTCCGTCAAGGGGTGGCAATCGGGGTGGTTCTACATCACCGAGCCGCGCGACCCTAAGTGGGCGGCGGCCCCCGAGTTAAGATCTGGTATCCCTACGCAGCTCACCTCCTGGAAAGAGAAGGGCTTGCTATGGGGTAGTTCGGAGGAGCTGACAGGACTCCAAGCCCATATCCTGAAGCTGGTGAACAAGAAGCTCAGGCTTGTCAATGTGGTCCAAGTCATGCTCATCCGCCGGATTCTCCCGTGCCAAGAACGGGCATTTAAATTGTGGGAGTTCAATCCGGCACAGCACCAGGCATTGAGCGGGCTCTTCGACACGACGTACGAAGGCGCCTGGAGGGTGCTGTTCAAGGGCGCCGAAGCTCCCGCATCCGCCACCGAAGATCGCGGATTTCGCTCACAGCGTCCAGCTGACGAGGTAAGTGATTCTGCCCCTTTACGGGACACTTGTTTTTAATAGTTTGACCCTGCACGGGTTTCAATCTCCCTTTTCCTTTGATAGAACTGGATGAAGAAGGCCGAGCAGATCATCTGTCTGGCTCCCATGCCATAAAACCCAGTAGACGCCCGTCTAGCGGGGCTGCTGGCTCCGGCACCGCATGTGGTGCCGGAGAAGAAGGCCAAGAAGGTGGCCACGGGTACTCGAAAGAGTACCCATTTTCAGGTGTCCGACGACTCCGAGGCGGACTCCTCCCCCGAAGACGAGGAGGAGAAAGAGGACTTTCTCCCAGAGGAAGGAGAGAGGAAGAGGAAGGCCTCCCCAACAGGAGAGGCCGAAGGGTCCAAGAGGGGAAGAACTATTCCCCCGGACAGCTCCGCCAACACCAACATTGGCGACGAAGAGTGGCCCTCAAGGGCCAGGCCCCCGGAAAGATCGTAAGTATCCGGATTCCTGAGTGATTTATAATTTCTTTTTTATGTCACATGGTGTCCTTCTAATGTCGCACACTGCCTGCAGTCCGGCCGATGATGATCTCCCCGCTTCATCGAGCGGGTCGTTGGCTTCGTCGGATGTAGATTCCTTCCCGACCGCCTACACCCCTCGCGACGCTGAGGACACCGAGGTGGGATCCCGAGAAGGGACCCATCAGGAGGAGGCTCCGGAGGCGCCACAAGGCAGCCTCCCGGACTTTGCGCCGGACTCTACGCCGGAACCCGCAGTGGTTCCGGAGTTCGACAGGCGGCCCCTTCGCAAGAAGGGCAAGACCGTGACGCCGGCGGCTTCCGTCCAACCGGAGGCACCGGACAACTTGTTGGGGGCATTCAAAGGCGCTTCCATCGAGGAAGAACACCGCACTATTATGAGTGCGGTGATTCAGAAGGTTCAGCTCGCCAAGAGCGGGCTGACCAAAGCCTGCAGTAGCCTTCTAACAGGCTTTGAGGTAAGAAGTTAAAAATATGCAATGTAATACCGCATAGACAGTAGCCCCTGATGCTCGGTTCGGTGTTCAAAAAGAAAAGCCGGACTAAGGATCTAAAAAGATATACGCAGGGTTGCTAAAAAATCATGTCAATATGGGTTTGCAGGTTGCGCTGCTGACCTCTGCCGCACTGACTGCGGAGGTCGGTGCTTTGAAGCAAGACCTCGAGCGGTCCGAGCAAGAGCTCGGCCGTGCCAAGAAGCAACTCGAGGACAAAGAAGGTGAGTAACACCACTTTGAATAGTTACCTTACAGAAAAGGATTTAGGTTGCAATAAAAATAACAAGGATAACGTGGGTACTGCAGGGGCCACGAACGAGGTGGCAACCCTGAAGGAGCTTGTGTCCGCGGCCAAACGCAATGCGGCCGCGGAACGGGCAGAGCGAGAGAAGCAGGAGGCGCGGGTGGCGGAGGTGCGGCAAGAGCTCCAGGCTCTCATGGAAAAGCATGAGAGTTTGGAGCGCGACTCAAAGACTCGAGAGTCCGAGCTTGCCTCGGCTCTCGAAAGTGCCAAAGCCGCCAAGGCCGGGGCCCATAAGGCCCTCCAGGAGATTGAGGCGACGAGGAAGATAGCGATGGGTAAGGCATTTTTCATGCAAAGCAAGCATGTTAATGTAAACTACCTGACACTTACCCGAATTCGGAGTTCTCCAGGGGCGTTTGCAGATCTACCTCACAGCGTGTCCGATGCCGCCGCATTCTACCGAGCCGAGGAGGGGAGCTCAACGGAGAAGGTCTTCTGGTCTCAGTACGCTGAGGCCGGCCATCCGGTGCCCCCTAGCGACCAGCTGAAGCAGTTAGTCGAGCTCCACAAGGTAGCCGAGCAGGCCATGAAGGGCCTCATAGTCCGGCTGTGGCCTGGAGAGGCCATGCCTGGGAGCTACTTCGGCCTCGTGCGGCGGCTGGTGGATGCGTGCCCCTGGGTGGAGGTCATCAAGCGCACCGCCTGTATTGAAGGTGCTCGTCGGGCCCTTGCCCGCGCAAAGGTGCACTCGGGCAGGCTGGATGCGGAGAGGCTTATCACTGACACGCCGCCAGCGGGCAAGGAGTATCGTACGCCCGAGATGTACTATAAGACTGTCCTGAAGGGTACCCGCAAGATTGCGGATGAGTGCCCTAGAGATGTAATTATTGAGTAAACTCGCAATGTGTTATCCTGTGCGCTGAAAACTTTGTTCATATGCGCTAAGCAACGCTTATTGATTTAAAATATTACCTTCTGTGCGGCCGTTTATAAAATCTGAGAGATGGCAAGTCGTCGGCTTCAGCCCCCTTGCCACTAGTGCTGGGGTGTTCGGGATAAACTTGAGCACTCTTGTTCCCATTTCTGGGTCCATCTAGGGAGGCGCTCAACACAACGAACAAGGCAACCAGACTTATAATGCTTGAACACTCTCACTTAGCCATAGAATTCTATAATTTTAAATTTCGGCGAAGCCCCTAGTATTTGGAAGACCGAGTTCGGGGCGCTATCCACGCCTTGGCCGGACATTATCCGGTTCTTCGCTCGAAGCGGCATAAGTCTTTAGGGACTCGAAAAGACCTCTCGAACAGCGACCAGTCTCTCGCCTTATCATGCCAGTCAGTTTTAGCTTTCTCCACTGAGGCGCTCGCCCAGCTCAACCGGGGCGCAATCGCAGTGGTTCTCCCAGTGCTACCTTAGCCGACAGAACGGAACGTAAGGTACCAAAACATGGGAGCCGGGCAAACCCAACTATTGACCCAAGACATGATTCGGAGCCGATTCATATAATGCTATAAGTTCGGGGTACCGCACTTGTGAAAGTGTTCGGACTTATCACACCATAATGCGGGGAACATAAGCCCCTGGTGTATTCGGCCGTACCAAAATATACGGGTGCAAGATGTCATTAATGAACATATATGTAAAGTAATGCAATTATAGGCAAAAAATGCTGCATTATTTATTCAAGGAATTCTGCTATGAGTGCGGAATGATACAAATAGTGCGGTAAGCAAGGGATTGGACTAATTAGACATGTCCCCCTCCAGGGGTGGGCTGCGGACTGGTGTATATAATCAAATTTAATGCTCGTAATGGAGACCACCTGAGTGTTCGTTGCAGCCTTTTTCCCTCCCTGGCTGTTGCATCATGAATTTGGCGGGTTCGCCGCCGGACAGGGCCTCTGGTGAACGGAGTCCTGTGTATAAAAAGAAGGAAAAATAAAAATAAAAAGAACGACACACTTGGGAGCCCCTTGTGTGGTCGAGCCGCACTCTGGGTCTGTTGTGGTCGTGCCCCTCCCCCTATGCCCATGGTATCTCCAGAGCGTAATGATGTACGCGGAGGGCTGGTCTTGCAATCATGCGAGGGCTGGGGTTGGGGCCGCATTGCTACGCGTGCTCGGAACGTGCCAGGTGGTCTTGATTGGTGTTGCTCCGGGCACGTTTGGCCGTGTCCGGTCGTTTAACGGCCGGACTCGAAAATTGCCTTAGAAGGCTGCTCTGTACTTCTGTCGCGAGAGCCGCTGTATGTTCCTCCGTTCGGAGGGAGCGTTCCGTATTTCCGTTGACCGTGATAACTCCACGAGGGCCTAGCATCTTGAGCTTGAGGTATGCGTAATGCGGCACCGTGTTGAACTTTGCGAACGCGGTTCGTCCGAGCAGAGCGTGATAGCCGCTGCGGAACGGGACTATGTCGAAGATTAACTCCTCGCTCCGGAAATTGTCCGGGGATCCGAAGACCACTTCTAGTGTGACCGAGCCTGTACAATTGGCCTCAACACCTGGTATGACGCCTTTGAAGGTCGTCTTTGTAGGTTTAATCCTTGAGGGGTCTATGCCCATCTTGCGCACTGTATCCTGATAAAGGAGGTTCAGGCTACTGCCGCCGTCCATCAGGACTCTCGTGAGGTGAAATCCATCGACGATTGGGTCTAAAACCAATGCGGCGAATCTGCCAAGGCGGATACTGGTCGGATTGTCTCTTCGATCGAAAGTGATCGAGCAAGAGGACCATGGATCGAACTTCGGGGCGACTGGCTCCATCACATATACGTCCCTTAGTGCACGCTTCCGCTCCCTCTTGGGTATATGGGTTGCGTATATCATGTTTACCGTCCGCACTTGTGGGGGGAAACCCTTCTGTCCTCTACTGTTCGGCGGTCGGGTCTCTTCCTCGTCGTCGTTGTGCAGCCCCTTGTCACTGTTTTCGGCAATTAACTTGCCTGCCTGCTTAAATACCCAACAATCTCTGTTGGTGTGGTTAGCTGGCTTTTCGGGGGTGCCATGTATCTGGCAAGAGCGGTCGAGTATTCGGTCCAAATTGGACGGACCCGGAGTAGTTCTTTTGAATGGCTTCTTCCGTTGACCGGGTTTAGAGCCTCTGAATCCGGCGTTGACTGCCGTATCCTCATTGTTATCGCCGTTAACGCGGCGTTTGTTTTTGTTTCGACGCGACCTGCCATTGTGGTCCTTGGTATCCGGACTGCCAGCATTTTTGCTGAGGTTGTTGCTTCGAGCTAGCCAGTTGTCCTCTCCCGCGCAGAAGCGGGTCATGAGTGATGTGAGGGCTGCCATGGATTTTGGCTTTTCCTGTCCTAGGTGCCGGGCTAGCCACTCGTCGCGGATGTTATGTTTGAAGGCTGCGAGGGCCTCTGCATCCGGACAGTCGACGATTTGATTTTTCTTGGTTAAGAACCATGTCCAAAACTGTCTGGCCGATTCATCTGGCTGCTGAATTATGTGGCTTAGGTCATCGGCGTCTGGTGGTCGCACATATGTGCCCTGGAAGTTGTCGAGGAATGCGGCTTCCAGGTCCTCCCAACACCCAATTGACTCTGCGGGCAGGCTGTTGAGCCAATGCCGAGCTGGTCCTTTAAGCTTGAGCGGGAGATATTTCGTGGCGTGGAGATCGTCTCCGCGGGCTATATGGATATGAAGGAGATAATCTTTGATCCAAACTGCCGGGTCTGTTGTACCATCGTAGGATTCAATGTTGACGGGTTTAAACCCTTCTGGGATTTGATGATCCATTACTTCGTCTGTGAAGCATAGTGGGTGTGCGGCGCCTCTGTGTTGAGCCAATGTCTGCTGTGTTCGGCCCGGCTGAAGTTGCTGTATCCGGCACGACGGTATTCGTCGTGGGTCGTGGGGCGCCCACGTGATCCATAGATAGATCTGGATTGTCTTGCCTTGTCCTCCAATATATCCCGCAAGTCCGGTGCATTCCCCCGTGGCTTCGTACTTTTTGAGCGATGCCAGGGTATGGTCTTGGTGGAGGGCCTGGGTGCCTCTCTGTCGCGACCACGGGGTGGTCGGTCTGCCGTATTGTGCGCTGGTGATGAAGGTATATATTCGTCCCCCTCTAGTCGGGGGAGCAACTTGCGTTTTGGGTAGCTCTTGGAGGGGCGTTTGAATTCATACTCTTCGGCCACGAGGACCTCGGTCCATCTGTCGGCCAGCAGGTCTTGATCAGCTTGAAGCTGTTGCTGCTTTTTCTTTAGGCTGTTCGCCATGGCCATTAGCCTGCGTTTGAAACGCTCTTGTTTGACGGGATCCTCTGGCACGACGAATTCGTCGTCGTCGAGGCTTGCCTCGTCTCCGGAGGGAGGTATGTAATTATCATCCTCGACCTCTTCGTCTGCCGCTCTCTCGTGAGGGCTTGCTTCTGCATCCTCCTGCGCTGAATCTTGCTGGAGGGGGTTGTCTTCGGCACTCTCTGGGGTGTTATTATCTCCTGTGCCAGAATCTCCATTCTTGCTGTGGCGGGATTTAGAGCGGCGCCGCTGACGTCGGCGCTTGGGCTGTTTCTTTAAGGAATCTGCCTCCGCTGCTTCTTCGCCGTCCCCATCTTTTGGGGTGTCCACCATGTATATGTGGTATGACGAGGTGGTCTTCCAGTGCCCTGTAGGCGCTGGTTCTTGATCGTCTCCGGCATCGTCGTCCATTCTGTCGATGTCTTCGGAGTCGTAGTCTAGCATGTCGGTTAAATCGTCGACAGTGGCTACAAAGTGGGTGGTGGGTGGGCCTTGAATTTCTTCGTCGTCCGCATCCCAACCATCCTGGCTGTAGTCCGGCCAGGGCTCTCCGGATAGCGAGAGATACTTTAGCGAATTTAGGATGTCGCCAAAGGGCGAGTGATGAAAGATGTCCGCAGCGGTGAACTCCGTAATCGGCGCCCAATCGGATTCGATTGGCAGGGGCGCGGGAGGTTCGGAGTCCGGCAGGGAGCCCGGCACCTCGGAGTCATGGGCTTTATAAGGGACGAGGTCAGTGTTCGGCTCCATCGCCGTGGAAGTTGCAGCTCCCGAGGCGGTGTCCAGCCACTCGTCCTCGATCTGCACGATCGGCTCCGGACTATGGGTCGGAGCAGATTCGTGTGCGGCCTCCAATGTACTGTCCGGCGGCAGAGCTAGATCATGCCCATCGTGACAGTGCGGCACGCTCGGCTGCGGCTCGGATCCATCGAAGATCAAGTATCCGCGATTATCCGCCGTGAAGTTTAGGCTCCCAAATCTGACCTGATGGCCAGGGGCGTAGCTTTTGATCTGCTCCAGATGGCCAAGTGAATTGGCCCGCAGTGTGAAGCCGCCGAATACGAAGATCTGTCCGGGGAGGAAAGTCTCACCCAGGACTGCGTTGTTATTGGTTGAAGAAGCCATCAAGCCTATCGGTGACGACACAGAGGAACTCTCAATGAAAGCACCAATGTTGGTGTCAAAACCGGCGGATCTCTGGTAGGGGGTCCCGAACTGTGTGTCTAGGCGGATGGTAACAGGAGACAAGGGACACAATGTTTTTACCCAGGTTCGGGCCCTCTCGATGGAGGTAAAACCCTACTCCTGCTTGATTGATATTGATGATATGGGTAGTACAAGAGTGGATCTACCACGAGATCAAGGAGGCTAAACCCTAGAAGATAGCCTATGGTATGATTGTTGTAATGGTTGTTCGTCCTACGGACTAAAACCCTCCGGTTTATATAGACACCGGAGAGGGCTAGGGTTACACAGAGTCGGTTACAATGGTAGGAGATCTACATATCCGTATCGCCAAGCTTGCCTTCCACGCCAAGGAAAGTCCCATCCGGACACGGGACGGAGTCTTCAATCTTGTATCTTCATAGTCTTGGAGTCCGGCTAACGATGATAGTCCGGCTGTCCGGACACCCCCTAGTCTAGGACTCCCTCACTTCCCTCTCCTTGCCTTCTCCTTCTTTGATTGAGCATGCGCAGAAGATGGTTCATCTTCATCCATAACCACTTGGTTGTCCTCAAAGTCTGGATAGATAGGCATGTGATCCTTGTCCAACAAGTATGTGCTAGTGCCCATCTTGGAGTTAATCAGCTCCTGGATCTGTGGGGCATACCCACAGCTTCTCTTTTGGTTAGCTGCTGTCCTCTTGATAGTTTCAACTATAAGGCTCATGACCTTGAACTTCTGTGGCACATCAAATAAGTGTAGCAGATTTATTGCATGGCCTCTGATCATGTTGTGATCACCTGACTTGGGCAAGAGAGTGTGCCTGAGGATCCAGTTGATGGTTGGCAGTCCTGATAGAAGGTAATGTACTGATCCAAACTTATGTGTTTCAACAGCAGCATCTGGGATCTCCTTGTACATATGTGCCATAGAGTTGTGATCCATCTTCTCCTTGGCATAGACATCCAAGTCATCCTCTTTCTCCTTAGGTGCATTGATTAGATATATTGCAAACACTGACTGCAGACCTGTGAATAGATATAGATGAGATAAAGTGGATGAGCATCACAGAATATAGAGGTTTTTGCAAAATGAGTCAAAAACTTAGTTTTAGTTTTCCATAGAAAGCATTTCTGATCAACCGATTTGTAAACTCGGTGATACCGAAGCAGCTTTTGGAACCTAAACTAGTGAACTAGGTCAGACCGAGTCACAGTTCGGTGGCACCGAGACTGCTAGGGTTTCACAAATTCCTGAACTCGGTCACACCGATTTGCAATTCTCGGTCGGACCGAGAATCACATGTGCAATGGCCTGAGCCGAATCGGTGGAACCGAGTTCTACAACTCGGTGGGTCCGAGATGGTTTCTGCGGAAACCTAACCCTAAATTTTCAATTCATCTCTAATCTACGGAGTGTTTTGACTAGATAGGATAGTTTCAATCGTGGCAAGATTCATGGCAAACACAATGTGCTAGGAATCCGATGGGGATAGCACAGTGATCGAGTCCATACCCTAGTTCGGCGATGAACTCGCTACGGCGGCAACGGCGGGGATGATTTCCGTTGACGGCAGCGGAGACCAGTGACTGGAGGCTGCTGGCGACGAGGAGGATGATCCGGAGACCCTGGAGGTAGAGCGGGCTAAGCGCGGGCGAAAGAGTTCGGAGAAAGTTTCCAAATTTTTTGCCAGTGGGTATATATAGCCTGATCCTGTCGGTGTGACCGAGTGGAACAACTCGGTGGCACCGAGATGCATAACTGCTGACAGTTACAGCAACTCGGTGTGACCGAAAAGTTCAAATCGGTTGCACCGAGATTGAAAACCTAGATCGACTTAGTGATCTCGATATGACCGAAATGGAAGAATCGGTCAGACCGAAACGCACAAATAAGTTTTGGAATTTTAAGTCTATGACGAATCGGGGACTCCGAGTGCTCCTCACACAGAGTGGTTCGAATTTGACTTGATCAAATTTTGTGATGTAGCATGAATAGAGTTTGAGACAAGAAAAGCATAGATAGCTAGAGAAGGTTCTTAGGCATTCTTGTCCATCTACTTGGCAAAAGAAAAAGAAACCAATCAATCAAAACAACAAGTGGATGTCCTTGAATGAGTAAAATATGCAACCAACATGCTCACAAAATAAAATGGCAAATGAAATATGTGGCAAAGCATGCACAACCAATTCTAGCATCTATCAAGCAATTGGCGATGATTAGGTCACCTATATGTGAGTATATTGACTTAGGAGTCAAATGAGAACATTTGATCATAGGTCATACTCATCGTTTAAGCTCAAGTGGGGTTACCACCTTTACATAATGCATTGATGTGTTCACACCATTAGAGTTGCTTTGACTCAATTCTTAGAGTAAAGCTCCCCCTAGATGTGAGATCTCCCCTTGGAGGGATGAACTAACCTTGGGTTTTGTCGATGATGACTTCATGTAGGTGTTGAAGATGTGCATGCTTAATGTTGATGTAGATCATTTGGAGCAATCCTTTGGAGTGAGTTGCACTTTCAATACCTACACGGGTTAGTCCCACAAGGAACAAACAAGGATATCCATAGACATAGAGTGATGCACACATAAGATGATGTCTATGAAAGCATTAGGTTACCTTGTCCCTTGTCTTACCAACAAGAGGGTTTGTGACTCCTTGAACTAGTGCAAGATGTGAAAGTTGATTGCACTTGTTGTTGCCAAAATGATATGAGTGAAATATGTTGGCGGAGTCACCCTTAAGAACTCACTAGTTCTTCTTCTTTGGGATCCACATCATCTTGATGGGAATCCTTGGAGTTGTAGTTATACTTGATGAAGTAGAGCTTGACGTAGTCTTGGGAACCCACTTGACCAAGGCCTTTGGAGCTTCTTCAAATGCATCAATCTCCTCTTGAAGCTTATCCTTGCCTTTTTGCTTGTGGTCTTGTGGTGGAAGATCATCTTGAGCTTGTGTCCCCTTGAAGGAAGTAGGATCATACTTCTCTTGTTGAGGAACAAACTTCGTCTTGGGGTATTGATCTTCTTCCCACTCAACTCCATTGGCATTGAACTTTCGTTCAAAACCAACACCTTGGTTCTTCCGGTGCCTTCCTTGCTTGCGTACAATTTTCTCAAATTGCTTACTCCCGGCAAGGCTCTTGTAAACACATTTCTCTATAATTCCCTTAAATAAGCTATTTTCTTGCTCAAGTGTAACTTGGCTAAGAGAATCATTAGTGGAATCAAGAGAACTACTAGAAGCAACAACATTGGATTTAGCATGATTATTGTTACTACTAGAGGAAGAATCCTTCTTGTTCTTGTTAATAGACTTGACTTGAGGCATGTAAGTAGATAAGAGTAAACGCTTGGCAATGTAAGAAGAACTTTTCTTACGAATATCGTCATTGATTGCCTTCAAGGTTGAGCTTTTCAAAGCGTAACTTATCATGAGTCCTTAAAAGTTCTCGATGATCTTCTAAGATAGTGTCATGAGCTAACTTAAGAGTGTTTAGTTCTTTAGTTAGAAGCTCAATCTTCTCGTTATAATTGTCATTCGTTTTATCTTGATTAGCATGATTAATTGACATTTCATCATAGTATTCATCACTAGAGTTGTCAACAAGTAAATCATCATCACCTAACAAGTCATCTTCATCACTATTGAAATCAACATACTTGGGGTGTGTTACCTTTGGGCCTTTAGCCATGAAGCATCTTCCAAGTCCTTCATTTGGTGAATCAAATATGTCGTAGGAGTTGGTTGACACAAGTGCTAGACCGGCAACACCTTCATCTTGAGTATATTCGGAATCAGAGTGATAGCTTCCCTCGGAGTGATTGTTGGAGTCGGAGTCGGATACCCATTCACCAACATGAGCTAGATGTCTTCGTTTTGTGTAGATCCTTGATGATTTGTCCTTCCTTTCTGAATCCTTGCTTCTCAGGGATGTTCTTCGTACATAACGATCATCTATACTCCTCCTCTCTCTTGGTGGTGATTCTTCTCTTCTACTTCTTCTCTTGGGTGATTCTTCTCTTCTTTTGTAGGGTGACGTACACTCATTGGAATAGTGTCCGGGTCTCCTACAATTGTAGCAATTGCGCTCTCGACTAGAAGATCTTTTGTCATTGTAGGACCTTGACTTGGAGCTTCTCTCTTTGCTTCTATTCTTGTAGAACTTGTTGACTTCTTCACCATTAAGCTCAATTCTTCATTGAAGGTTTGTTTCTCACTTGATGATGTGGGGGCTTCACATGAGGCTTTGTAAGCACCACTTGACTTGTTGTGAAGTTCCTCCTTATCCTTGAGTGACATCTCATGATCAACAATTCTTCCAATGACTTCTGTTGGCTTGAGATCTTTGTAATTGGGCATCATTTTGATCAATGTGCACATGGTATCATATTTTCCGTCCAAAGCTCTTAGGATCTTCTTGATGATGAACTTGTCGGTCATCTCTTCACTTCCTAAGCCGGCAATCTCATTTGTGATAAGAGCAAGCCTAGAGTACATTTCAGCGACGCCTTCACCATCCTTCATTTTGAACTTGTCAAGTTGACTTTAAAGCACATCCAACTTGGATTCCTTGACGGAGTCGGTACCTTCATGCATATCAATCAAAGTATCCCAAATTTCCTTTGCATTCTCAAGACGACTGGTTTTGTTGAATTCTTCGGGGCACAATCCATTGAAGAGGATATCACAAGCTTGAGCGTTGTATTACAGCATCTTCAACTCTTCTGCGCTCGCTTAACGGTTCGGTTCTCTCCCATCAAAGAATTCACCTTGCAAGCCAATACACACAATAGCCCAAACGGCGGGGTTATGTCCAAGAATATGCATTTTTCATCTTATGCTTCCAACTAGCAAAATTAGTACCATCAAAGTAAGGACCTCTACGGTGATAATTTCCCTCGCTAGACGCCATACTCTCCTAGGTTGTGAAACCAAGGCTATGACCACCAAAAGCTATGGAAATCAAAGAAAATGGAGCCCAAAGCTCTGATACCACTTGTAGGATTGAAAGTATGTCTAGAGGGGGTGATTAGACTACTTGACCAAATAAAAACTTATCCTTTTCCCAATTTTAGTCTTTGGCAGATTTTAGCTATCTTAGCACAAGTCAAGCAATCTTAACACAATTCAAGCAATCATGCAAAGAGTATATGAGCAGAGGAAAGTAAAGCATGCAACTTGCAAGAATGTAAAGGGAAGGGTTTGGAGAATTCAAACGGAATTGGAGACACGGATGTTTTTGTCGTGGTTCCGATAGGTGGTGCTATTGTACATCCATGTTGATGGAGACTTCAACCCACGAAGGGTAACGGTTGCGTGAGTCCACGGAGGGCTCCACCCACGAAGGGTCCACGAAGAAGCAACCTTGTCTATCCCACCATGGCCGTTGCTTAGGGAGGACTTGCCTCACTAGCTGTAGATCTTCACGAAGTAGGCGATCTCCTTGCCCTTACAAACTCCTTGGTTCAACTCCACAATCTTATCGGAGGCTCCCAACTGACACCTAGCCAATCTAGGAGACACCACTCTCCAAGAAGTAACAAATGGTGTGTTGATGATGAACTCCTTGCTCTTGTGCTTCAAATGATAGTCTCCCCAACACTCAACTCTCTATCACGGGATTTGGATTTGGTGGAAAGAAGATTTGAGTGGAAAGCAACTTGGGGAAGGCTAGAGACCAAGATTCATATGGTAGGAATGGAATATCTTGGCCTCAACACATGAGTAGGTGGTTCTCTCTCAGAAATAGCAAGTTGGAAGTGTAGGTTTGTTCTGATGGATCTCTCCATGAATGAAGATGACGTGGAGGGGTATATATAGACTCCACACAAAATCTAACCATTACACACAACTTGCCAAACTCGGTGGGACCGAATTGAGAAACTCGGTCGGACCGATTCAGCAAATCTAGTGACTGTTTGGATTTTCGATGGGACCGACATGCAACTCGGTTGGACCGATATGGTTAGGGTTAGGGCATAACGTAATCTCGGTGAGACCAATTACACAAACTCGGTGGGACCGATTTTTCTAATAAGCTAACCAGAGAGTTGGTCAGGTAAACTCAATGGGACTGGTTCGCTCATTTCGGTGGGACCGAAATGTTACGAAAAGGAAACAGGGAGTTTACATTGCAATCTCGGTGGGACCGATCGCTCATCTCGGTGGTACTGAAATGTTATGAAGGGAAATAGAGAGATTTCAATCCCATCTCGGTGAGACCGAGATCCCTATCAGTGAGACCAATTTGCCTAGGGTTTGTGGCAGTGGTTATGACATCTGAACTCGGTGGCGCCGGATAGAAAGAATCGGTAGGGCCGAGTTTGACTTTTGTTTTAGGTCATATGTGGATGTGAGAAAGTAGTTGAGGGCTTTGGAGCATATCACTAAGCACTATGGAGCAAGAAACTCATTAAGCAACACCTCATACCTCCTTGATAGTATTGGCTTTTCCTATAGACTCAATGTGATCTTGGATCACTAAAATATAAAGTGTAGAGTCTTGAGATTTTGAGCTTGAGCCAATCCTTTTATCCTTAGCATTTTGAGGGGTCCACTTTTCTCATCCATGTCATGCCATTGATTGAGCTTTTCCTGAAATATTCATCTTGGAATAATGTTAGCTCAATGAGCTATATGTTGTTAGGAATTACCAAAACCACCTAGGGATAGTTGCACTTTCAGTTCCTCTCTCATTTCGTCCGCGGACTAGGATTTCCACTTCATCCCTTTGTCCGCGGGCTCATGTGTTACTATGGGATGGATTTCCATGATCTAGCCCCAAATTTTGTCCTCAACATCTCTGTGTTTATCGTCGTGTGCGAGGCCTTCCTCCGCACCAAGCCCCACTTCGGCTTGTGGCTACAAATCTTCTGCGTGAAGCCGAAGATCGTGAGCGGCCAGCAAGCAGAGTGCGGCGGTGCCATGGTGGGCAGGATGCCCAATGTTACCTAGCTCGACGGCTCCTTTGTGGAGACTGTGAAAGGGTGGCAATCGGGGTGGTTCTACATCACCGAGCCACGTGACGCCAACTGGGCTGCGGCCCCCGAATTCCGATCCAGGATCCCCACGCGGCTCACCTCCTGGGAAAAGAAGGGCCTGGACTGGGGCGAACCTGCGGAGCTGACAGGACTTCGGAACTGCATTAAAAATATGATGGACAAGAAGATCAAGCTTGTCAACGTGGTCCAGGTTATGCTCTCCCGCCGAATCCTTCCGTGCCGAAGACGGGCATTCAATCTGTGGGAGTTCGATCCGGCTGAACACCAGACGCTGCAAGAGCTTTTCGGTACAATGCATAAGGACGTCTAGAAGGTGTTGTTCGAGGCCACCAAAGTACCTCCTCCCACATCCGAGGACCGCGGACTCTGCGCCACACGGCTCGCCAGTCCGGTAAGTTTTCTGATCATCACTAGATGTACCTTTCCCAGCATATTCGTGGGAGGATTTTAAGTCACCATGTTTATCTCATCAGGATTACATGGTGACGGCGGAGCAGATCGACTGTCCGGCTCCACTGCCAGAAGATCCAGCAAACGCACTCCTGACGGAGATGCTAGTTCTGGCGCCTTACAAGGCACCAGAAAAGAAGGCCAAAAAGAAGGCCACGGGGACCAGGAAGGGTCTCCGGTGGAAGGTCGCACCGGATGCCTCGTCCAAAGGCGATGAGGCGCGCTCGTCCCATGAAGGGGAGGAGAAAAAGAAGAGGGCCGCCCCATCCGGGGAGGCCGATGGGTCTAAGAAGGCGGCTGCGGGGACCAGGAAGGGTCTCCGACGCAAGGCCGTAATAGACTCGTCGTCCGACGACGGCGAGGCAGATTCCTCCCGCGGAGACGGGGGGAAACATGAATAAATTCCCCCTCCCCGCATTGGGGAGGAGAAGAAAAGAAAATCTGCCCCACAGCGGAAGGCTAAGACGCCAAAGAAGGGAAAGGCGTCCCTTCCAGATCACCCCACCACGGCCGCTTACAGCGAGGAGGAGTGGCTACCTAGGGGCAAGCCCCTGGCGAGATCGTAAGTATCCGCACTCTACAATACTTTTCGTGTGACTTGACTTCATAGTTTGTTATAACGCCGAACGCGCATATGCAGTCCGGCCAGGTCCCATCTCAAGGTATCCTCTTCGGATGGGTCTCTGAGTGATTCAGCAATGAATTCTCTCCCGACGGCCACCTCCCCTCGGCCTGCGGATGACAAAGAGGTGTTGTCCCAAAGGGTACCGGAGCAGGGGGAGGCGGTTCTAGAGACGCCCTAAGGCAAAATTCCAGACGCCGGGCAAATGGGGGGTAAAATCCCCATAGATTATGCTGACGAGAGCCGCAGCAAGTTGGGCTCCCAGCCAGACACTGCACCGGAACCTCCAAAGGTTCCGGATTCGGGTAGGCAGCCCCTCGCTAGGGAGGGTGAGCCGGCCGTGCCGATGACCTCCGTCATGCCGGAGGCGTCGGATAGTCTGCTGGAAGTGCTTCGTGGCGCTTCCATTGATGAAGAGCACCGTACTCTTATGAGTGCAGTGATTCAAAAGGTTCAGTCCGCCAAAAGCGGATTGACCGAAGCCTGCACCAGCCTCCTAACATGCTTTGAGGTAAGTAATCAAAAGTGTGAGAAATTATCACCCAATAGACAGTAGCCCATGATACTCTCTTTGGTGTTTAGAAAGAAAAGCCAAATGGAGGGTCAACTTTAAACCGTAGGAATCTAACAGTATGTGTCTATGTGAATAAGCAGGCGGTGCTGCTTGCCGATGCTGCCCGCACAGCAGAGGTCGCCGGACTTGAACGGGACCCGAAGCAGGCTGAAGAGGAGCTCAGCCTCACGAAGAGGCAGCTCGAAGAGAACAAAGGTGAGTTCTGCTCCGTCCATGTGTCATACATAGGAGAAAAAATTGGTAACGCTAACAAAAAGCGTCATGATTGTTTAATAGGGGCCAGGACCGAAGTGGCGGCCCTGAAGAAAGTGCTATCCGAGGCCGAAGACAAGGCAGCCACGGAGCATATTGAGCATGAAAAGCAAGATGCTAGGGTGGGCGAGGTACAGCAAGAGCTCCAGGAGCTCGGCAAGAAGTTCGAGTTCTTGGAGCGTGACTTCAAGATGCAAGATTCTGAGCTTGCAAAGGCCCTTGAGAGCGCGAAAGACGCCAAGGCCGAAGCCCAAAAGGTCCAACAAGAAATCCAGGCGGCCAAGAAGATAGCGGCGGGTAAGGCATTCATTATGCAAAGCAAGCATGTGGAGGAGGCATTTCTTTTACTTACCCGAATTCGGAGCTCTCCAGCGGCATTCACAGATCTGCCACGCAGCATATCGGATGCCGCGGAGTTCTACCGTGCCGAAGAGGGGAGCTCGACGGAGAAGCTGTTCTGGTCCCAATATACTGGAGCCGAACACCCAATGCCTCTGAGTGGCCAACTGAAGCAATTGGTTGAACTCCATAGGGCAGCCGAAGTGTCCATGAAGGACATCATAGTCCGGATGTGGCCTGGTGAGCACCTGCCTGATAGCTACTTCGACCTTATAAAGCGGATGGTAAATGCCTGTCCGCGGCTTGAAGTTATCAAGCAATCCGTTTGTATTGAGGGTGCCCGCGAGGCCTTTGCCCATGCGAAGATGCATTGGGCCAAGCTGGATGCAGAGAAGCTGGTGTACGATGGACCGCTGGAGGGCAAGGCGCATCGCTACCCCGAGAAATATTATGATGGCGTTATGAAAGGCGCTCGTCTCATGGCCGATGAATGTACCAAGGACATAATATTTGAGTGTATGTACCCATGTCGTCTTTGTAATATGAAAACGAATTTGTTTGCGCTATATGGCGCTTTGTTGATTTAAAATATTACCTTCTGTGCGGTTGTTTATAAAATTCTGAAAGTAGGCTAGTCGTCGGCTTCCGCCCCCATGTAACTAGTACTGGGGTGTTCGTGGAAAACCCAAACACTCTTTATCCAAATTTTTGGTCCTTTAAGGAGGTGTTTGGCGCAGCGAACAAGGCAATCGGACTATGCGGCTTTATAACTCTCACTTAGCCATAGAAGTCTACAATTTTAAATTTCAGTGAAGCCCCTAGAATTCGGAAAGCCGAATTGGGGCGCTATACACGCCTACATCGGACAATGTCGATTCCTCGCCTGAAGCGGAAAAAATCTTTAAGGATTTAAGACCTCTCGAACAGCGACCAGCTCTCGCCGCATCATGACAGTCAGTTTTCGGCTTTCTCTACTGAGGTGCTCATCCGGAAGAACCGGGACACAGTCGCAGTAGTTCTCCCTGCGCTACCTTAGCCCATATAACAGAACTTAAGGTACCAAAACAAGGGAGTCGGGCAAACCCAACTATTGACCCAAGACATGATTCGGAGCTGATGCATATAATGCTATATGTTCGGGGTGCCGCACTGTCGAAAGTGTTCGGACTTATCTTGCCATATTAAGGGGCACCATAAGAAGCCCCTGGCAAACTGAACGTACCAAAGTGTACGGATTCAATATTAAATAAACATTTTTAGGGAAAATGTGAAGATAGGAATAATAAGCTGATACTATATATTATTTCCCATTGTTAAATAATATGTCCAAGCGTATGTGTATAATTAATGCGTTAGGCAGAAGCAAATAGGACTATTTGACATGTCCTATCCAAGGGCGGGCCGCATGCGGGTATGTAAAACAGGTATAACGATCATTGATAGATACCACCTGGGTATTCCCTTTGTGCGCAAAGCCTTTTGCCTCCTTGGTTTTCCCTCCTGTGATAAGTCCGGTGATCCGGTTCTCTGAAGGGGCTGCCCGAAAGTAGGGTCCTGAAAGAGAAAGAAGGTTATTAAAGTATGCGGGTCTTGTGGCGGTTGAACCGCCTGTGGACCGCATCACCGTTGCGCCTCCGCCTATGCCCATGGTATTTTGAGTGTGTAATTGTGTACGTGCGGCACAAATGCTGTCTAAATGGGGCTAGGGCGGAGGCCCGACTGCTAGTCGCGCCCTTAGCGTGCCTGGCGATCCTTTTGCAGAGTACTCCGGACTCGCTTGACGGTGTTCGGTGTTGTTGTCACCGAATTGGCGGTCTGCTGGAGAAGGCTGCTTTGTACTTCTGCCACGAGGGCCGCAGTGTGCTCTTCTGTATGGAGAGAGCGGTATGTGTTTCCATTGACTGTTATAACCCCGTGAGGTCCTAGCATCTTGATCTTGAGGTATGCATAGTGTGGTACCGCATTGAATCGAGCAAATGCGGTTCATCCAAGCAGTGCATGATAGCCACTACGGAAAGGGATGATATCGAAGATTAAATCCTCGCTTCGGAAGTTATCCGGGGATCCGAAGACCACTTCCAGTGTTATGGAGCCCGTACAACGGGCCTCTACTCCTGGAATTACACCTTTAAAGGTGGTTTTGGTGGGTTTGATCCTTGAAGGATCGATGCCCATTTTGCGCACTGTGTCCTGATAAAGCAGGTTCAGGCTATTGCCACCATCCATAAGGACTCGCATGAGGTGGAATCCGTCGATGATTGGGTAAAGGACCAATGCGGCTGAACCACCGTGACGGATGTTGGTGGTGGTCCCTACGATCAAAAGTGATCGGATAGGCTGACCATGGGTTGAACTTTGGGGCGACTGGCTCCATCGCATAGACGTCCCTTAGTGCTCGCTTTCGTTCCCGTTTGGGAATGTGGGTGGCATAGATCATGTTTACCGTTTTCACCTAGGGAGGATTCTGTCCCCCCGTGTTCGGACACCGGGGCTCCTCTTCATGTCGCTGTGAAGCCCCTTGTCCTTGTTTTTGGCATTTATCTTGCCGGCCTATTTAAACACCTAGCAATCTCTGTTAGTGTGGTTGGCTGGCTTATCAGGGGTGCCGTGAATTTGGCACGAGCGATCAAGTATGCGGTCCAGACTGGACGATCCCAGATTGTTTCTTTTGAACGGGTTTTTCCGCTGACCGGATTTCGAGCCACTGAATCCGGCGTTGACTGCCGTGTCCTCGATGTTGTCGCCATTGTTCCGACACTTATGTTTGTTGCACCGTGGTTTGCCGTTACTGTCACGGACATCTGAAGTGCCAAAGTTTCTTGGCGTGGTGCTACTGCGAGCCAACCTGCTGTCCTCGCCCGCGCAAAAGCGGGTCATGAGTGTCGTGAGGGCCGCCATGGACTTCGGTTTTTCTTGGCCGAGGTGTCGGGCGAGCCACTCGTCGCGGATATTATGCTTAAAGGCCGCCAAGGCTTCGGCGTCCGGATAGTCGACAATTTGGTTCTTTAGTTAGGAACCGAGTCCAGAATTTCCTGGCTGACTCTTCGGGCTGGTGGGTAATGTGACTCAAGTCAGCAGCATCCGGTGGTCGCATGTAAGTGCCTTGGAAGTTGTCGAGGAACGTGTCCTCCAGGTTTTCCCAACTGCCGATAGAATTTGCCGGCAGGCTATTCAGCCAGTGTCGGGCCGGTTCTTTGAGTTTAAGGGGAAGATACTTGATGGCATGTAGATCGTCACCGCGGGCCATGTGAATGTGGATAAGGAAATCTTCGATCCATACCGCGGGGTCTGTTGTGCCATCGTATGATTTGATGTTTACGGGTTTAAACCCTTCTGGAAATTTGTGATCCATTACTTCGTCAGTGAAGCAGAGGGGGTGTGCAGCGCCTCTATGCCGGGCTATGTTAATATGCAGTTCGAATAAGTCTGGTCGGCTATCTTCGGCCCGGCCGGACTTGTTGATAGTGTGTCCGGCATGACGATCATCGTCATGTGTTGGGGCACGCCCCCGCGATCCGTAGATCAATCTTGGTTGTCCTGCTTTGTTTTCCAGTATGTCTCGCAGGTGCTGCCTATTGCCCCGGGCCGTAGTGTATTGGCGTGGGGGTGCGGGCTGGTATTCGGGCTGATACGCCATTTTATCCCGGCCACAAGGTGGCCGGTCAGCCTCGTCTTGTGCTGGTAGTGTGGGCTTTAGGGCCTCCTCCTCGAGTTGAGGTAGCAACTTGTGCTTTGGGTAACCTTTGGTGTGGCGCTCGAGTCCATATTCCTCGGCTGTCAGGACCTCAGTCCATCTGTCTGTGAGAAGATCTTGATCAGCTTGGAGCTGCTGCTGCTTCTTTTTCAGGCCTCTTGCAGTGGCCATAAGCCGGTGCTTGAAGCGCTCCTGCTCTACGGGATCCTCAGGAACGCCGAATTCATCGTCGCCGAGGCTCACCTCGTCTTCAGATGGGGGCATGTAGTTGTCCTCCTCCAAGTATCCATCCGTCGCCTGTTCATCTGGGCTAACCTGCCCGTCTTCCTGTCCGGCCTGCTCGAAGGCAGGCTGATCGGGATTGTATTCATCTTCGGCACCATCCGGATTGTTTTCGTCTCCTGTGCCGGTATTGCTGTGGCGGGGCTTAGAGCGGCGCCAATGACGCCCATGCTTTGATTTCTTCCTTAAGGGGTTATCCTCTATTGCCTCATTGCCATTGGTTTCTTTGGGAGTGTCCACCATATATATATATCATACGAGGAGGTGGCTGTCCAGCGCCCCGTGGGCGGTGGTTCCTGTTCTTCTCCTGCATCGTCATCCACACCGTCGATGTCTTCGGGGTCGAAGTCAAGCACATCGGTCAAATCATCGACAGTGGCAATGAAGTGGGTGGTGGGTGGGTAACAAATTTCCTCATCGCCTGCTTCTCACTCGAGCCGGACATAGTTCGGCCAAGAGTCTCCTGACAAAGAGAGAGACCTTAATGAATTCAGCATGTCGCCGAAGGGCAAGTGCTGAAAGATATCCGCAGCGGTGAACTCCATTACCGGAGCCCAATCGGATTCGATGGGCCTGGGTGCATACGGTCCGGAACCTACAGCCGGGCGCAAGTCCGGGGGTCCGGTGACACAGATTTCCTTGAAGGTGGAGTCTGTGTTCGGCTCTACCGCCGATGAGTATGCGTCCTCCGGGGCGGGGTCCATCCACCCGTCCTCGGACGACGCAATCTGCCCCGGGTTTAGGTCCGGAGCTACTGCAGGTGCGATATCCCAAATACTATCTGACAGTAGATCTAAGCCGTGCTCGTCGTGACTGTTCGGCGCTCCTGGCATAGGCCTGAATCCGTCGAAGATCAAGTCTCCACGGATATCGGCCGTGTAGTTCAAGTTTCTGAACCTGACCTGATGGCCAGGGGCGTAGCTATCGATCTGCTCCAGATGGCCAAGCGAATTGGCCCGCAGTGTGAAGGCGCCGAACACGAAGATCTGTCCCGGAAGAAAAGTCTCACCCTGGACCGTGTTGTTGTTGATGATTGAAGGAGCCATCGAACCTTGCTGTGACGACACAGAGGAACTCTCAATGAAAGCACCAATGTCGGTGTCAAAACCGGTGGATCTCGGGTAGGGGGTCCCGAACTGTGCGTCTAAGTCTAATGGTAACAGGAGGCAGGGGACACGATGTTTTACCCAGGTTCGGGCCCTCTCGATGGTGGTAATACCCTACTTCCTGCTTGATTGATCTTGATGATATGAGTATTACAAGAGTTGATCTACCACGAGATCGTAGAGGCTAAACCCTAGGAGCGAGCCTATGATTCGGATTGTTATTGTCCTATGGACTAAAGCCTCCGGTTTATATAGACACCGGAGGGGGCTAGGGTTACACAAAGTCGATTACAAAGAAGGAGATCTAACATCCAAATCACCAAGCTTGTCTTCCACGCAAAGGAGAGTCCCATCCGGACACGGGACAAAGTCTTGAGTCTTATATCTTCATAGTCCAACAGTCCATCTAAAGTATATAGTCTGGCTGTCCGGATACCCCCTAATCCAGGACTCCCTCAGGCATAGTAAGATAAGGTGTCATGCAACACTTCATTTATTAGGTTGTAGACTCATCTTGTCTTGGTATGTGTGATGTTACAGTAACTAGCTATGTTACCACATGCCTCTCTTTCCTCATTAATTACTCTCCACATCATTTGTTTTACCTAGAGATGTGTGATGTTACCACCTATGTTACTCCCACTGTAGGTAGTCTAACCAAGCTTCTCCTCGTCATGCGAGCCACCGCGCGCGTGGGAGAGGGAGCGGGCGTAGGCGTACATAGTAAGCAAGCTTCTCCTCGTCCTATGACTCTACGAGCCACCGCGCCCATGGGTGCGGGATAGGGCGTACTAAGCAAGCTTCTCCTCATTCTGCGAGTTGACGAGACACATCCAAAGTAGTACAGAGCATCTCTAGTGTATAGAGCCTTGCCTCTAAGGTAGGCCCTACATGGTTTGTATCTTTTTTTAAATAATGAGTCAAGTCGCAATTTGTTTGTTCACCATGGTACACGATCCTCCATCAAGTGGACAACCAGTACACGTGTCAAATTACCATGTGGGTTGCCTTTTCATACATAAATGAGCTCCATCGTGTACCCACGCGGGTGTGGTTGGGAAAGAGACGGGGGTACGTGCGCCATGCGTGCACCTCTTCTCTTCGTGCACATCCCCAACCTACGTGGGTGTGTGTGAGAGAGATACAAACCTACAGAGATGGTGTGTGTGTTCGTGAGTGTTTTTTGTTAGGGGGGATTTCGTGAATGTGTTTGTGGGAATATGTGTCGATGATATCTCAAACAAAAATGTGACACATGCAATGTGTGTGAAATAGAGGCCTATCTATATCTGTATAGAGGGGCAATCCACGAGAAGAGAGGGAGGGGTCATAGATATTGATAGAGTCAAAGAGAGGATCAAGTGTGGGTACGAAATCAATGAAGAGAGCCATCAAAATTGTGTGTGTGCATGTCAAAGATATACGACGACTGGCCTATCGGAATATCAAAGGGCGGAGAGCAAGTTTGTGTGGCAGGGAGACATGACTACAGTGCTCATGGGGCGACCTAACTAGAGAGGTAGATTGACTCGTATATGTGTTGAGAAGAAGGGACATAGCTATGTCTTGAGGGAGATTGGTCGACATCCATACATAAGTGAAGGACGGGGAATAGGTTGGGACACACACACACATACACACACATAGAGCGAGAGATCGAGAGAGCGAGAGAGAGAGAGAGAGAGAGAGAGAGAGAGAGAGAGAGAGAGAGAGAGTCGGAGGGGTGGTGGAGTTGCTTCTCAGTGATTGTGGGAGAGGCCTACTAGACAAACTGAGGGTACAACTTCAATATCAAGAAGAGAGGGGATGTGTTTATGTGTGTGCGTGTGTGTGATAGATGTGTCGGGAGGCATGCATGGATTGTGAAGGGGGCCATATGTATTTGGTAAGCAGACCTAACTAGATCCGTAGATCAATTGTTGTGTGTCGGAGGAAGGGAGAGACATAACTAATGAGGTGGATTGCTCGGCATGTGGGGAAAACGAGTTATAAACGACCTAGCTAGATATATGTATAGTGGGAGATCGGTCGGTGTACAACCATTTGTTAGAGGAAAATAAGGCCCAGAGAGACGGATATAGAGAGAGGGTGGAGCTAGGAGGTGGTGCGAGAGGCCTACTAGATAGGAGGGAGGAGTGTGCGATTGTGAGAACGATGAAAAGAGGGTCGAGAGTTTACATGGGTGTGCACTACTAGGGAAAACCCTAGCAGTAGCGCGGTTATTTTGCCTACTAGTAGCGCGGGATGTCGCGCTACTGATAAGGCACTATAGCTAACATATAGCAGTAGCGCGTGTCAACCCACGCTACTGCTATACATGGCTAGCAGTAGAGATCTTTAGTGCAGAGCATTGCTGCTAGTATCTGCAACGCTTATTAGCAGGAAGCGCTACAGGTAAGGGAGCGCTACTGCTAACTTTATTCCCCTTGCTACTGCTAGTTTTATTAGTTTCTATTTTTTTCTGCATATTTGTTTTGTATTTGAGTAGGCTTTATACAATAATCTTTAGCATATGATACACATACAAATGTAATCATAGCATATACATACAAATAGTCTCATCAAATCATAATCGTCATCCAACACAAAGTGGTCTCTCGTCATAATCTCAAAAATAGCGATACAAGTCTTGATTACTTGCAACTACATCGTCATCCATCTAAACAATGATATACGCGAGAAGAGCTATCACTATGAGTGAGAGCGGAACTATGCAGTACATGAGTTTGTATTCCTCTCTCGCATTAGCGTGAACCTAAACTAACTACTGGCTGTCGCTTAGAAACCGAAAACCGGTACACCTGGGCCTGACACTCCGTCCACTCGTCGTATACTCCTGGTGTAGCACTTCTTTGCCATCGATGATCTATGCACCTGCATCGTCACATGAGTCAATGATATGCAACATATATAGTTGAGCAACAGAAAGAGACAGACTTGGCAAAAATAGAAGCAACATATCATAAGCATAAATAACAAAGTTCATCGTACCCAAAATGCCCTAACTAGAGTGATCTTCGCTAGTCGAGGAGGACGGTTTAATTACATCACAAATAAAGTTTTGTCGTGCATAACTATGTGCTCGTGGGTGTGCTCCCAGCCGCCTCCAGACGAAGCAGACTCTTTGGCCACAACAGGACCCACCCATTGCAATCACCAAGCCGCCGCGGGGTCTCGTCGTCATTCCCCTAGTACCAGAAGAGCCAAATTCTCGTGGCCCGGTTTGACACTACCCACGGAAACCTTGAAGACGTCCGTGGGGATCGGCCGGCCATGGAACAATGGTTCCTTTGGCTCCATTATCGTCGCCTTTCCCACATCCACCTTGTGGTCGCCGATGGTGTACAATATGGTGCACGGGGTTACGTAGGCCTGCAAAGACATGTCTGCGATGTGAGACATCCCAAAGGCAACGGAAACAACAGATTATACATTTATTGAAGAGGGCCGGTGTGACAGATACCGTGAGGGCGTCGAGCTTAGCTAAAGATGAAGCTCCGCCGAGCACGTCCGGTATGGGAGCCGGTGCCGGAGCAGGTGCGGGAGCCGGTGCGGGAGCAGGTGCAACTGCAGGTGCTGGTGTGAGCTGCTCCCCAAGAAGTCAGCAAGGGGAAAATCCGCTGCATTTTTTTCTACATTTTGCCTACTCCAATTGAAAACGGCCGGAACCAAGACAGTAGATATATCTGCAACCACCTGTTTTGCGGCAGCATGTTGCGACTGTCTCAGATGATTTCTTCTCAACCGCATTCTCAACCTTCTTGTCAATGTTTTCTTCAGTTAACCTCCGTCTTTCCTTTCTCTCCTCCGTGGTATCACGGTAGTAGTTCTTCCACGTGGCACTGTCTCCGACACCGTGCACACGTCCATCCGACGGTCAAGTCTCCACCGGGAGTCCTTTCAATATGTTCAACGCCCGGTTTAATGGAGTGTCCCACTTGGGCCGCCAACGCCTCAAACGGTGAGTCACTTTCGGCCGCAATCCTATGCTGCTCTCTCTGCAAAAAGGCACAAGGATCGTTTACAAATATGACTAACGTGCAGTCGAATAGATTAGAAACTAAAATTACCAGCAGTCTCATGAACTCCGTCGTGACCGGGTCCGTCTCGAAAACCTTCTTGATTGAGTCCCAATGGTGCCGTTCCCTGAGGACGTCACGCTCCTGCGTGACGGTGAAGTCCGCCAAGGGGTCTGGGATGCCCAAACTCCCGCGTTCTGCGTCCTCCTTGGCCCATATGGACCTATTCCTGCCGTAACCACGGCTTCCGAGGTGGTGGCACCCCATGTTCCTGTGTTGAAGTCCCTTCATGTACTTCGACTTTTTTTGGAAGCTTCGGCCTCGCAAGCCGCCTTGAATATTTCAAAGTGCTCTTCCGTGATTGTCGGATTATCCTTTACAATCTCCGAGTAGGGTTCCTTTTTGTTGACGCTCCGATGCTTCACCCTTGCTTTCCAGGCGGCCAACGCGTCGCTAAACTTGGTCATGGCATGTTTGTTTATCTTCTTCATTGCCGGGTCCTTATCTGGATCTTTATAATCCTTTTCATCCTGGCCCGGGAACAAGAATATCTGGTGCAGCTTCTTTAGGAGGGAGGGCCTCATATTATCTATCTTCCTTAGTTTCTCGTTGTTGATGGTAGTGGTTGTATGTACGATGCAGCCTATTTGATTGTCGTAGCACGTGCATGCTTCGCGGGCGCGTTTGGCTCAAAAATGCAGTCGTCCACCTCTGTGATCACCAGTCTAGTAGTCCTGAGCTTGTTAGGAAGTCGTTGCCTCTTTGATTTCTGTTCTATACCGGCTCCGCTAGTCTCGGCGCTGGTCTCAGTCTCAGCGCCAGTCTCGATGCCGGTCTTAGTCTCAGCACTGGCCTCAGTCTTAGTGTCGGTATCCATGTCGGCCTCAGTCTCTGATGTGACAAGTGGATCCAGCAACATCAACCGTTGATCATCGGCTTCCCTCAAAAATTCATCTGCCTCCAGGTAGACGTTGTCGCAGTCACCAAAACCCTGTCCTTCATCGTTGCTAGCCATGTTTCCTACGATTAAATCTAGCCAATTAATTCTAGACTTAATAAAATGAATAATGACATAAAAAGGCCTATGATTTGCAGGAACATTGACTCTTTCCCCGTGCGGCAAATCCCGGGCACTCGACATGTCCTAGTTTGTAGCACAAGTCATGCCGAAATTGATGGAAAATTTCGGCATGACTTTTGCTAAAAAGTGGACAAATCGAGAACCTAAAATTTGCCAGAACGGAAATGAATCAACATTCTGGCAAAACATAGGCCACTCGGCTTCATTCCCTAGAAACAACAAAAGGCCACTTGGGCACAATCGAAAGATGTGCAAACACAATTGAGGAATTTGCATATATCCTGACCACTTCAAATTTGCATCTCCTAGCGTTTGAAACTTCAAGAAAATCTACACAAATTTCATGCTCTGTCAAACTCAATTCAAAACCCAAATATAGATTATATTTAGTTAACTACTAAACTAAACTTTACTCTAAATTAAACCATACTGCCCTAATTAACATCTAGTTAAACAAACTCAATTCAAAAACTAAACCCTACTGAACTGATTAACATCTACATTATCTACTACTTAACATCTATTATTACCCTAACTAAAAAAATCTACTACTAACCATACTGCCCTAGTTAACTAGTACCATCACTACTACTAATTAACATCTACTACTACTACTAAAAATCAATATCTATGAACCCTAGTACTAATTAACATCTACTACTACTGCTAATTAACATGGCAAAGGAAGAAAAAGCAGAGAGAGAGGG
>NC_041389.1:170274235-170457323 GCF_002162155.2 Triticum dicoccoides
GGGGCGGGCTCGGGATCGGGAGGCGCCGGTCCTGGGCGGGCTCGGGCGGCGGAGATGAGGTCGAGGGCGGTGACAGTAAGGTCGAGAGCGGCGGCGGCGGCGGCAGTGAGGTCGAGGGCAGCAACGGGGAGGTCGAGAGCAGTAGCGGGCGGCAATAGTGAGGTTGAGAGCGGCCTGGGGCGGTGGCGGTGAGGGCGGGCTCGGGCGGCAGCGACAGAGGAGTTGGGGGAACAGGGGGAAAGGAGGACTTAGCAAAATTTTGAGCCGGCGGGTGGTTAAGTCGAACTAGCAGTAGCGCTGTTTCGGAAACGTGCTATAGCTAAGTAGCTATAGCGTGTTTTAGAAAAACACTCTACTGCTATAGGAAGCAGTTATTTCTTTTGTTTTTCCTTACATTTTCTTTTTTTCATTTCTCTGCTTCCTACTTCTTTCATTTTCATTTACTTTTCTATTTTTTTCATTTTTCTTTTCTTTCTTAGCAGTAGCACTCTACGCAGGAAACGCGCTGCAACAACGACCATAGTGGTAGTGTGCTTTGCGTGGAATCGCTACTACTATTCTTAGCCTACCGCCAACACGGAGGGAATTATAGTGGTAGCGCTTTTTGCTGCACACGCGCTACTGCTATCGTTGTAGCTATAGCGCGCTTTTCTGGAACGTGCTACTACAAAGTAGCAGTAGCACCCTATTTTAACCAGCGCTACTGCTATACCTTTGTGTATAGTCTTTTCCCTAGTAGTGGTGGGACCGTATGAGAGACATGAGGCATGCATGGACAAAGAAAGGAGGAGATGAAAAGTGTGTGTGTGTATGTGGTAGGCAGGCATCACTAGAGAGGTTTATCGATTGGAGTGTGTTGTCAAGAAGGAGCTGTGGAGACCAGGAGCGAACAACCTAAATAAAATAATGAATGTGCGGGATGGATAGAACGTTGAGGGAGGGGAGGGCGTGTGCATGCACAAGGGAAAGTTAGTGTGTCGGGGTACACAAACATGGGTGTATGTTTCCCCCTAACTAGTGCACAAATAGGCAAGTCTCCCGCGCGGGAAAAACAAAGCAAGCAGCACCAAGTATCCAAGACAAGGCCAAGCAGAAGAGATAGCTCTTTAAGTAATCAAAGGGCGGATCAAGAAGACCCAGACAAGCCAAAGGAACAAGATATCACTAAGGGAAAAACCTCCCATGCTGACCAGGCGAGCCTGGTCAAGTCGAGGCCACCTCAGGGGAAAGTCCCAAGACCTCCCCGGCATGGGTTGCCGGGACGCTAGCCGCCTACTTCCTCGACAAGGCTCCACTTCTCCACCTCACAGCAACGCAAGTCACTTATCGGTGCGGTGGCGAGCCCCCAAGTGATTAAGTGGCAGTCATTTGGCACATGGCAACCATTTCTGAGGAAGATCGCCCCTAAATGACACCCTACCAGGGGTGTGTCATGCAGGCAGACGGGAAGGTGGTTGAATGGTGTAGCAAGGCTTGCTGGGCTACATCCACGATGTGACACTAAGCGGTGCATTTAATGCACCTTGTCATGTCTGCAGAGTTAGGTATGATAGCACGGTGGCTATCTAATCACTGGATAATGACTGTTTTGCCACTGTGGTAACCCCTTGACCTATAAAAGGAGGGCCTAGGCAACCTTAGAAAGGATTCGGACCCTTGTACACTCATACGCGCGTAGCTGCTCTCCTCGAGGTGACCTTGCCGGGCTTGAGCACTGCATGTTCGTCATGGTCCTCCATCTAGTGCACCAAAGCAAGAGTAGGGTTTTACGCCTCACGGTGGCCCGAACCTGGGTAAAAACTGCATGTGCCACCGCTGTCGTGCTACTCTACGGCCTCCGCTCTTTGAGCAACGTGCCCTTCCCCCTTGCCGAACCACAAGGGGTCGATGGCCCCATAGGTGATCATGTTGAACCACAACATCTTTTGCGTGCCAGGTAGGGGGAAGCACCTATGTGAACCTGAGGTCGTAAACCGCGTGTCAAGCTATGCCGAGATCAGCATTAACGCTCAGATCATCAGCGGCTCCCAAGGAAAGAGGTGATGCCACCCACTCATTCCGCCTTGTTTGGACCCCGTCACCTACGCCCACCAAAACTGAGATGACAGTGGGACAGGGAGGTAGCGGCGGTGCAACAGTCCTGAGCCACCCGGACGACATCGCCTCCCCACTACCCCTATCGAGAGGAGAAGAGCGAGGCATGCGACGATGTTGTCCTCCTGGCGGGTTCCTGCCAAGCATGGCAGGTTACTGAGAGAATCACCAAGGCAGGCGGAACGCATGGTATGGTTTCCTCCTCCTCCCTCGTTTTTGCTCGTCGACAATAGAGCCGCGCAGGGGGGCGACATTTTCAATGTCAAGGAGCCCACACTAAACTCGGTTCAGCACTTACCCCGCTAAGGGAAAGTCCTGAGGGAAGCACTGGTGCAAATCCGTTGATTGACGCCCCAGCAAGCACGCTCCGACAAGGTTGTCCACGCCTGCATGACTTTTTACGCCGATAGTCGTGATGTCGTTGATAGCAAAGGGAGAGAGGAAAGAGGAACCAACCATCCATTTCCGTCGTACGTTATTGCTAGCAGGTATTCGAGTTCCACCTCCGGCCTTTGCCAGGGGTGGGTGTGCAACTGATAAACTGCCAAGTCTCTTTCTTGCGCATGTTTTTGTTGTTAACCTTTTGCAGGCCTGAGGGCAACACGTAAATACCGTCCCTTCGGGATAGGCGGACGTAACGAGCGCTCACAGTTAAGAGAGGAGGGAAACATCGAGGAAAGCTAAGTTTGCATGTCACTGATCTTTTCTCTTTAGAGGCCGCATTTTCTTATCCCTCGGATAACCAGGGTATTTTGTATGGAGAAATATTTCGTATGATGGCAACTTGTCGGATTTGTCTGTGCCCCTACTCTATTTCGAGCCTACTCACAGAGCGGCAACTGCGTCAAAGTAACCTAAGGAAGAACATGTCGATGCGTGTCTTCGCCAGCTGAATGCTAAGGACCCGTTCCTCGCAACAATCGCGGCAGCATGCTACTGGCGGGCAATCACGACACACAAAAAGAAACTAACCATACAAACATCCATGGATAAAAGACAAGAGGGATAGCATGCATTGGGAATCAATTAAACACCTGTTTAGCGCGAGCAAAAGTAGTACGGGATCTAAACACAAGACATGCATAATGTTTTGTTACAGGGCAATGCGGCAACGTGAATGATTCAGGGTCGTGCTTGACGGCCTTATGAAGCCTTGGGGACGGAGAGCACCATGTTGGCGAAAGGGCAGCCTTCTCCTTGGCAGTGGAAACATCAGCGCCTGCCGGCAGCCTCTTGAAGCCATCGCCAATGTTGAAGTCCGGATGGCGGAAGGCGATGGTGCTCAAGACCATGAAGAGGGCATTACGGGCAAGCTTCTGGGACTCGCTTGTGAAGCGGGTGGCTCTTTCTTCCTCATGGGTCTTCAACCCTTCGATCGATCCGTCAAAGAAGAGCACCAGCTAGACACTTGGGACCTCGTGCCTGCCAACCAAGAAGGCTGGGCTCTACATGCCCATCATTGCAATCTGGGCAGTGAGGCGCTCGGCAATGTCGGCCAAGTTTTTGATCCAAATACTGCACTGCTGAACCTGGTTCGCCAATTTGTCCTCCGCATCCTTCTGGAGGATCTTCGTATTTTCCAAGTCCCTTATGAGCTGCTTCTCGTGAACCCTGACAAACTCAGTTGTGCTCTCTAAAGTGCCAAGACTTTCCTTCATAATAGTAATGGTGTCGTTGGCGGTGTCAAGGTCCTGGCCCTTGGAGGAGAGTTGCGATTGCACCTGAAGGATCTCTACCTTTTGCGCCTCCTCCTTAACGGCCACAGCTTCCTTGGCACTCCCGGCAAGTTCCTCTGTCAGTTTGGCCACCTGTTGGTCAAGATCAGCTTTGGCAGTGGATGTAGCAGCAAGGTCATCGGCAACCTTCTTCAACTGAGCAGTGGAGTCAAGGGCGAGCGTGTCAAGGGTCACCTTGTGCTTGTCTTCTAGCTCCTTGGTGCATCACTGGACAAGGTCTCCAGCTCTCCGTCCTTGTTGTGAAGGGTGGCCTCGAGGCTCTATTCTTGGGAAGAGATGTCCTTCTCTCTGGCGTCCAGAAGCGCTACGCGCTCCGCCAGACGGGCTTCTCGGGCAACAACATCTTCTTTTGCCATGGTGATCATCTCTTGTTGCCATAGAAGGACATGGAACTGCTTGATGTGTCACTCGCGTAGCTCGCTGCCCTTGTCCCTCGGCTTCTGATCCACGCTGTTTCTCCTTGAGCACTAGCCACTTCTGGGGGTACGAGTTCTGCATCTCGTTCATACTTGTTGCCACCGACTCTAGGAAGGACATGTCCAGAATTGCGCTTACTAAGTTGTCAGCCTCTTCAACATGCTAGGACAACGGTGCCATGATATGCTGGATCTCTTCGTCAAGATCATTGCTTGCTATCGCAGACGAGCCATGGTCTCCAAGTCAATGTTGCACGAGGGCTAGTGCCAGACTGCGCGAGGATGGCTGTGGGGCTGCGGCCGAGGCACCAAATTGGGGAGGAGGGCTCATGGTCTAAATGGGGACCTTCTCCTCGACCACCACCTCCAATCTTGGCACGCTACCGGGGACCTCCTCTAGGACCTCTCGGATATCTATGGCAGTGTGTTCCCAACCCTCCACGGCAGCGATCTTAGCCGCCTCTTGAGCAGCATGCTTGTCGATGCTGGCCACTTCTTCCAGCAGCTCTGGTTCCTCGATCACCGGGGCTGCAAACGAGATCAATAAACAATGGCAAGGACATAGTATGCGTCAGAAGGACAAAGACTGGAAGCAAAATAATGAGGGCAACACAAGACGGGAGAACAAGCAAGTTACCCGGAGTCGTTTACCGTGGAAGGACTTCGGTCTTCCTGGCAGCATCAGTTGACGGGACGTGACCACCGCCCTCTCCCTCGGTGACCATAGCATCAACTTGAGCCAATCCTTCCGTGTACGCCTGAGGATCCCTCGGCTTGAGTATCGGGAAGGATGGGCCCCTCCTGTAGAGCCTCGCCGGGGGGAATCTCCCCTTCTTCCTTGGCTGGAGGTGAGGCGTGTTCCTCCATGCTACCCTTGGCGGGGGAGACTTGTCCCATGCTCCCATGCCGGAGGCTAGGCTGGGGGGCTTGGCGCTGGATCATTAGTTCTGCTTCCCGCCAAGCCCGTGTCCCCTGAGGGCCCCGACGGCTCCACCTGCCTGCGCCGTTTGGACTAGTGGATGAGGGTTTCTTCCTCCTCTTCTTCCCCGTCGAAGGCAACAAACAAGATCGAATTAGTAGATACGCAAGACACCAACAGGAAAAGAAAGTATTTTCCTTACTTTGAGTCCATGAGCATGGAGCCTAGCGCGAACTCCATAGGTGGCGTGGGTACTCTGGTTCTCTTTAGGGTTGGGGGCGGTGCTTTCTGGCAACTTCAAGTCCTACTACGGTGTAGGGGGCTCCAACGAGGATGATATGCGCGAGGAGCTCGAGTCTAATTGGGAGCTGGAGTCGACCCCCGCGATTGTCTATCGCTTGGCGGGAGGGGTCTTGGCCTCGGAAAGGCAAGAAGAATGTTGAAACTCCACGTTCGGCTTCTCGCTCTTGGAGGCGACATTCTTCACCTTCCTGACAGCAAGCGCATGGGATGGAACCGATGTCCCTCGACTAGCCGTCCTCCTATGAGGGTGCTGATCCAAGTCTGGTTCAGGGGCTTGAGGGCCCGCTAGGAGCCACTCCTCTTTGGGCTGCTCCACCGCCTCGGCCTCGTCCCCTTCCTGGGCCTCCGTTGCCGCGACATATAAAGCTTTGATCCCGGCAGGCTCCATCCCGGTAGGATCGTCCCCAGAAATCTCCTCCGCGGTGTGCGCCTTGGTCCTATCACGGGAGGAACCCTTGTCTTCGGCTTCCCCTTCCCCTTCCTCCTCCACCCTTCCGGGCATTGCCTTCCTGGCGGCCTGAAATGCCTTGTCCTCCTCAATCCGCCTCTTGATAAACTCCGCCTCTAACTTGGAGGTGCGCTTGAACATTTTGTTCTCCACCCTGGTAGCCCTTTCCACCAAGTTGGAAGTCCACTCAAGCTCTGCGTCAAGCTCGGGTAGTTGCCAATCACCCGCAACCCCATAGGCATTGCAGTCGGGCATCCACTTCAAAATCTGATCCAAGGCAGAGTTGACATTTGACGGAACAACCCCTGCTAGCAATTTGAATGGCCCAAGGCTGTCGAACAGTTGTTCGCACAGCCAGGCATGGCCGTAAACCGACAAGTTTTTGATGAGGCCTAGATACATGCGCATCCTGTCTACGGCATCTCCATACCGCCAGGCAAACCTATCCCTTTTCTCCAGTGGCGCGATGTGCCGTCAAAGAAAATCGGCTCCCACGTGTTTGATGGTTAGCCCGGCAGCTTTGAGATGAGCAATTCTGTTAAGCGTCGGGTGAAGTCTGTCGTCAGTAAGGCCTAATTCCCTCCAGTCATTGTTGTGCACGATGCACTCTGGCCACGCCTGGCAATACTCTGGAGCATCCTCATCCTGGATCCAGCTACAGTCCGCCCGCCATTCCTGCCATCTGCCTCGTTGCTGGCCAGGAAGATAGTCCCAAATCTCTCCTCTCTTGAAGAATACAAAATATATTTCCCAAGCGGTGGGCCTTGTTTTGCACCCTCGGGATAAAAAAGTGCCCAAACAGATCCGCGTTCGGGGCAACCCCGACAAAATTCTCACACAGATGGGTGAAAATCGCAATGCATGCCATCACATTTGGCGTAAAATCCAAGAGGTGGAACCCGTACACCACCATCATCGCTTCAAAGAAATCCGAGAAGGGGGGACAGAGGCCGCAGAGGAAATACACGCAGAAAAATTGATATGAATTCAACGGATCCTTCTTCCCCTCCGGCAAGATCACGGGCGCACCATGCCCCTTTGGAACTTCCATCCCCCACATGTATCCATACCTTGCGACCAAGGCATCACTGTCCAAGCTCGATGGGAAGAAGACCACATATCCCTGTTGCTTCTTGTCCAGCTCCGCTGCTCTCTTCTTGTTCCCCTCCGCGGCCATCTCCATCGCGGTGGTCGCCCGCTTCCCCTTGGCAGCGGGTTTCTTTCCCATCTTCAGGAGCTATGGAGGGATGGAAGGTTGGGTGAGGCGTCGAACACAAATGCAAGTGCGGCACGGTTGCATGGCTTGAGGAAGAAGATGGTGGACGGAGAAATAGGTGCGAATGAGCCACGCCCTTTCATGTTTTTCCCTTTTATGAGGAACAGGCATAGAGAAAGGGAGCAACTCTTCGCTACTTTCCTCGGGAAGTTACTGTTTTACATTAACTGCTACAGTCCCATGACCCCACGACCTGTGTTAATTACGCGGAGTGGACGTTGGTTTGACTAATCATCACAGGAGCTGCACGCACATCATTCCCTTGACACGCGTTCATGCACTGTTTAGGGCCTAACCCAACATGCCCAGTGACACGTATGGCTCAGGCCCGGGGGCTTTTGTGGGGTACATAAACAGGGCTATATGTTTCCCCCTGACTAGTGCACGGACAGGCAAGTCTCCGGTGCGGCAACAACAAAGCAAGCTGCACCAAGTATCTAAGACAAGGCCAAGCACAAGAGATAGCTCTTTGAGAAATCAAAGGGCGGATCAAGAAGACCAAGACAAGCCAAAGGAACAAGATATCACTAAGGGGAAAACCTTTGTTGTCGGGAAGGTGAGCCTGGTCAGGTCGAGGCCACCTCAAGGGCAAGTCCCAAGACCTCCCCGGCAAGGGTTATCGGGATGCTAGCGGCCTGGTTCCCCGCCAAGGCTCTACCACTCCACCTCACAGCAACGCAAGTCACTTATCGGTGCAATCTCGAGCGCCCAAGTGATTAAGTGGCTGTCATTTGGCATGTGGCAGCCATTTTATAAGGAAGATCACCCCTAAATGACACCCGTCCAGGGGCGTGTCATGTAGGCAGACGAGAAGGTGGTTGAATGGTGCAGCAAGGCTTGCTGGGCTACATCCACGATGTGACACTAAGCGATGCATTTAATGCACCTTGTCCAGTCTATAGAGTTAGGTATGATAGCAATGTGGCTATCTAATCACTGGATAATGATTGTTTTGCCATTGTGGTACCCCCTTGACATATAAAAGGAGGGCCGAGGCAGCCTTAGAAAGGATTTGGAGCCTTGTACACTCATATGCGCATAGCTGCTCTCCATGAGGCGACCTTGCCAGGCTTGAGCATTACGTGCTCGTCACGGCCCTCCATCCAATCCACCAAAGCAGGAGTAGGGTTTTATGCCTCACGGCGGCCCGAACCTGGGAAAAAACTGCTTGTGCCACCGCTACCATGCTACTCTATGACATCCTCTCTTTGTGCAAAGTGCCCTTCCCCCTTGCCAAACCACAAGGGGCCGATGGCCCCATAGGTGATTGTGTTGAACCATGACATAGTGCTAGCTACAAAGGTTAGAGGATATGTGTTGATGATATCTTAAACAAAAATGTGACATAATGCAATGTGTGTGAAATAGAGGCCTATCTATATCATATATAAAGGGGGCAATCCACGAGAAGAGAGGGAGGAGTCATAGATATCGATAGAGTCTAAGAGAGGATCAAGTGTGTGGGTGTGAGATCGATGAAGAGAGCCATCGAAATTGTGTGTGTGCATGTCAAAGATATAGGGCGACTGACCTACCGGAATGTCAGAGGGCAGAGGGCAAGTTCGTGTGTGGAAACGAGACATGACTCGAGTGATCGATGTATCAGTGTGTGGGGGGGAGGGAGGAGGCGGAGAGCTAACTAGAGAGGTAGATCGACTCGTATATGTGTTGAGAAGGAGAGACCTAGCTATGTCTTGAGGGAGATCCGTTGACATCCATACATAAGTGAAGGACGGGAAATAGGTTGGGATAGAGAGAGAGAGAGAGAGAGAGAGAGAGAGAGGTAGAGTGCCGGAGGGGTAGTGTTGTTGCTTCTCGGAGATGGTGGGAGAGGCCTCTTAGACAAACTGAGGGAACAACTGCAATATCAAGAAGAGTGGGGATGTGTTTCTGTGTGTGCGTGTGCATGATAGATGTGTTAGGAGGCATGCATGGATGATGAAGTGGGACCATGTGTTTGGTAAGTAGACCTAACTAGATCGGTAGATCAATTGTTGTGTGTTGGAGGAAGGGAGAGACATTACTAATGAGGTAGATCGATTAGCGCGTGGGGAAAACGAGTTATAAATGACCTAGCTAGCTATACGTTTAGTGGGAGATCGGTCGGTGTACATCCATTTGTTAGAGGCAAATAAGGCCAAGAGAGATAGATAGAGAGAGAGAGAGAGATGCAGCTAGGAGGTGGTGCGAGAGGCCTACTAGATAGGGGAGGAGTGTGCGATTGTGAGATCGATGAAAAGAGGGGTAAGAGTCTACACATGTGTGAGACCATATGAGAGACATGAGGCATGGACACAAAAAGGAGGAGATGGAAAGTGTGTGTGTATGTGGTAGACAGACATCGCTAGGTTTATCGATCAGTGTGTGTTGGAAAGAAGGAGTTGTGCAGACCGTGGGAGAACGACCTAAAGAAAACAAAGAATGTGTGTGATAGATACAATGCTAAGTGTGGAGGAGGGCGAGGAGGGTGTGTGCATGCATGAGAGAAAGTTAGTGCTAGCTACCAAGGTTAGAGGATTGTGTGGGTGTAAGAGACTAACAAAGATCCTAATTTGTTATGAAAGAGGATTCATATATTTGAATAAGAGATCATAGTTTTATAAACCTATGCATGCATGAATATAGCGGTGCTATGTGTGGCGTGGTTTTGGACATGTTATACTATAATGTGATCATGTGTGGCGTTTGCAACTCACACCTAAATATCGAACAATCTAAACCATACTATATACCAAACAATCTCACATTTTATTTGAATTTGTGATAATGTGTGGCGTTTGCAGCTCACGACTAAATATTGAACAATCTAAACCATACTATATATCGAACAATCTCACATTTTATTTGAATTTGGGATAATGTGTGACGTTTGCAACTCATAGCTAAATACTTGTAGGCGTAGGGGGCGGGGCACCATACATTATGTGATAAACACATTATACATATGAAACATGGTTTAGATTATGAAGATCTAGCTAGAGCTTGAAATTTAATGTGATTTGAAATCAACATAAAGTGGAGTCAAAATCGAGTTCGAGTTCATATAGTACACATAGTTCATATCTAAATCAAAAATAATCATGTGGTGTGCTGTGAAGATAATATCCAAACGATGGTTAACTTGAGAATAATGGTGATTGTAGATCTTATTAAAATAGAGAAACAAATTAAAATGGTTTAACTTGACAACAATCATGATTGTAAATCTTATTCAAATAGAGAAGCGAATTCAAATTTAGTTCATATTGAAGCAGTAGTATATACGTTTGGAATGCACTAGAATGTTCATTTGAGTAGCAGGTTGCATGCACTATACACGTAGCGAAATATTTATTGAACATAACATGGATTCTAAGTTTTGAATGGCATTTGTAGTGAGAATTGATTTGGTGCAGTACACATGACTAGACTCACTTGTGTGGTGCAAATTGATTTCTTTTTAGTTTTTTCGCCGAGGGAAGTCTGAATTAATTTGGTATAGTACACGTTAGGCTTGTCCAGAAATTTCAACCCGCACCTTGTTATCCCAAAATTATAAGATATCTGTTTGTCTCGTTGTGCTCCTAAAAGTTCCTCCATCTCAACCCATGCCTTGCTATCCCAAAATTACAACGCATGCGAAACTCCCACCTCCCGCGAAATCCCGACACGCAAAATTCCCGTGATACCTCTGAACCGAAAGAACCACCTAGTTCCAATCAATGGGGCTACTTTCATAACTTACCCCACATTTTAGACAAGCACGTCCCTAAGCCATGGTTCCCCCTCCCATCCCCTTCTCCCCCCATTCATAGACCAAGGCTGCGAAACCCTGCGAAGCTCCACACCCTCCTCCATCCGCCACCCAGCCGGAGCCTCTTCCCAGATGACATCGTCCACCGCAAAAGCTCGACGTCCCTCATCCACCGCACTGGATGAGGATCCGTCATCGATCTTGTCGTCTCGTCGGTTCAACCACCCCGTCCTCCACCTCCAACGAGCCGCCCTGATGTTCGCCTCGTCTTTTGTGCCACCTCCATTCCCACAGTGTTGTCTTCACCTGCACCACTGGAAGAGCAGCACCATCACTGATTCCTCAGATGAAGCTAAGGCCTAATCGGCGCCACCAAAGAGGTTCTACACTAATTGATGCATTTTCTTCTTGATTCGATCTCACGGTGTTGTCGGCGCTCGGTCCTGAACCGCCATGGCGCGGCTCCATCTACAGCGGCGTTGCCGGCCACTTCCTCCATGGCGTCTCCCCCTCAGCGGCGACGTCCACATCAATCGGAGCCGTTGCTGCTGCTCCGGCTCTTGCTAGCCATGCGGCCGCGATGACAGGAAAATGGCGGGCGTCAAACAAGCGTCCACGTCATTGATACAGAGTGAAATTGAAATGCATAAAATAAAAATAGAATCAAACATTGCAGGTACTTTATTTCTAGAACTCTTACATTTACATAAAAATTCTGTTAATTACATCTCCTAAGAGAAAACCCCTGATTAAGAATTCCAGCATATCTATTACATAGGATTACATCACATGCCTATTACAATATTGTACAAGAGAAATCCTCCTCGCGGTGGACGATGAACTCCAGCTTGGTGAGCTTGAAGTTTTCTTTCATGCAAGTACTTCTCCATGATTTCATGTTTGATATGTTGGAGTATATTTTCCTAGCATGCAACAAATTTATTTATGTTCAACCTCATTTATGAGATAGTGAAGAATAAAGGTTGGTTTTGGCTAGGGATAATTTTATCCTATATTTGGCACATAGGATATGGGTATGTATTGTCCTTTAGGAATTTTGCACGATATATTTGGTTGGTGGCATGGATATATGTGACATGCCAATTTTAATAAGTTTTGCACCACCACATTACTACTATCATTGCGTAGCACTAATGTGGTGCCCGCCTGTAGCGTAACGAACTGAAGCTTTCTGACACAACCTGGATGCTTTTCATGGTGCATGTGATATGTGAAATGTTTTGTTGATTTTGACTTCACACGGTATCAAAACTAACAACGCGGTGCAATGATATGACACACGCATATAGCTTGACCCGAATGGCGTTTGTTTATGAGATTTTATTTATTTATTTAAAACCTATGTGGGCTACATGCAATATGCCTTATCATGTATTTTGCTTGAATTTTGTATGCATATGTGGATGTGGAGTGAACTTATTTTTTATTAAATTCTGCTTTACCTGTACTACTACTAACACCGCGTAGCACTAAGATAATGCCCGCGTTCAGCGTAACCAAGCAAAGGTTTGTGGAGGAATTATGGTGTTGCATGAGTCATATGACATCTATCATTTTTGTTTATGTTTGTACCTCACATGGTATTAGCACTAACTCCACATAGAGTCATTTCATTGGCGCTCTTCTCTAGCATAACCCAAGTAAAGTAAGTTTGTGATATCCATTTGTGATGATGGTAAAAGTTTAGGCTCTTATAGTATTGGAGCATTTCATGACATATTTTATTTGACTTTGGTCAAAATATGTGGCCCGAATGTTTTGTTTAATTTTCTCTCACTTGTATTACTACTAACACCACGTAGCATTAAGATAATTCCCGCGTGTAGCGTAACCAAGTAAGATTGGTTTTTATGATGCAACATGTTTATAATTCATCTTGCATGATTTTGGTTTTTGGATGTGTAACATGAACACAATTTCTACTTAAGTTTTGCCCTACTCGTATTACTACTAACACCGTGTGGCATTAAGATAATGCCCGCGTGCAGCGTAACCAAGTGAGGGAATATATTTTTATGCTCATGTTTGTATTACAACTAGCATGACACATAATGCCCGTAGCGCCCAAGAGTTCATGAGTTCAATTTAGCACGTTCATAATTTCATTCCAACTTAGTCATATCCATTTTTTATGATGACTAGATTAAGGCATTTTTTATGAAGTTTCCACACTTATGACACTCTCTTGATTTGTATCCACGTATAGAGACCAAGCCAAGGAACTAGGCGTTCATCTTGGCTTGTATCGCTAAGGGGATCGAACCAAGAAGGAGATCGTTAGGACGACGCATATGCCACCTGTAAAAGAAATATGCATGCTCCTTAATCCGTACAGCATTGACTGAACCAATGATGAAAATTTGAGGATGCTATAACATGCTCCTTGGTTTGTACCGCGGTGTCCTAACCAAAGATGAAATTTTAATGTAGATTAAACATGCACCTTGCTTTGTACCACAATGGCCGAACCGAGGGCAAGAAGTTTGGGGAGATGAAACACACACCTTGATTTTTACCGCGATGGACAAACCAAGAACAAGAATTTTGGGTAGAAGAAACATGCCCCTTGATTTGTACCATGATGGCCGAACCAAAGACGAGATTTTGAGATATATTAAACACGCACCTTAGTCTGTACCACAATGGCCGGACTAAGGGCAAGAATTTTGAGGAGATGAAACATGCTCCTTGATTTGTACCATGATGGCCGAACCAAGGGCTAGAGTTTTGGGAGAGGAGGAAGAAGAAAGCTCCCTGATCTGTACCACAATGGCCAAATCAGGGGCTAGTGGAGAACCATGAATCTCACCTTCAAACTCCTAGCAAGCATGGCGCCTGCCTGCTTCTTTCTCTTCTTTCCTCTGTGGGTTCGTATGTGCGTTTGTGTTCTAGCAGCAGATGGGAGATGAATGGATTGAAGGACCGACCCTAGGGCAGTCTAATTGCCTGGTATTTATAGAGGCGGAGGGAAGCAGCGGAGGGCGGCTGGACGTGCGCCTGCCCACATTCTGATCGTGGAGATGGTGGAGTTTGTGGGAGCGGGTTGCCTTTTCCTTTGGCCTATTTCTTTAATCGCCAATTAACACAACCACATCGTTTGACTAGTAACCAAATTCCAGTGTGTATGTGATTCACAGATGTGGGCTAAACTCCTTCTCTCCTAATTAATATGTGGTCCATGGCACCACACTGTTTGCATGCATGCACATCAATCTTGTGGGAAGTACGACCATGCATACGTGTCCATATTTTTTAATGGGCTAAGCAGGATTAGCTATTAAATGGCTTATTAAGGCCTAGGGTCAAGGTGTGCAAATTTTTTTTGCATGCATCTCAAGGTGTAGAATCAGATGAAAATATTTGACCAAGTACACCATGTGTATATTTCATCGGGACGATATATTTTATGCGCCATATAAATATTTCATTTTGTCGGTGGAACGAAGTCAAACACTTATCATATAGTCACCATTTTGTAATATTATCGTCCCTCACGACAATTTTTTTTATTTTTGCCGTTAGTAGCAGCACGCATCCATGCGAGCCATGTGCCCTCTATATTTTCTTCATACCAAAACTTGAGGAGTTTCATCGTATTCTAAAATTGTCGGTTTAATGTTTGCACTATCGACATTCAAAAATATATCATACGTACATTTTGTCGGTCATCACTTTGAGCGATTGATTATATATTTTTTAATTGATTCTTCTCATTATAAAACGGATTTTTTCCGTTTTTTAATTTGTATTTTATGTGGTTCATATATTTATTTTATCTTGGTCAAAATCCATGTCAACATGCTGCTGCTCTGCTCTTGCTCTCGGTCCCCTGCCTGGTCTGCTCTAGCTCTTGCTCGCACTACTGCTCTTGCTCTTGCTCTCGGTCCCTTGCCTGGTCAGCTCTAGCTCTTGCTCGTGCTGCTGCTCTTTCTCTTGCTCTTGCTTGTCCTGCTGGTCTACTCTTGCTCGCGCTGCTGCTGCACGAGCAGCAGCTCCCGCTCTTGCTCGAGCTCCTGCTGCTGCTACAAAAGATGCTGCTACATGACCAGCTGCCCCGGCTCTCGCACGCGCTGCTGCTCTGGGCGCTGCAGCAGCTCTGCCCTAGTTGCTCTCTGGTAGTATGGTCCCTACTGGAGCAGCTACTAATTTAGATGACTACTACTCTGCCACTAGTGCTCGAGCGGCCATAACTATTAGTGCATTGCTTTTCTGCTACTAGTGTGTCCAGTTTCGACAGCAAAATTCAGTTTTGACAGTAAAATTCAGTTTCAACAGTTAAATTCAGGTTTAGCAGTTAAGTTCAGAGATGAGCGGCTGATGTATTCTACATCTATCACTTTTTGTTTATGTATTTTACATCCTCTATTGGAGATGTCATTATAATTCCACTTCAGGTTAACGTTATCTCCTTGTCCTGCTTCAGCCTCGCCGTCTTACACCTCACCGGAGCTACTCTAATGACGAAACCCTCCATCACAGCAGAGCAGTACCCTTGGCTCCATCTCCAGGCGCCTAAGATCTTTTTCCCCTCCTTCGACTACCACATCAGCCACAACATCCTCAGCGACCAACCCAATGATGCTGAGATTGACATGGCTTCGCCAAAGAGGTTGTACACTTGCTGCATCACTTTTTTTACACTACATCTTATATATATTGTCCACTAAGCACATGTAGTAACGTGAAATATGATTAGTTTCTCCTATATAACAAGCAGTGAGGTACCAGGAAACTTAGATATCCGTGATGGACTCTCTCGAAAGCCATCATTATTTATTTCTGCACATTTGAGCTGTGCATGTGTAGATGGGCCTGGGGTTGAGTTAGTTGGGCAGTGGCATGGGTGTCGGTTCAATATCCGGCGTATCTCGTAGTAGGGGTCCTAAGCTAGGCGTCTTGGAGCGATGGTAACATGGACACGGGGTTTTACCCAGCTTCGGGCTCTCTTGAAGAGATAATACCCTACATGCTGCTTTTGATTGTTTTCATATGGGTGTAGTACAGAGTACATGTATCTACCACGAGATTGTAGTAACGAATATGAGATATCTATTGACTAGCCTGGCCTCGGTTTATATAAGACACCGGAGGCCTAGGGTTTAGGAGAGTCCTTGTCTTGGGCGCCAAGTCTTGTGGAATCTTCCTGGTATGCGGCAGGGGCTGTCCAAACTGGCCCACGAGTAAATGGCCCTGGGGGTCCTCGGCCCAATCCAAGAGATCGGGAGCCGACGTGGTGAGTACCCCCTAGTCTAGGACACCATCAGTAGCCCCCTGAACCGGTCTTCAAGTGGGGGACGCTCCTCGGTTCTTCTGAATTGCTCTTCGTCTTCGGTCGTCGGTCTTGAAAACTGGTTCAACAAATCTTCCCATCATCTATCTTGATGATTGCCGAGATAAATCTGAAGAGTTTACACGTCGGGTATCCGAGGAGCCCTTTAAGTCTTCGGCCTTTCTCAATGCCTTGTTATTTTTACGCCCACCTCGGGTTTGAAGTTGTCCCCGGGTGGCGGTGTCCTCTTGCATCTGAGCTCCAACGCCGGACTACAATCGAGGTATCTTTTGCAACAGAGCACCAAAGCTGGACCGCTCCCGAGCTCCAACACCGGAATGTATCCGAGCTCCAACGCCGGACTGTATCCGAGTTCCAACGCCGTACTATGTCCAAGCTCCACCGCCGAACTGTATCCGAGCTCCAACGCCAGACTATATCCGAGGTGTCATAGATCACCTTGGTTCAAAAAAGTTGAAGGAGTTTGAAGGGAGTTAGCCGAGCTTAGTGCCGGAAATGCCCTCTATAGAGCCAGCCGCTTGCATCCGAGCTTTATGCTTCCAAGATGATGCACCACCTTAGGCTTGGGATGATTGTTTGCAGATTTTATTTCCAATTGATGCAATTTACTTACTGACGTGATATGTAGCCAGTAGCCCTCAAGGTGTGTGTCGGCCTAAAATTCCGAGATGCACTTTAGAGGAGATACTGATCGGCGGATGGACCCTTGAGAGAGGGTTTTGAGAAGTCTCCATAATATACTAGCTTGATGCCAGATAGATCCATATGGTACCTATTGTTGTCCGAAGACGCGTTTGTGCATAGTTCGGTTAAGCCAAACACTGAGCTCTTTGAATTTTTCTGTGTTGAGCAGGCAATGCAGTAGCCCCCGAGACACTGGTCGGGTGGCAACACCAAATCAGGGGATCAATGTACCCCTTTAATATTTGTAAATAATAAGCACGAAGCCTAGTAGCCCCCGAGCCTTAACGTGGGCACGGGTGGCCGAATTAAGGATCGATATTCGAAGTAAAATCACAAATTATGTGTAATGATTCTATGTATCCAAGTACTCTACATCATTAATGCTTGGATCCGCATTGTACAAAACTTTGTTGACCGACCATCGGCTTCAACCACTCGGCCAGTAGCCGGGGAGTGTTTGTCCCACTTCATAAAGCCTTTACAAGGGCAAAAATTTACGAAAAACAAGGCAATCCGGCCATACGGTTTTATAAACAAAGGTACACGGAGAGATATGTTACATTACTTTTTAACGTAAGAAACATCTTCCAAAGAAAATAGTCCCGCTGCCGGTTCCTTTCTTTGGGTTGTCATGCCAACCATGATCATGAAACCTCACCTCCGATCAATGCAGGAGAAAAATATTGAGGATTTAGTTCGGGGAAAGTTCCCGAACTCTATGGTATTAATGAACCAAAATTTTCACTTCCCTCGTTGTCGACCAATGTGATACTTTAAGATTGCTAGCTTTCGCCTTCAACTAGTCTGAGGTACTAACTCGGATGACCCGGTAGTAACAATCACAGAGGTGCTCCCTTTACCGCCTAGTCGAACAATCGGGAACGTAGGGGTAAGCACAGAAGCCAGGCAACCTAGCTTGGCCAAAATCTTAAGTCAAATTGATGCATATTTATGGCTTTATAACGATGATTACAGAAGGCATCCCTCGTATATTAAATACAAATGTTGATGATATGTTTATTTTGACTCTGTTGCGACCGTTCATCAGTTGAAAGTGGCCCATCATCGGCTTCCACCCCCTTGTAGATGCTACGCAGGGTGTTTCCATAGTAACAAAACAACCCTTAGCCGAAGTCTCGGTGCCCCAAGGCGGTTGTGTTAGCAGAAACGAGGCAATCAGGTATACTGGCTTTATAACTTTATCTTAGTCATAGAGTTGGGAGACCAGTTACTAGCCCCCGGTTAGTGTTCGGCGATAGTCGAGGTCAAGCCGTAAACACTTAGGCCAATGTTATGAACGGCCCGTCATTTAACACAGTCATTGGATCGTTGACCAGTTTACAGTTATTGTGACAGTTAGTTTTCGGCTTTCTCCGCTAAGGTGCTTAACCATGTGAGGTGGAAGCACAATCACAGTGGTTCTCCCTTTGCACACCTAGCCGAACAAAGCGGAACGTAGGAGGCAAGCACAAGGGCCGGGCAACCCAACTATTGACCGAAGACACAATTCGAAACCGATGCATATATAGCAATATCCGAGAATGTTTTTGCCGAATCTCTAAATGTGTCCGGCGTTGCACTGCGAGACTAATGCTGGAAACACAAAAATAGTTTAAAAGTGCCATGGGCTTGGAAAACCAAAAAACTTCAGCAAAAACTTGACGTCCGAACTAGATCAAGTGTTTGATGTCAATCCGAAAATTGGTCTTAGAAAAAAGTGCTTATGTCGTACTTTAATATGACACATCCTATCTCAAGACTTCAAGCGGGTCAGCCTATGGCTTGAACCTCTTATCCCGAAGGCGGAGCAATTCTCATTAGGTCAGTTTAGCAAACTAAACTCTAGCGGCTTTGAGAGAGAAATTAGGCTCCCCGGCTATTGACCACACACTCGCGTCGAAAAAAGGAGTGATAGAAAAAGACTTTGCAACAACTAAGAAGAAGAACACTTATTACAAAACAGTTCATATAAATTTAAGAGCCCCCAAGTGACTTGGGTGAAAGAATTTTATGTATAATGATTGTATGTACCGAAGTACTTATATCATATCTGTGTTCACTTGAACTTTAAACGCGTCTTAACCGACCGTCGGCTTCTCCCTCTTCGGTCAAGAGCCGAAAAGTGTTATGTACTCCACCTATTGAGAATATCGTCAGTGTTTCCAATAACCACGCAATCAGGCCATAAGGCCGTAACAGACAAAGCGCGCTCAGGAAACTTATGCTATATTACTGACGAAGTGTAAGAAGCATCTTCGAAGAAAATAGTACCCCCCACCGATACCTTTCTTCGGTTGCTCATTGTTACTATGAGACTTGTGCAATAGATTTTTTGTACTCATGAGTTCCGTTGTGTGCCGACCATAATTGGAAACAATAAGAGTGCTAGCTTTCGGCTTCACCCAGTCTGAGGTCTGAGCTCGGATGACCCGGTCGTGACAATCGCAGAGGTGCTCCCTTTACTCCCTAGCCGAACAATCGGGAACGTAGGGGTAAACACAGGAGCAAGGCAACCCAGCTTGTGCAACACTTAAGTCAATATGGTGCATATTGTGGCGTAATACGCGAACAAGGAACGAAGCCATACAAGTATAATCATATGCAAGAGGAAAGGCTTCATAAAGGAAGCCCTCGGTTAAACGGGGTATTTGAATTTGTGTGTCACAAACAAGGTTTTGACAAGGAAGTTTTTCACAAGCAACTTTTTGCCAAAAAAGTATAATACTTGGTCGAATCGAACAAAATTTAGAACTGGTAGTTTTTGAGCATGAAAGCGACTTAGCTGGTTAATGTGTTCGGCATCGATGATGCGGTCCGAGCTTGGTGCGGGACAAGGTCTCAGCCCCCAAGCCCGATGTGGCCGAGCGAAGAGCTCGGCACTCCGAAGAGGTGAAGCCCCCAAGCCCGATTTGATGGAGCAGGTCGCCGGGTGACACTGGAATCTCCGGCCGAGTAGGTTGATGAAGCAACGATGCGGGGTTGCAAACACAGGGCAGCGCTCCAAGGCGATGACATAATTCAGTCGATGGAGGTGGGCGTCGAGGACACCATCCCGAGGGGATAGTGCGGCCCGATCTAAGTCAATTGCATGCACAGGTAAAATAATGCAAACCAAAAAAAGATAATAATAAAAAAGTTGCATAATTAATTTATGCGAAAAAAGATTGGTAAGTATGGCCTGAGCGTTGAGGCTAGCTCGATGGCGCGTTGGCGTCGTGGCACGACGATGTCGGCGAAGGCCGGCCTGCCCATGTGACAAACAGAGGCTGGCCGGACAGATGCCAGGTACAAACGTCGGCAGAATTTCTTTGCCAAAATGATGCAGTACAGGCCAACAAAAAATATTCTGTGTATAATAATGCTAAACGAATAATTTGGAAAAATACAACCTGAATGCCAGCAACGACAACTGTAGCAGACCGAAGCAAACAGACGAACTGATCTGTGCCGAACATGATGCAAAGCTAATCCTCGATATGCGTAGTAGCACTTTTATTCTGCGTATTTGTCCGAAAAATAGAAGACAACTAGCGGTCGACTACATAGGTATTGAATTAAAAGAGAAAAGAAATAAATCTCCCTGTGGTGTGCTCCGCCGAGCTGGATTTCGATCGTCCCATGTGTCCGTCTCAACACGATCTCCTCGGCTAGATCGTTGTTGGGAAGACCCGTGCAGGGAACCTGCAACTCTAGGCTGCTACTCCATGCGTGTGTTTCTTCAGGGACTACGCACAGGCTAGCGCGTCTTCATGAGTTAATTGTGCTTCTAGTAGCTGCTGCAGAGTCTGGATCTGACGTACTGCCAGGCGACGGGTAGAGTTGGCATAGTTAGAATTTTCTTGATCCTGGTCTGACTGCGAGCAAACTAGCACAATTTGGCAGCCACGATTTGTGAAAAAGTTGATTTACACAAAACGGATTAATCGAAAAACATCAGATTATACTGATGCCACTTGAACAGGCCGATTAGCAAGCAAGAGAACTAGTACTAATATTAAATTGATCTCAACTTCTAGTATAGGAGAGAGTACTAGTACAAAGAACGAAACCAAGTCAGATACTGAGCTTGGGCAGCTTTACGTCATGAAGCTTTTTGGAATCCGTGCACATGGGCGCTTCTTTTGTGGCCTTGCACGATGTTGCCGCTGGGTACTTGTCCCTGTAGGCATCTGCTTAGGGTGGCGCATCAGCAGATTCTGCGGCGCGGTTGCTGCTGGAAGACTATCATTGTTTAATCTTTTTTGAGGAGCGAGGCGTGATGTCAAATTAGATCTAGCAACTCGCATCACATCAGTTCGGCAGTATCCGATTGAATTCTCTGCCGAATACGATCCGATCTATAGATAAAACAAAAGGGGCGACAACAAAAATCCTTTGCAAACAAACCAGTTTGTACAATACTAATCTAATTGAAAAAACATCCCCTGATCATCGATTTTGATTCCCATCGATCCACGATGAACACCTAGCAGGCTCTCAATGAAAGCACCAATGTCGGTTCAATATCCGGCGTACCTCGTAGTAGGGGTCCTAAGCTAGGCGTCTTGGAGCGATGGTAACATGGACACGGGGTTTTACCCAGCTTCGGGCTCTCTTGAAGAGATAATACCCTACATGCTGCTTTTGATTGTTTTCATATGGGTGTAGTACAGAGTACATGTATCTACCACGAGATTGTAGTAATGAATATGAGTATCTATTGACTAGCCTGGCCTCGGTTTATATAAGACACTGGAGGCCTAGGGTTTAGGAGAGTCCTTGTCTTGGGCGCCAACTCTTGTGGGGTCTTCCTGGTATGCGGCAGGGGCTGTCCGAACTGGCCCACGAGTAAACGGCCCTGGGTGTCCTCGGCCCAATCCAAGAGATCGGGAGATGACGTGGTGAGTACCCCCTAGTCCAGGACACCGTCAATGGGTTCATACAAGTAGCACAAAAACATTTTTGGAGTATAGGCTTTTGCCTATCCAAGCCTGCCTACTAGAATTGCCAGTGGTTGAAAGGAAAAGTGAAGGAAAAACATAGGAATTGGAAAGTTTCCTATGGTACTACTATTAATGCATTTGGTTCAAAGGAATGGAGCAAAGGAAAACTATAGGATTTGTTCCTTTTGTATCTCTTTGAAAGAAAAGTCATAGGAATTTTAATATCCACTTGACCCTCCTTTTCAAATTCCTATTCATGGAGAACAAGACTAAGTGATAGTAGCATAATAGCATTATAACTGTACATTTTCTTGTGGTTTGACTTAATTTGACCATGCTTCTTTGCATTCTTGTGACCTTCCAATTCCTATCAACCAAACACCCAGATTGACAGAAATCATGTGACTTTAAATTCTCTATTTTGCACATGCATTCCTATCCCATTACTCTGTATTTCCTATCTCTGTGTCGCTAGAATCCTCCAATTCAAACGAGACCTTACAGATAGTTGTCAAAGAAAACCTTGTGTGGTTTGTCCTGCTCCTACTGTGTTGTCGTCCACCCCAGCTCAGCTGCTCCAATGACAGAAGCGTCCACCACAGCAGGTATCCGCCCTCCAGATTGTCTTTTGCCGCCTCGGATCTTCTCCCCCACCGCCGGTAGCCACGACAATTGCATTACCATCATCAACTGAGCAGATGACCTCAAGGACTCACGGGTCCGCAAGAGAGGTCGCACTCTTTCGTGTTTGCTTACGTTATGCATCGCTTAATATTACATGCTACGTTATCGTCCTGTTCACCGATTAGACTCTGAGTCGGCTCCAAACTAATGATGAAACTTGAGTTTTTAAATGGTTGTAGGGTACATATCGGGGTTGTAATCAATAGTATCTATCTACTATCTGGTTAATCTCTGGTGTCTACTATGAGTTCCATGTTGGGTGGGAAACAAACAGTAAAGAAGCCATTATCTGTATTTTTTAACTAAATCCATTCTCTGCCTACTATCATTGGTTTTGGGTCTATCCATAGGTTGCTACCATCAATCTGGATTTCTGCATGCACTCCTGACATAATCTCACTATGTTTTATTCCTAAGCATGTTAGTTATTGTACATAATAGAACTAAACATGTAGAGAAAAAGAGATGAGCCTTGCGTAGCAATAAAATCTCATGTTGATGTCGCTCCATGGTAGGAGCAAAGGCAGCCCCCTCCACCCATTTCAGATTGTAATCGAGAGGAAGATAATTGTTCTAAGGGGGATTCAGAAGGAGCAGACCACTCCTATTTACCCCCTGAGGTCTTCGCTCTAACTTGGCATGCTGATGTTGGTCATCTCATGCATATGGTGCCTTGCATTGCTTACTTTATACATCAAATATGCCATCTTCTTAGTTTAGACATGCTTTGCGTGAATGTCATCTGTTTAGTTTCTATATCGTATATGTGAATTATGCAACGCCATCTTTGTCACATCCCTAGTTCTGGTATGACCTAGACTAGCTAGTCATGTCTGCATCATGTTTAAATTTCAATGAATTTGAAATGGGGACGTGTGAAAGCCTCAGAAATCATTTCTAGAAATGACCAAGATAAAAATTGCTTCAAATAGGTCCAAGAAAATGTTCATGTTTCTCTCTGAAAATATTGGCCAGAGGTAAAATTCAAACCAATATTTTTAGGAGCTCATAAATATTTATTTTGGGCATTTGGAACTAATGCAATAACTATTTGCATTGGATTTATATATGTTATATATTTTATATATGTCCAATAATTCTGGGTAATTGTGAGGGGCTTTGGAATAATTCTTCTAGCCCCTGCAAAAATTATCAAAAGCAACAGAATTAATTTTGTTCACATCCCTAGTTCTGGTATGACCTGGACTAGCTAGTCATGTGTGCATCATGTTTAAATTTCAATGAATTTGAAATGGGGACATGGGAAAGCCTTAGAAATCATTTCTGGAAATGACCAAGATAAAAATTGCTTCAAATAGGTCCAAGAAAATTTTCATGTTTCTCTCTGAAAATATTGGCCAGAGGTAAAGATTCAAACCAATATTTTTATGATCTCATAAATATTTATTTTGGGCATTTGGAATTAATGCAATAACTATTTGCATTGGATTAATATATGTTATATATTTTATATATGTCCAATAATTCTGGGTAATTGTGAGGGGCTTTGGAATAATCCCTCTAGTCCCTGCAAAAATTATCAGAAGCAATAGAATTAATTTGATTCAAAAACCAAACTAAAACAAACGTCAGAAATGGAAAACAGAAGAAAAAAAAGGAAAAAGATACATACCTAGAACCCACCAACTGGCCCAGCACTGTAGTTGGTGGCCCAACCCACCAGTTGACGGTAGTCGTCGTCCTCCTGGCGCCAGCAGGACGAGACACACGATGCCCGCGCGTGCGCCACGCACCTGCCTACCTGCCTGTTGCCTCCATGCTAGCACGACGATGTGTGTTTTTTTCGTGGTGCTGTCTCGATCGAGCCCTCCCTCTCATTCGCTCTCTCTTCCTCTCCCTCACACTCTCTCTCTCATGGCCGAGTGTGCTGTCGGCACCGTCCAAAGCCGCCGCGGCCACAGCCACCCCCTCGCCCCTCCGTCATGCTCACGAGCTCCGCGTCGTCGTCCTGTGTTGTCTCCATCAGCCACGCATCGCCGGACGCCGTGTGAAGCCACCTTCACCCTCGTCTTCAACCCTGGGCACCGGAGATCGCCACCGCTACCTCGTCGACTCCAGTGCCTCCCCGACCTAGCTGACGACACCATTGAGATCACCGTGATCTCCTCCTTCCTCCCCCTATCCCCTCACTTCCGCGTGTGCTCTAGCCCCGATCCCCAACCGTGACCGAACCTCCTCGCCGTCGGTCATGAGGCTGCTGTGCACAGAGCCAGCAAAGCTCGTGTCCGAGCTTGCCATCGTGCTCAGCACGCTCCCAGGATCACGCAGCAGCCGCCCGTTCTTTCCCTTGTGCCCTCTAGCCTGCGCCCGCTCGGAGTCAAACTCCAGTCGCCGCCGCGAGCTCTGCTCCGGCGAGCTCCGACCACCCCACAGCCACCCGCGTGTTCCACTGGATGCGCGCAAGCCTGGGCGTCGCGTAGGTGGACTCCGCCGCGCGGTTGGTCGCTGAAGGGCAATTCCCATGCGCCCCCGCCGCATTCGGCCTCGCCAGGAGGCTAAACGCCGGCGGGTTTGACCCCTCGCTGACCAGATTTGACCCCCTCTGGGTCTATGACAGGTGGGGCCCGCCTTGACTAACTATAGTTTAGGACTAATCTTAGTGTTAATTAACACTAGTAACTAACTATGTCACTGACATGTGGACCCCACACGTCAGGTTTGACCTGGTCAGCGTTGCTGACTTGCTGATGCAAGCATGATGCAGTGCTGACGCAATTAATCATTTTCTGGTTTTAAAATAAATCAGAAAATTACAGAAAATGTTATAAACTTCAAAAATTCTTAGAAATTTCACCGTGCCTCAGATTGAAATAAATTATATATGATCAGAAAAATTCAATCTATCCATATGTACAATTTTCATGCATGAAAAATGAAGTTATACCTACTAAAAATATGAAAACACATAAATGGCATTTAGAAAAGGTTTAACTTGGATTTGCATTTGAACTTTCGTTCAAATGGACTTCATGCAAATGAATGCTAGTTGCATTAGCTCAAACAACATCTCATCTTCATGCCATGATCATGCATCATATTGTTGCGTATGCTTGTGTATTGATTGTCGGCACCATCCTTCTCGATAGGTCCTACTCCGAAGAGTGCTCTAGAGTACCTGTCTAAGGAGTAGTGCCCACTGTTAATCTACCAGGCAAGCAAACCCCCTTGGTCATTCCGATACAATCCCACTCTTTTATTGCATTATGACAAGAATGATTGAACTTCTACTTTATGTTGCGGTAGTTGAACCCATTCCTCTGCATAATCTGTCATTGGCATAGTAAATAGTTGAAACCCACTAGCATGTGTAGGAGTTGATTGAGCCATGTTGTGTTTCTACCATGCCATGTCTGCTATTCCTTAGAGTTGTGTCAGGTCTGATTCATTGGGAATGGATTGGAGTGTTATGATATGTTCTGATGCTGAGAGTTAAGTGTGTGAACACGAGTTGGTAAAGGTAGCGGTGAGAGGCCATGTAGGAGTACATGGTGGGTTGTCTCACTGGAACCGTCCCTAAGAACTGAGTTCTGTGTATGTTGTCCAACGACTAGCTACTACCACACATTCGGCTCCGGGAGCTCCAAGCTCTCTCGACTTATTAACCGCCTTGATCTCTATTCAGGATTTGCAACTAGTTTCTGGTGTTTGTAGGTAGTGCTATTTTTCTACCAAGTGTCACCCGGCAGGGTGGACTTGGGATAGACTAGGCACCATGGCCCGGTGTACCGAGTGGCACCCAGATGGTTGGCTCGGGAACCCTGCACACATTGTTTGGGGCGGTAGTGGAACCTCAGCCGGACTCCCTCCGGATGGAATCTAAATAGGTGATAAACCTGGACTAGAGACTTGCATGGTTAGTCAGGTCGTGGCCGACACCCTCGCCACGCTTCTGCTTGAAGGTTGCCGAGATACATGACCTGTACATGGCGGTAAGTGGCGAGAGCGTGTGTGAATAAGTACACCCCTGCAGGGTTAACATGATCTATTCGAATAGACGCGTCCTCGGATATGGACTTCTTGGATGCTTACGTGGTACATAGACAACTTGAAGTGGATACTCTAAAATGCGCAAGACATGTGCGAGTGCTATGGATGGCCTTCTCGTAGGGAGATGGGAAAGAATCCATAGTGGTGTATTTGTGTGGTGATTAGGGGACTTGTGTATGCTTTCTTACCTCAAAGAAGTTACTCGTAGTCGTAGAACAGGATAGCCACTGAGTCAAAGTTGGCTTGCTGCAACTAAACCCCACATTGCCTTCTTGATACTAATGCATGTATGATAGGATCTGATGTAAGTCTTGCTGAGTACCATTGTACTCACGTTGCTTAATTTACATTTTTGTAGAGGAGACTTCAGTCTCAATAGTAGTATCGCATGGACTTCGGCAAGTAGCTTGTTACCTCAGCTTTGATCTTGTACCCTTTGGAGTGTCTTATAGATAGTCAGGCTCCTCAGCCTTTTTCATTTGTAGTTGTCTGTACTGGGACATGTTATGCTTCTGCTTGTTGCTTCTATGCTCTATATGTTGGGTCATGTGACCCCTACTTGTAATACCATGTTATGTATGGCTCCTCGGAGCCTTTTAAATAAATAATGAGTCATAGAGTTATGTTGTGATGCCATGTTGTATCTAAACATATCGAGCATATTGTGTGTATGTTATTTAAATGCTTTGGTATGTGTGGGATCCGACACCTAGTAGTTTATTCTTGGTAGCCTTCCTTATGGGGAAATATCTCCTAGTGCTTCCGCTGAGCCATGGTAGTTCGCTACTACTCCAGAGCACGTCGGCTGGCCGGCATGTATCCTTATTCGTTCTTGGGTCTGTCCCTTCGGGGAAATGTCACGCGTTGTTCCTTTAAGTCCTTGTAGCTTGCTATGACTTGGGTTCATACGTTGATGACTGACACGTTCGTTGCTGGGTTATGTATGCATGTCCATGTAAGTTTGTACCACCTTGGGTTTACGACTAGTCATGTCGGCATGGGTTCTCTGTTATATGGATGCTAGCGACACAATCACATACGTGAGCCAAAAGGCGCAAACGGTCACGGCCAAGGTAAGGTTGCAGCCGTGAAAATATCGTGCGTGAGGCTGCAAAGTGATATGATATGTTACATGCTAGATCGGTGTGACTTAGGATCGGGGTTCTGACAATCTTGTTTAGCCAGGCATCATATATGTGAATTTTGCAATGCCATCCTGCTTAGTCAGTCATCTTATATGTGAATTATATGATGCCATCCTTTTTTTCATTACGCACTATATTTGTCAACAATGTTAGTACATTCAACTATTCTTCATGTGCATCAGCCATTTGACACGGTGATGGAAAAATCAGGAGTGAAAAAAGTTCTTATGTGCAGACTATGCTATCTGGCAAAGCGCATATCTCGATGGTTACGGATAGCTCCTCAAAGGAGGATTCAGAGGTGGATGACCAGTCCTATTACCCCCCCCCCAAGGTATATGCTCTAACTTGGCAGGGTTATGTTGCTCATATCGTGCGTATAGTGTCTTGCATTGCTATGTGATTTGCTTAGTTTAGACATGTTTTATGTGAATGCCATATGTTTAGTGTCTAATTACCATATATGTGAATTATGCAATGCCATCTTGTTGCAAGACATTATATATGTGAATTATGCAATGTTATCTTGTTGCAAGGCAATATATATGTGAATTATGCAATGCCAAGTTGTTTAGCCAATCATCATATATGTGAATTATATCATGCTATACTTTTTTACTATTACAAATTCCATTTGTCGACAATGTTTGTATACTCAACTACTCTTCCTGTGCATCAGCCATCTGAAGCGGTGATGGAACTATCTGGAGTGAAAACAAGGTGTTCAGAGCAGACAATGCTACCTGCTGAAGTAGACTTCTTGCTGGTTATAGATAGATCCTCAGAGAAGGATTTAGAGACAGATAACCAGTCCTATTTCCACCATGAGGTCTCTGCTCAAACTTGGCAGGGTTATATTACTCATATCATGCATATGTTGTCTTCCATTGCTTAGTTTTTACATCATATATGTGATTGCCATCTGCTTACTTGCTTAGTATATAAATCATACATTTGAATTATATCATGCCACCATGTTTACGCAGACAGCATCTATCTGAATTATTGCATGCCAACCCATTTAATAAAGGAATCATATAGTTATATCATCTCATCATGTCTAGTGTTTACAGTCATCGTATTTTGAATTATGTCGTTCTATCCATGAATTATATATCATGCTATCATGTTTCCATAGGCAACATGTATGTGAATTATGGCATGCCAACCTATTTAATAAACACATCATATAGTGATACCATGTCATCCTATTTACATAGTCATCATATTTTGAATTGTGTCTTTCTATCATGTTTAGTTAGCCATCATATATGTGAAATTGTGTCATGCTATCCCGTTTAGTTAGCCACCATATATGTGAAATTATGTCATGCTATCCTGTTTCGTTAGACAACATAAATGTGAATTCTTTCATGCCCTCTTTTATTCCCCACTATCCATCGCACCTGTCAATCACAGAATGTCTATACATTCAATTAGTTTTCTTGTTTATCAGCCATTTGAATTGGAGGGGGTGATGGCAGTATCTAAGGGAGTAACAACACGGTCTTCAAAAAAGATAGTGCTACCAGTCGATGCAGATAGAACCACGATTGTACTTGCCCAAGAACCAGCCCACCACACATAACCTAGACTCTCGCAAATTGTACCCCTACTCAGTTGGACAGAGAACTAGCTACACCCCTTCTAGCCCTAACCCCATTAGAGAGTAACCCAGTTCCAGCTGACACAACACTGTCTCCACCACAGAGCACCCAAACACGAGCAGTTAGTAAGGCAACTATAGTGCCCAAAGCACAAGGACCACCACTCCGAACCCCAAATAAACTCTTAAAGTAGAATAAGAATTGTTCTCAGGTTAGGTTATATAGCTATGGTTCATACTCCTTTGCTCTTGCATCACTGTATTCACACATAACAACTATTTTCAAATTTGAAGAATGGAATTGAAACTCCAATGGTGCAATAGGTATGTTTTAAACCTGTTTCTTTAACTAGTTTGCTGTTGTAACTTCCTCTATATTGATTTCAGTTTCAATTGAATAAACAATTATGTTCTCATGTCATGCACATTACAAGTGTTGGTATTGTTGTGTAGTTTCCCACTTATATTTTGCCTATGATGCTTTGTCTTAAACAAATGTTATTTGAACTATGTCTCTATCTTGATTTGGCAACAAAAACTAGAATGATATAGACCATATAGTGACCATGGTACATAGATATATGTTTGTTTCATGCCGTTATCCTATCCACTTTACTATAGAACTAATTTACACAAATGAGTTTCATATAGAACATGGTAAATCTGTGATGTGTATGCTTGTTTCTCTTTTAGAATGCGGACAAAATATTGGAGAAGAGTAACCCGTTATGCAATGGTAAAGGAAGTAATGCAGATAAGGTTCAAGATAGTGAGACATTCCTGTTGGTCTCCAAGAAAGAGGATAAAAATTATCTCGACGACTGTGAGACAACCCCAAAGTCCTATCTTGATGTAGTGTTCGAGTTATTGGCCACTACTGCTGGCACAAGCTCTTCGAACTCGCTGCCTGAATCAGTTCGTCTTCTTGAGTCTCAACTTCAAGTTGAAAGACATCGATCAGATGTGCTGTGACATGAAGCTGAAGGACTGAGGAAGTCCCTGCAGCATTCAGATGCATACTTTGTGGTGCAACAGCAAGCTCTGGAGGATTTAAGCGCCAAACAAGAGAAAGTTAATAAGCTTGCTAACCATCTTGCCAACATGCTGGGTACCCAGGATATTGCTTCTAGAGCTCTCCTAAAATGGTTTCCGTTCTGGACTTGTTTTGCTGCGGCGTTTATTTGCACTCGTCGCCAACTTTGACAACCAGTGTATGTGATATGCTGCTTTGTTCCCTATATTTGCACTTGGTGGCGAACTTTGATGCCCAGAGGATGTAATATGTGTAATAGACGTAATAGCCTAGCGTTAGTTGCTTGCATATTTATTTCCTTATTGTCTTCTTTAGTTGTTTGCTTCTAGTCACTGCAGTTCTTTTTCCGCATTTTTCTAGTGGCCACAATAACCTATTTTTTATAACTAGGCCACAATAACCATGGGCAACATACAAACCGTTGTAACCATGGTCCTACTACCTGCTATAGACCATGGCCTCCTATGTGCCGTAGGATCCATGGGCCCTCGATGGGCCGTATAACCAATGGGCCTTCTATAGGCCGTATGATCGATTGGCTAAACATGGGCTATACTATTCATGGACCAATAAAGGTCCACAAAATGGGTCGTAAATGGGCTAGAGTGGAAATCGTGTGTTTATGGCCCAACCATAATGGGCGTTAATAGGCCGAAATGTATAACAGGCTTAGTTCTATCAATAGGCATCACTGGTCGTTAATGGGCCATATTTGATGACGCTATGAAAACAGCCCAATGGGTTAACGGGCCACAAACAGACAGTCTGTAACCATGGGCTAAATTTGGCCCACAAGTGGTACAAGCGAGTAACGGACCGTAAGTAACCGAATGCTGGAAATGAGCCTAAGAATAAATGAGCCCTTAGAAGGCCGAAAGGTAACACGGGCTGGAAACAATCCAACTGAATAATCGGCCGTTAACGGGTGTAACGCGTCACACTATTCATTATGGGCCAGTTTCACCATGGGCCTTTAATGGGCCCAGAGTTACAAAGGGCCTTGTATGGGCTGAAAGACGGCATGGGCCATACATGGGCCAGAAGTTACAGCGAGCTGGAATCATATTGGACGGCCCAAATGACGCTACTGGGCCCAATTAGGATAGGCCATAACGGGTTGTGAGTTAGCGGGCTGTAAATGGGCTATATGCGAACATGCCGTTAACAGGCTTTTCTTTGGCCGGCCCGCTACCTTTTGACCAAGTCAAATGGGTTAGCCTTTTCACCTAAATGGGCCTCTATTGGGTCGTGCCACGTGTCGACGTATCATAGGCGCCCCCCGTCCAATGAGTGGATGACATCTGTCCCAACACTGACCCAACACGTGGTTCCTCTGGCCATGAGAATTTTACACGTGGAAAATCCCCATTGGTCTGGGCTATTAACGGGTTATCGGATCCAAACCAGAACCCCATAGATTAACGACGACCTATTACGATGGATGCCACATGTCGGTTACCTTTGACGAAAGCACTTCCATGACGCATCATTTATTGTCATGGAAGTGGACACTTCCATGATGATAATTTTGGTATTGTCATGGAACACTTCTATGATAGCACAGGTATGACTATCTTGATTCTGTCATAAAATCGTCATGGATGTACATGCATGACAGAAAATGTGACCTACTGTGAGAAACATGTATCATCACGGAAGTGTATTTTTTGTAGTGATATAGGTTACATCTTGCATTCTTTTCTAGCTTGTACTACTTCTAATTTGTTGAAATGGACTTATGACGAGACATTTTTAACTTGGTAGAGTGATATTCGTTGCATCTTTCGTTGCTTCTAATTTGTTGAAATGTCTTCTGCTTAGTTTACACATCATAGTTGTGAATATGCAATGTTGTGAATATGCAATGGCACCAATGACGAGAGACCTTTAACTTGGTAGTGTGATATTGTTTGCATCTTGCATATCATTATTTCTTGTAGTGCTTCACATTTGTTTAAATGCTAGTTAGGACGAGACACTGTTAACTTGGCGGAGCGATATTTGTAGTATCTTTCATATGGTGTCTACCTTCTATTGCATTGCTTCTAATTTATTGAAATGTCGTCTCCTTAGTTTACACATCATAGTTCTGATTATCTCATGTTGCCCTGTTTTTCGTACATACTACATCCTCCTATCATGCGGTTGTCTAAAATCAAAGTCCGGTTCGTCTGTATCACGCATCAACTTGTTTTGGAGAACTAAATTTGTATTCCTTTTTCTTGTCGACTTGACTTGACATGGCAAAGGGAGGAAGGAATATAGAATGGCAGGGGATGGTGTTAGTACTCAGGGACGCATGGAAATGGAAGCGGGAAAATTATGCAGATTCTGCTGGTACTAATGGTGCAATAGAAGGTCAAAGTCCACCGGAAAATTGTACAAACAAGTTATCCCCTGCTACACCAGCTACAAAACAATCCAAACAGAAATGAATAGTTGCCACCAAACAAGCAATGATAGCCCTAGTTTTTGCAACACCTTCTTCCATAGTACCAACATCTGCACGAGTTACTCGTCCGGTAAGTTTGCTAGTGGCAAGTTCCCAAGCTCCCTTTCCACCTGACACTACTTCTGATGCACTCTTGACACAAGACAAGTTGGCAAGATCTTATGAACCTTGTAGCTTCAACAGCAAGAAGGTAATTGCTCGAGTCAAGTTATTGTTGCATGCTTCTTTATATGTAGTCTCGCAGTTTTATGTACACTAACACTTCCCATGTTCATTATTGAACTAGCACCTAGGCGCAAGAGGAAACAGACATCAGGGATAATGCTTGCCATGTTAACTAAATCTAGAGGAGGAAGAATGGAGATACGTTTTGAGGCAGGTTTAAAAAGGCTACATAATACTACAGAGTCAGCCAAGTTAGTATCAGAGGCAGCCATTGTCGTTAGGTGTCATGTGTGTATCCTCCCAACATGGATTCAGTACAGGAATGACAAAGATGAAACCCAGTTTTACACCTTCCTCGACCATTTATCTGTAAGTATAGTTATGTATGTAAATTAGTAATATCATCTTGCTCTATCCCATACTTTCTAGGTTGTTGGTAATGAGACTCCCATAATTTTCAGCAAATGAGGTTCAAGTTGGATAGCCAAGATGATGCAACCAGACAAGCATGCACCCATGTTTTCAAGTCTGCTCTATGACTGTATCAGTATAACTTGAGGAAATCTCACTTTGAAGGAAAGGCTAACAGTGAACTTGCCCAAACATCTCCAGTGGAAAATATATCAGATGAAGACTGGAGAGGCCTTGTTAAACACTGGTCTGATCCAAAGTATCAAGTATGTTATATATGTGTGTGATCAGATCACATGTTGAACTTCTATTTACGCATGTGCATCACAAATCTATCTTCTGTAGGTGGACTGTTCAAAGAACAAGGCCAACCATACAAAAGGGAAATTCCAATAGATGACAGGATCTCGTAGCTATATTGCACACTGCGAGGCTCTTGTAACTAGCTGCAATTTCACTCTTTTCATTGTGCCATATTATCATATCTATATTAAGTTATTCCAAATGCAGAGGAAAGCCCCCAAGGAACAAAAAGTACCTGAACCAAATATTGTGGAAATCTTCAAGGACTATCACACCAGCAAGACGAAGGTCATGACTACACCAGTCAAAGCCTCTATTGTAAGTCCATGATCCTCATGCCTTTTAACTACTACTTACTCTGACTTGTGCATTTAACTGAACGGATTGCAGCCAATGTCTATTATTCTTTTCAATTTTAAACACAATTGTCTTAGCGTATCACTGAACCTTACAAGGTTTAAAAGAGAGGAGTGATGTTCCTTTGATCTTGATCTGTAATCTAGTCCGTGCTGGACTTGTCTACACAATGTTACAATTGCCTTTTGTCTGTTCTCAGTTGTCTTGTGATATGATGATGTCATATTATGCTTACCGTATTATAAACTTGCCTCTTTATCCTTAGCTGTCAATACAATGTGAAGAAATAGACAATGCATTAGCCATGGTACATGGTCATATGTTTGGAACCTGGTTTTATTATGTAATTTGCAGTAAAATACAACTAATATTTTACACGAGTTCACCAGAATAAGTTCTGTATATAGACCAAAGCTATTTTGTTTTGTTTTGTTGCCTCCTTAATATCTTATGTTGTGGTACTACTAATGTAAAAACTCTAACTTTTCAGCTAGCTACGGAACAAATGGTGAACCGCCACCTTCTGAAGATGACGAGGCAACTATAACCACAATGTCACCTCTTGTTGCAGTGGGTCAGTACCTGTCCACTAGCAGTGCCAAAAGCACATTCCTGTGCAATACTGGGTTGGTTGTTAAGGCAATCTCGTCCAAACTGCCTCATGATCAAGATATGCAAGCTCAAAACAATGTTATATTTGCACTCACGACACAAGTCCATTCCCTAACACAGACCCTTTGTGAAACAAGGACAACCATTGTTCAATGTCGTCAAGATATGCATGGTTTTAAACCAGACTATCATACATTTTCTATGTTGTTCAGAAGACCCTTTGTGAAACAAGGACAGCCATCGTTCGATGTCGTCAAGATATGCATGGTTTTGAAACCAGACTATCAGACATTTTCTATGTTGTTCAGGAGCCTACGTGACGTGGAGCATCCTACAGACATCACCATGTTAAGAGTCCGCTTGGCAAGTGACACGTGCGACATCTACTTCACATACACAAAGGTGAATCATCTCCTTTTCACATGCTCACTTGACCCCTTTGAGGATGGTATATTACTTGGCATTCCTCTCATGTGCATGCATAGGTATTGCCGGAGCTTCACGGATGTCGAGAAGGAGTGCAAGCGCCAAGCAACACCAACACCATCCGCGAGGGAAGGGTGTAAGCGAAGAGGGAAGAAGACAGAGTTGAGGAGTCTATAGCGGCCGGACGACCGATGTGCCACTGGACATCTGACACCCTACAACGCCCGGACGACCGACGTCCACCAGACGTCTGACACACCCTCCACCAAGCTAGAGGAACATGCTACAGCGGCCGGACGACCGACGACCATCGGACGTCAGACAAGTCCCAGTGACCAAACGACCAACACCGATCGGAAAAATGGTGCCACCTGTCCAGAGAAGAAACATAGGACTTCCGACGTGCAGGACGACTGGCCCCCCTCGAACCGTCGGACGTCCGATAGCGACCGGACGTCCAGTACCTGCCTGTGTGTAGTCGGGGGCCCTAGGCCTTGTGATGTAGGGTGGAACCCTATAGCATCGATCTTTCACGTTTGGAGCGGGATCCCTCGAAGAACATGATGAACACGGGGAAGAACGGGGAGAAATCACAAGGGGAAACACTCAAGAACAAGTCCAAATCACACATCCACTAGACAATCAAACACACAAGATCACAAGGTACATGAACAACAAAGGGAAAGATACAAGGTAAGGTTCATCTCCAAGAGGAGGTCTTGATGATATCCTAGATGGATCTTCCCACAAGGGGGTCTTGATGATATCCCGCAGGATCTTCTCACATGGAGGTCTTGAACTCCATGGGAGTGGTAGTCTCTCTCTCTCAAGAGTAGAGGTAGGAGCAAAGCTCACCTAAGAATGAGCTATCATATTTGCTAACCCTAACTAGAGGAAGGGGATGGAGTATATATAGGCTAGTCCACGAAGGGGTAAGTGAGGAGGGGATACATGGGCCTTTGGCCCGACTCTGCGCGCAGGCAGGCGCCGGATGTCCGGGCTGGGGGCCGGATGTCCGGGCGTTCGCGGGAGGCCGGATGTCCGGGGCATGGGCCGGATGTCCGAGCTGGTGAGGTCGGCCTCGGTGCTCTCTGGATAGGGGCGCCGGATTTCCGGGCTTATGGCCGGATGTCCGGGTTGTCGGGAGGCACCGGATGTCCGGGCTTGCGGGCCGGATGTCCGGGGCCTGTAGGTACTTGGCGGCTGGGCGGCTGCTATGGGTGAAGCTCCAGGGGCCGGATGTCCGGGGTCCTGGCCGGATGTCCGGGTCCTGGGGGTTGTCTCCATCTTCTTTCGTCGTCGCTTCCAGGATTCCCTCGCGGATGGTGTAGTTGTTCCTTGGCGCTTGCACTCCTCCTCAACATCCGTGAAGTTCCGACAATACCTATGCATGCACACAGGAGAAGTGTCAAGTAGTATACCATCCTCTAAGGTGTCAAGTGAGCACGTATAAAGGAGAAGATTCACCTTTGAGTATGTGAAGTAGATGTGGCACGTGTCACTTGCCAAACGGACTCTTGACATGGTGATGACCATAGGATGCTCCGCATCATCCCCTCCCCCTTGGAAAAGATCCGACCTCGGATCGAAAACCAAATCACCATGGGAAAGAGATGGCGGTGCCGTGTCAAAGTGGTCGATCACCAAGCACTCATCGTCTAGTAGCTCGAAATGTGCACTCGCCAATGTCACACAATTTTGTGATTCCTTCAAAAGGAGCAAATAGAACAAACACTTGGAAAAACAAATGTGGTTAGCGTTAGTGCAAAACCAAGCATTCAAGAGGTGATTCACCAAACAAGTGTTGTCATCAAGCATAGCATAGGGTGTGACAAAGGATTGTGACATGACATGTAAGCATATGAATTGAGCAAAATCAAGGTCATCATGGAAACAAGCATGTAAATGTGAGGTAGAGATGCAAGTATGTGTGACAAGAGAATAAGCATCTACCTCAAGGTCATTGCAAACAAGCATCAAACACTCAATGAAAGGTCTATGGTAGGCATAAGAAGTATTCACAACACCAAATAGGATGAGATGTCTTAAAACATGGGTCAAGTGCAAGACAATCCAAGCATAATGTGCATAGGGTGTAGTGAATAGTGCGTGGCACTCAACACAATAGAAAGAGAAATTGTTCATCATGTGTGAGGCAATCAAGTGAATCATGTGACAAGCAAAGGGACATGGCATATGTGAAGAAATGATATTGGTGAAACCAACCATATGATAGTAGCAACACAAGGTATATATGTCATGAAACATGGAAATGTGGCAATCATAGGTGAAAGCAATATCTCGAACATGCGTGCAAATTGTGCAAGCAACACATGAAGTATGATCCACAATATCCAAGCTCAAGAAGGATGTCACCTTGAAAGCATTTCCTTGTGCATTCTTCACATTGCCGAAGTGGAAGCAAATACGGTGTAGAAGCGAGTCGTGGTAGAATGTATGAGGCTCGCTCTCAAGAGCTCGAATGGTCAACTCACGTGAAGTGGAAGTCGACACAAAGTCCAAGTATCCTACACATGCACAAAACAAAAGAAAGAACGTATGCACATGGTAGATAAACACATCATCCATCATGATGGTTCTCATCTTTTGCACATAACCATTAGAAGCACAAGTGCATGAATAATATGATGCAACAATGGCAATATTCATGGCACTAGGTATATGGTGCAAAGAAGTAAGACAAGCATGCTTCACAAGAATTATGTCAAAATCTCCAAATATATGCGAGAGTGCTATGGGGGCAATCTCATGAGCAAGAAGAGAATCATTGTTGCACTCAATACATGGCAAATCTAGCATGAGAGAGGCAACACATGGAGATATATGACACGAAGCAATATGAATCATGTGCAAAGCATATAGATGGTTGTCATCAACCTCATGAGATGAGCAAGTATGAATCATTGGTGATGCAACATAAGCAGGCATTGTAATCAAGTCGTGCAAACTAGTGGAGCGAAGATGCAACACACTAGAGTAAATCATGGCAATCATGTCATGTGAGCAAATAATAGGCAAAGAAAATGCACATGACATATCGCAAGCACGAACACAAATCAAGATGAAAGTATCATCATAGGAATGGTGCACAAAAGGAACATGGCAAGAACAAACAATATCTCCACCAAGCTTGCAAATACACATACAAGTACTAGAATCAATCATCATGTGTAATGCAAAGCATGGGTTACAAATGCATGTCAAAGGCATAGGAATGAGTATATCATGCAAAGTGAACATGGCAAGATGGGCATATGATATGTAATGAACAATAACCCATAGCCAAGTGAGGGCCATGTAGAAGGAATGCGCGGTCGTTGCGCGAAGTGAGCTGTGGGAAAGACAATCCATGGGATCCCAAATCATCGTTGCTCTCTAGAGCTCGTTTTGTCAACTCGTGGGATTGCGAGGTTGACAAGTATTCATGGGTACCTACACAAAAGAGATACAAACCAAAGAAATTGTGTGCATGGTAAATGTACACATCATCCATCATGATGTGTATGTGCACATGTGAATTAGCACAAGATAAGCATCGCTCAAAGAAATTTGATGTGTGGTATAAGAACATGTCATCCATCATGAAAGAGTAGTTATTGTGTATGACACGATGGGGAAACAAATTGAGAATGCAAGTATATGGCGCATCAATAGCATGTTTATTCATGTGGAGCATATGGTGCACACAATTATTGGGATCATGCAATGAATGGGATGGATCAAAATCTCCTAACATGTATGAGGAAACTATGGGGGTCTCCTCATGAGCAATATCGGAAACATCATATGAAGAAAATGGACAACATCCAAAACAATGCATATCCGAAGCTAGGTGGTCATGGCATGGCATATGAGATAAATGATGCAAAGGGAGCATATCAATATCATCACAAGAAAAACAAATGCCAATAACCATGGGCTTGTCATCTATGCCATAAGTGCAAATTGGGTTTATTTTAATGGCATATGCATAGTCACTATGAAGAGATTGAAAATAAGACATATGGTTGATCTCATGCATAGCATATGACAAGTCAAGCGGATTATCAAACATGATGTGACCTCAAGAATTGTCACAGGAAATCCTATGTAACATGGCATCACTACTAATAGACTCCACATGAGAATCATCATATTCATCATAAATGGGCAAATCATCACATGGGGGAATCATACTAGCATGAAGCATGGCAATAGGTGGATCAACATCATGCAAGTAATCAATGTCAAGAATGTCCACTAGTGGGACTAGAGCATCACCGTCACCTTTGTTACCTTTGTCATTCCACTCAAGTGGTGTAGGTGAGGTGGGAAAGACCAAATGGTGGTCATCATCATCAACTTGATGGAACCATGTGGGCGGTGCATCATATTCCACCATGGCCATCGTCTTGTCCAAAGGGAGGACGAAGTCGTCGAGGATCGGCGCGTCATCATAAATGGGACCTAGCACCAAACGAGAAGACACAATAGAGGTAGAGGTCAAGTTGTTATAAATGCAAATGGCCTCACGAGACCTATCAACTATCTCACTCTCTCTATGTGGTGGTTCACTCACTCCCTCAAAATAGGTGCACTCAAACTCACGTATGGTGGAGTCACTCATCTCACTCAAGTGGTGGGGGTTGTGGCTCTCCTCACATGGGAATTGTGGCAACTCATCATATATGGGGCTAGTGGTGAAGTCACTCTCACTCTCAATATGGTGGCACAAGTCACTCAAGTCATCATACGTCGCCGTGGTCGAAGGGAAGATCCCATGCTCAACAATCTCGTCATCGTCACCGTGGATGAAGGCCGAAGATGGCACATCATCACTCTCCTCCATGACCGAAGGGAAAATCCCATGCTCGATCATCTCGTCACCGTCGCCGTAGATGAAGGCCGAAGATGACACATCATCACTCTCGCCTCCAAAGATGGAAGCATCATCCTTACTCGCCACCTTGTCGCTCGCCTCAAAAGCTTGGTCCTTGAGGGTCTCCATAGTCGTACTCGTCGCCGCACCGTCTTGAAAAAGAGTCGAAGTAGACTCGGCACCATCAATGCCACAAAGAGGGATGGCGGTGAAGTCAAACTTGGGAGCATCATCTTGGAGCTCGTCGGGCTTGGACATCTTGGTGGTACTAGCCTCATGCTTGTCGTAGAGCTTGGTCGCCGCGAAGTTTGCTTGGGGTGGAGAAGCCTTGGTCTTCATGATTTCTTGTTCCGCCTTGAGAGCACCAATGTAGTAGTCGTCGATGGACTTGTAGTTCTCGAGGAAGATGGTCTTGGAGATGTCGTTGTGCAATCCCATCATGAAGTGGAACTTCATCGAAATGGGGTCGTCCACGCCAGCTCGTCGCAAGGCAATCATCATCTCCTTGAAGTACTTGTCGATGGACTTGGATCCTTGGGTTGTGTTCTCCAATTGGCGTCGAAGTTGTTCCGTGTAGGTTGGAGGCACAAACTCTCGCCGTAAAGCTCTCTTCGTCTTGGGCCAACTCATCTCGTAGCTCTCCGAAGGTGTGTGAAGCCACCATATCGAGGCGTAGTCGTGGAAGTTTCTTGTGGCGCACTTCACTTGATCTTCGGGACGAACTTGATGTAGCTTGAGGTAGTCGTCCATCAAACGCTCCCACTCGAGGTACTCCTCGGGTTCTTGAGTCCCATAGAAAGGAATCGTGTGGTCGATGTCGAGGTTGTAGTAGCTCGTGGAAGTCGCGGACTTGAGCTTGGGGAGCTTCTCTTGAGCGTAGTCTTGGGGTTCTTGTTGGCGAAGATGCCGTATGTCCGTAGGCGAAGATGCCTTGAAGTCGCTTGGTGAAGATGCCAAGGGATATGGTGAAGTCATTGAGCGGTTGTTGATGTAGAGCTCTTGACCTTCACGTTCTTGTTGGTGATGGTGTCGATGCCGATGTGATCTTGCCGGAGATGGTAACTCGGAAGCATGTGCTCTTGAGCGTCTTCTCGAAGATGAGGAAGATCGCTTGTAGGACTTGATGAGGGCTTTGATCTCCTCCATTTGAGCTTGCATCTTGGCGTCGTAGTTGTTTTCCATGGCATCGAACTCGTCGTTGTTGTTGTAGACCGAAGGTGAAATGCCTTGCCTATCCATCACAAGACTCAAGTAGAGGTGAGTAGGAAATGAGATAAACAATACCAAGTTACCTTTTCCCAAAGTTGAGGATGTATCCCGTTTCACTCAATGTGAGATGAAAGAATAGTGGAATTGGTACCGGACTTGTTCACTCACACCTATCAAGTAAAGCTTATGGTAGAGCTCGGTGAGGATAGTGGCACAAAAAATTTGATGCAAAATGTTAGCAAGAGTCAATAATGTTGAAATAGATTCACAAATTCGCAAATGAAACAAATGGACCAATAGCAAAGAATGGCACACGGAAACACACACACGGATAGAGAAATGGGGTCGTGCAACCAAGGAATGAGCACAAAATGTGGAATCCACGGAAAACGCTCGTGTTGCACAACTCAAGAGAGACGCTAGCACGATTGCTCTATTGGCGGATACGACACTTGTGCACAACCTATAAGATGCAAAATGGATAAACTTTCTATCCCAAGTATGCTATGTATGTATGGTTCCCGGTGTTTCTCTCAAGCATGATATCATATGATGTAGATTTGACAATCTTATGTGCAATGGGGTATGATGCTATGGCACTTGCTCACGAGCTCTTTGCTCTTTTTCTTTTTCTTAAAAGCTTTATTTCTTTTTTTTTCTATGGCCACTTTTGCACAATGCACAAACCAAGATAGCAATTGTGTATATGCGGGAACAAACTTGAGGCACAATGGATGATATGATACCAATATGATATGGTATGTATGCAATGGAAGGTATGGACCACTAATGTGCACAAGTAACGTTGCCGGCAATACTCAAATGGCTAGTCTCGATAGGCAAGTAACGCAAACTGGGCTAGGGGTTAACAATGCAATGGCAAGGGGAATATACAAAGGTGTTGTCGAGGTTACCGTCCTTTGCGATGATGAGTGGAGGTGTTCTTGGTGTAGATACCAAGATGATGGAGACTCGTCCCTAAGTAGCCAAAACACCTTAGGAAATGGAAAAACCGCAAACTCAAAATCTCAAATGACAAATGTCAAATGGTGGTAGCGGAAAGCGGTGGTGGTGTTGCACTAGGCAATGCGGATGGAATGATGGGCTATACACATGTCAAAGTTGAAGTTACCGTCCCTAAGTAGCCGAAACACCTTAGGAGACACAAGCCACAACTCAAACAAGCTCAAACAACTATTGGGTTAAGTTGGGTTGTCGGAAGTGTATGGTGGGCAAGGTTATGTGGAAGTGGTGGTGGTGGTTGATGAAGAAGCAATCATCCCTAAGTAGCCGAAACACCTTAGGAGACTCGAATCACTACTCAAGCAACCACTAATGCTATGGGGTACAAAATGGGTTAGGTTGCGGAAGTCGGTGGTGGCTATGCGGATGATATGGTGGAAGGCCTAGGCAAACTTGCCAAATTTTCAAAAATTTGATGGAGTCAAATGGTGGTGGTAGTATTTTTATGGGATGGGGGATGTCAATAGCTTCAAAACGAGCTAAAGAACGTCAAAACCGGACTCCGTATGAATTAGTTATGGACAAAACGGTGAAACGGGAAAATCTGAAATCCCAGGGGCCGGACATCCGGGGCTCGGGCCGGATTTCCGGGACCTGATGTCCAGAACCTTGTGCAAAAATGCACTCCAGGAGCCGGATGTCCGGGCTAATGGCCGGATTTCCGGGCTGGCCGGATGTCCGGGGGTCGGGCCGGATGTCCAGGCTCCAAATCCGAGGATGAACTCGAGGAACTCGATTTTGGGGCGGAAAATTGAGATTTTGGGGTCAAAATTGGAGAGATTTCGTGGATGGAAAGTGGGGAAACTTGGGGGAAAGCTAGATCCACTTGAAACCAAGCAAATCCATGGATCAAAATCAACAAAACATCATCAAACCAACAAATCACAAAAAAAAATTGGGGGCTATTTTTGGTGGGGATTTTCGGATTTAGGACGAAATCAACAAAATCAAGCTAGAAATCACGGGGTAGGGGCTCCAAAAATGTGATCAACGTGGCTCATGATACCATAATGATGTAGGGTGGAACCCTATAGCGTCGATCTTTCACGTTTGGAGCGGGATCCCTCGAAGAACACGATGAACACGGGGAAGAACGGGGAGAAATCACAAGGGGAAACACTCAAGAACAAGTCCAAATCACACATCCACTAGACAATCAAACACACAAGATCACAAGGTACATGAACAACAAAGGGAAAGATACAAGGTAAGGTTCATCTCCAAGAGGAGGTCTTGATGATATCCTAGATGGATCTTCCCAGAAGGGGGTCTTGATGATATCCCGCAGGATCTTATCACATGGAGGTCTTGAACTCCATGGGAGTGCTAGTCTCTATCTCTCAAGAGGAGAGGTAGGAGCAAAGCTCACCTAAGAATGAGCTATCATATTTGCTAACCCTAACTAGAGGAAGGGGATGGAGTATATATAGGCTAGTCCACGAAGGGGTAAGTGAGGAGGGGATACATGGGCCTTTGGCCCGACTCTGCGCGCAGGCAGGCGCCGGATGTCTGGGCTGGGGGCCGGATGTCCGGGCATTCGCGGGAGGCTGGATGTCCGGGGCATGGGCCGGATGTCCGGGCTGGTGAGGTCGGCCTCGGTGCTCTCTGGATAGGGGCGCCGGATTTCCGGGCTTATGGCCGGATATCCGGGTTGTCGGGAGGCGTCGGATGTCCGGGCTTGCGGGCCGGATGTCCGGGGCCTGTAGGTACTTGGCGGCTGGGCGGCTGCTATGGGTGAAGCTCCAGGGGCCGGATGTCCGGGGTCCTGGCCGGATGTCCGGGTCCTGGGGGTTGTCTCCATCTTCCTTCGTCGTCGCTTCCAGGCTTCCCTCGCGGATGGTGTAGTTGTTCCTTGGCGCTTGCACTCCTCCTCAACATCCGTGAAGTTCCGACAATACCTATGCATGCACACGGGAGAAGTGTCAAGTAGTATACCATCCTCTAAGGTGTCAAGTGAGCACGTATAAAGGAGAAGATTCACCTTTGAGTATGTGAAGTAGATGTGGCACGTGTCACTTGCCAAACGGATTCTTTACATGGTGATGACCGTAGGATGCTCCACATCACCTTGTATCCCTCTCCTACTTACCCCTTCCTGGCTTAGACTATAAATAGACCACCTCCACCTCCTTTCTAGGGTTAGCATTGGTTTAGCTCATTTAGAGACAGAGCTTTGCTCATACTTGTGGCTCTACTCCATTGAGAGACTGCGACCTCTATGGAGAAGATGCACGCTTGGATTCAAGACCCCTCATGGGAAGATCCCTCGCAGATTCAAGGCCTCCTCATGGAGATGAACTAGTTACCTCTTGTATCCCCTTTGTTGGATTTGGATCGTGTATCTCTTTGTGTTCATAGATCTAGCACATGTGTGATCATTCTTGTTGATTTAAGTGTCTCCTCTCGTTTCCCCTCGTGATGTCCCTCGTGTTTCCCCTCGTGTTCTTCATGTTCTTCATAGGATCCCCTACATTTCATGAAAGATCGGCCTTAGTGTGTCCACCCTACATCACTAGGAGAAATGAAGGTGAAGGTTATGGTGCTCCATTGGACAGTATAGCATGAAAATGTAATAGTCAGTTCAAATGAACTGAGCCTCTGAAGTTCTGGTGGTGCATTTATCTGACGAACTATCAACTTTTATGCCAACCTTCCTTTTGTTTTATGGTTGTAATTGGTTTTGTTGCGTTACAAAATTTGTTCTTAACATACAGCGACCGGCTGAAGAAATCACCAAGACATTTTTGTATAGTGTAGGGTGTTCCCTATATTTTCACTAGTGGCGAACTTTGATGCCTAGTGGATGTAATTTGTGCAATCGCCTTAATAGCCTAGCGTTAGTTTCTGGCTTATCTACTTCCATTTTTCTTTTTCCCTGGTTTCCTAGTGGCCGCAACAACCATGTGCTAGATACGCACCGTGGCAACCGTGGGCCTCCTATGGGCCGAAGGATCCCTGGGCCTCCTATGGGCCATCGAATAAATTGGCCTCCAATGGGCCATGGAATCAATGGGCCTCCTACGAGGCGTTAGATAAATGGGCCGACATGGGCCGTAAACGGACGTAATTGGTATCGGTCCAGCATGGTAACCGGCCGTTAACAGGCCGAAAGACAGCAAAGGCTTAATTATGTCATAGGCATAACAGGTCGTTAATGGGCCAGAATATATGATAGGCTAGAAACGATGCAACAGGTTAACAGGCCACAAACGGGCCGATTCTAACAACGGGCTGAATTTGGCCCATTAGCCAAACATGTCTGTCATGGTTTTATCACGACATATGCCCTTGTAAAAGGACTTAGGTGTGGAGCCATTGTGACGTAGGTTATCTTTAAGGGGTTCAACGGGACAAAAGACACAAGGTTTACCCAGGTTCGGCCCCTCACAATGAGGTAAAACCCTACATCCTGCTTTGAGTTGTATTGGTTGGATCTCAATTACAAGGGAGCGGAATCGCTTGACCTAGCGATTGAACAATTGTTTCTTCTGTTAACCCGCCGCAGGTTCTCGCCTTTATATACACAGGTCGAGGCCTTGGGCTTTACAGGAGTCCAAGTTGGATCACACAACGTGACCAACTCAGTTTCTAAGTTGTCTTGCCCTGCCAGGCAAGTCACCATCGGGCGGCTCACACCTCCGGGTCTTGGGCCTTCAACTGGCCCGCCTCTTGAGCGACCTCTAGCCTTCATGTCTCCTCAGGCCAATCTTAAGCCTTTTATCCTTGAGTCGCCAACGGTGTAACCCGGCCCCTCCTGGGCGGGTCACACTGCGGGATTATATCCCGAACATTAGGCCCCATATTGATTTGAACTTGTTCATGTCAATCTTCACTGCTTCTGGTTGGCGAGTCTTCTTTCCAATGCTTAACTTTTAACAAATCACTATAACCCGCCGTGACATCATGTGGGATAAATCCATAAAAAAACCTATGACGTCACAACGGATATTTTTACATTAATTGGTTGTCCAAGAATCGAGGCGCCTCTAGTGTTAAGATAATCATGATGTCTCCTTGATTTCCGTGCCTACCGTTTAACTATTCAACTTTTCCCTTATAAATAGGCAAGGGGGGTTCCTTTTTCACTTTTACCCCCTTCAACTCCACTTCTTCTTCTTCGTCGCGACCTCCGCCGCATAGAGCTCCGATGCTCCGACTGTTCTCCACCAGCGACTCGGACGAAGGCCACTGCATCATCCTAACCGGACCAGATAACGGCAGCGCACCCACGCTCTTCTTCAACTTCACCAGGTACTCCTTTTCTGCTTCAGATCCGCATTATGTCATAGATGTTCATGAAGTACACCAGCACATTCATCACGGTTCTCTTCAAGTTCATCCACTTTCTGCTTCAGAGAACTTAATCCAATCCAAACACAATGTAGGTGTGGGGCGGTAGCAGTTTTAGCCCTTATCTTGCATCTCTTGTAGATCCCCTTTGTTCAGAATCCATGCATGGCTCGCCACTTTTTTCATTACTATTCCTTAGGTTTCGAATTATTCTTCATTTCTGGAACTGTCGTAGATCCAAAATTTAGGCACAATCTGTGAAACTTGTTTGTTTCATACTTAGCATAATTTCAACCATCTTGATTTTATAGACAACTGACCCGCCATTCTTTGTGGCCAGCTTAAATAACAACCTTTGTGACCCGCTAGAACCTAGCCGGGTTAATCATAACTTATGACTCGCCAAGAAATCCAGAGTTTTGTAAAACCCGCCGATAATGCTTGCTGGCTTATACCTCCTCAACTTAACCCACCATATACTTATAATTTGGTCAATTGCTCCGTTCCATGGCTAGGGCGGCTCACAATCCCTTCAGTAGCTCATAATGCATAGCCTTTTAACTGTGTCCAGCTCATCATTGCTGAATTATTGTAGGATCATTTAGGCGGCTTATTATCATACATTAACCCGCCAATACCTTTATTCTTAGGCTCTAACTTTTAACTCGCCACCATGACTATGCCAGCGTTCTAGGAACCAGGGTACCCAGACTTGCCTGCCTGCGGCCCATGGCAAGAGTATAAGCAGCGTAAATAGTAAAGCATGCAAATTGCAAGAAAGTAAAGGGATGGGATTGGAGTGTGCAAACACAATGAAGACATGAAGATTTTTGGCATGGTTCCGATAGGTGGAGCTAGCGTACATCCACGTTGGTGGAGACTTCAACCCATGAAGGGTAACGGCTGCGCGAGTCCACGTAGGGCTCCACCCACTAAGGGTCCGCGAGGAAGCAACCTTGTCCATCCCACCATGGCCATCGCCCACGAAGGGCTTTTGCCTCAATTGGGTAGATCTTCACAAAGTAGGCGATCTCCTTGCCCTTACAAACTCCTTGGTTCAACTCCACATTCTAGGCGGAGGCTCCCAAGTGACACCTAACCAATCTAGGAGACACCACTCTCCAAAAGTTAATAGATGGTGTGTTGATGGTGAACTCCTTGCTCTTGTGCTTAAAATGATAGTCTCCCCAACACTCAACTCTCTCTCTCAGATTTGGCTATGGTGGAAAGATGATTTGAGTGGAAAGCAACTTGGGGAAGGCTAGAGATCAAGATTCTTGTGGTTGGATTGGAATGTCTTGGTCACAACACATGAGTAGGTGGTTCTCTCTCAGAAAATTAGTAGTGGAAGTGTAGGCACAATCTGATGGCTCTCTCTCAAATGGAGAAGGAGGTGGAGGGGCATATATAGCCTCCACACAAAATCCAACTGTTACACACATTTGACCCAACTCAGTCAGACCGGATAGAAGAACTCGATGAGACTAATTCAGTTCAAAATGTGAATGTTAGGATTCTCGGTGGGACCAACATGATCAACTCGGTGGGACCGATGTGCTAGGGCTAGGGCAAAACCTCATCTCGGTGAGACCGATTTCAGCAATGATCAAACAAAGAGTTGGCCAGGCAAACTCGGTGAGACCGATTACACATTTCTGTAAGACCGAAATAATTGCAACAGGCAACAGAGAGTTTGTAAGGCCATCTCGGTGAGATCGAGATCCGTATCGGTGTGACCGAATTGTCTAGGGTTTCTAGTAGTGGCTATGTAACAGAACTCGGTGGCGTCGGATGGATCAAATCATTGGGGCCGGGTTTGACTTTGGGTTTTGGACATATGGAAAGGAGAGAGTGGTTGAGGATTTTGGAGCAATATCACTAAGCACTTTGAGCAAGTAGACCATTAAGCAACACCTCATCCCCTTTTAATAGTATTGGCTTTCCTATGGACTCAATGTGATCTTGGATCACTAAAATGAAAATGAAGAGTCCTGAGCCTTTGCCAATCTTTGTCCTTAGCATTTAGAAGGGGTTCCACATCCACTTGTCCATGTCACGCCATTGTTGAACTTTCTGAAATATACTAGATAAAGATATTAGTCCAACAAGAGATATATTGACATTACTTACCAAAATCACCCACGGAGCACTTGTGCTTTCACATGACTACCAGGGCCAATAGTAGCATTCACTCTGGCCTCTCTGTACGGAGTGTGCACAGAAAGGGGTTAACAACTTACTAAACCGTACCCTACCTGTGGCAGGGACGAATCAAGTATGTGGGTTATCGGAACAAGACTCGGTCTATGATCGAATCAGGATGTTTAATTTTTCCTGCAGTGGTTAGCACAATATATTTCCTCAGTGGTACCCAACAGGGTCACCACCTGGCATGTCCCAACAGGCTATCACCAATTACTCTCGTCACAACGAGATTTTAGTCTCACAGTCACTTTTTCTCATGACAAATTCTCTCCTATAGATTAGTCTGAACAAGCATATGCATGAGTGGCATGGTTATCAACAACATCCATATGTATAGCTGATGTTTGAGTATCAACAATTACTTTAATATGCTCCACACATGTATGAATGACAATATGCAAATTTTATTTGAATTAGCATAATCATGATTCAAATATACTAGCAAGCAAACAACCAAGCATTCATCATATCAAGTGTCCAAGATGCCTGCCTTGGATGTGTAGTAAAATGCATCTTCCCTCCATTTTTTCTATTTTCAAAATATTGCAATTACCGCATAATTTCCAAACAGTACAAAAAAAGTTGTTTGGAAAATTTTGAAATAAATACTAAAATAAACTAGATGCAATTTGAGGAATAACAAAAAAATAATCAAGTTATTTGGAGTCGTGATTTAAAAACTAGAGGTAGTCAAAGTTAGGGTCAAATCTGATTTTAGATAAAATTTATAAAAGAAAAGGTTCGGTTAAGATTACGCTTTCCAGAAGAAAAGACGTACTCCGACGAATACGTCTCCACTCAAGACGAGTCGGGCGAGGTGTGAGCCACTAACAGTGGGCCCGCCTGGGACACTGGTCAGGTTTGACTGGTCCTCGGCGCCCTTCTCTCTGGAAGAAACAGAGCGAGGCCGCTGGCGCTCCTTGCCGGCGAACAATGGAGCCCCATGGGGATATGGGCGCATGGGCATGTTCTCCTCACCGAAGCGAACCCATAGAGCTGCGCCTCGACCACCAAAGGTCACTGAGTCGCCGGTGGTGAGACCCCCTGGGGACGACGTCGTCGGACGAACGAGGGCTTTCGCCTACGTTGCTTCTCTGGTGAAATTGAGACACGAGATGGGTGTGTGATGATTGTGTGAAGCCATTATTGAAGTATTCTTGGTGGATATGTGGTTACGATGGAATTGACAGAACACTAGTGGTGGTTGAGGGAGTCCTGGATTAGGGGGTATCCGGACAGCCGTACTATATACTTTGGCCGGACTGTTGGACCGTGAAGATACAAGACTCAAGACTTCGTCCCGTGTCCGGATGGGACTCTCCTTTGCGTGGAAGACAAGCTTGGTGATCCGGATATTAGATTTCCTTCTTTGTAACCAACTCTGTGTAAACTCTAGCCCCCTCCGGTGTCTATATAAACCGGAGGGTTTAGTCCGTAGGAGGACAATCATAATCATCATAGGCTAGCTCTTAGGGTTTAGCCTCTACGATCTCATGGTAGATCAACTCTTGTAATACTCATATCATCAAGATCAATAAAGCAGGAAGTAGGGTTTTACCTCCATCGAGAGGGCCCGAACCTGGGTAAAACATCGTGTCCCTTGCCTCCTATTACCATTAGCCTTAGACGCACAGATCGGGACCACCTACCTGAGATCCGCCGGTTTTGACACCAACATTGGTGCTTTCATTGAGAGTTCCTCTGTGTCGTTGTTGCAAGGCTCGATGGCTCCTTCAATCATCAACAAGAATGTGGTCCAGGGTGAGACTTCTCTCCCAGGACAGATCTTTGTGTTCGGCGGCTTCACACTGCGGGCCAATTCGCTTGGCCATCCGAAGCAGATCGACAGCTACGCCCCTGGCCATCAGGTCAGGTTCGGAAACCTGAACTACACGGCCGATATCCACGGAGATTTGATCTTCGATGGATTCGGGCCTACGCCAGGAGCGCCGAACAATCACGACGAGCACGGCTTAGACCTGCTGTCGGACAATACTCGGGATATCGCACCTGCAGGAGCTCCGGACCTAAATCTGGGGCAGATCGCGTCGTCCAAGGACGGGTGGATGGACCCCGCCCCGGAGGCCGTACACTCATCGGCGGTAGAGCCGAGCACAAACTCCACCACCAAGGAAGCCTGTGACACCGGACCCCCGGACTCATGTCCGGCTGTAGATTCCAGTCCGCGCACCCCCGAGCCCGCCGAATCTGGTTGGGCTCCGGTAATGGAGTTCACCGCTGCAGATATCTTCCAGCACTCGCCCTTTCGCGACATGTTGAACTCGTTAAAGTCTCTCTCTTTGTCAGGAGACTCTTGGCCGAACTATGTCTGGCTCGAGTGGGAAATAGGCGACGAGGGAATTTGCTGCCCACCCACCACCCACTTCATTGCCACGGTCGATGATTTAACCGACGTGCTTGACTTCGACTCCGAAGACATCGACGGTGTGGACGCCGATGTAGGAGATGAACAGGAACCACCGCCCACGGGGCGCTGGACAGCCACCTCCCCATATGATATATTTATATATGGTGGACACTCCGAAAGAAACCAATGGCGATGAGGCGATGGAGGATAACCCCTCAAGGAAGAAGGCAAAGTACGAACGTCATCAGCGACACCCCAAGCCCCGCCACAACAATACCGGCACAGGAGTGAAAAACAATACGGATGGTGCCGAAGATGAAGACAAACCCGATCAGCCTGCCTTCGAGCAGGTCGGACAGGCGATGGACGGATACTTGGAGGAGGACAACTAGATGCCCCCCTCCGAAGACGAGGTGAGCCTCAGCGATGATGAATTCGGCGTGCCTGAGGATCCCACGGAACAAGTTCACTTTAAGCAACGGCTTATGGCCACGGCGAAAAGCCTGCAAAAGAAGCAACAACTACTCAAAGCTGACCAAGATTTGCTCACAGACAGATGGACCAAGGTCCTGGCAATCAAGGAATACGGACTCGACCGCCCCGCCAAAAGGTACACAAAGCACAATTCACTACCTCAACCCAAGAAGGAGGACCTAAAGCCCACACCCCGACGCCAATACACCACGGTCCGGGGCAATACGCAGGAAACGTGAGGCAGCATCCATAAACCTCGACGCAATAGACATAAGCGTCACAAAAATAATAATGACGATCAAGACAAGGGAGTTGGTGCCGAATTCCGTGACCCCCAGTCCGGCCAGCGGAAACAGAACAGCTCAGGCCCATCCGGCCCGAGCAGCATACTCGACCAACCATGTCAAATTCATGGTACCCCTAGAGTGGCGGCCAAGCATACCAATAGAGAATGTAGGATCCTCAAAACAAAACGGCCAGTCGGGCGCCGGAAACAATGAAAGGAGGTCTCAAACAACGAGAAACCCAAACCACCAAACATGGCAAGGTCAAAGGAAGATCCCCCGCAGTACAAAAATACGGCCGACCATCTTCGATCACATCGACCGTCCGGACAATACCAACCATAGCAATTTAATTGCACTTACTATCAACCCAGTAGTTTGTGGGTTCCATCCCACACGAGCCCCTATGGGCATAAACAGCAGCCCAAACTCGCTGCACCAGGACAAAATTCGCCAGATAGGTATTGACCGCTCGAGGATCAAACCCATTAATAACATCTTCTAAAAGATGTCGTCCCAGGTGCAAAGGCCAAGTTTTACAGGCCCACCACCCTGGAGGTTGTCTTCGGATCACCAAACAAATACCATGCCAAAGAATAAGTCTTCGTCATTGTCCCCTTATACAGTAACTACCATATACTATCGGGATGAACCGTGTTGGCTAGACTCAACGCGGTACAACATCAGGCCAAATCCACGTGGCATGGTCACAATTATGGGCAAGGCCGCACTCCACTCTAAGAGTGGAAATCACACCGCCGCTGATATAGCGAGTTGTGCCCGTTTATCGAACTTCGATTCAGCAGCCAACCACCTGGACACCAATTGAGGAGTCCGAGCTACTTTACGGCATGATAACCTGGCTCGACCAGGCCCCGATCAGGCACCCGCGGTTCAACCACCATATGGCATGCAATTGCCTCTAAGCATTTGTCTTTACAGACTGACTTTTGCGCAGAACAGGACTGGCGACATGGAATCAGCTCGGACGCACAAGGCGGGAACACATAAGTACCCCCCAAGGAGGCAGTCCGGATACACTTCGGATCCACACACAGCCTCCTCCAGTCCGGCCACGACAGGTTCCGCCAGCACACCTCTTTTCATCAGCATAAACCGTACTCATACGCATAGACATGTCACTCTACACAATACGTAGACTAAAATAACACTCACCAGTAGTCGTTCTGCATTGACGCTCTTTTCTTCGTCATAACAGCACCCGCACATAGTGTCATGCCCCACTATGCCAGGGGCTTCATACTACTCATAATATGGCAAGAAAGTCGGGCCACCTTTTCGGTCGCTCGGCACCCTGAACTTATAGCACTATATGCATCAGCTCCGAATCATGTCTTGGGTCATTAGTTGGGTTTGCCCGGCTCCCATGTTTTGGTACCTTACGTTCTGCTCCATCGGCTAAGGTAGCGCTGGGAGAACTACTGCGATTGTGTCCTGGTTCTTCCGGACGAGCACCTCAGTAGAGAAAGCCGAAAACTGACTGTCATGATACGGTGAGAGCTGGTCAGCTGTTCGAGAGGTTGTAAAATCTTTAAAGATTTATTCCGCACAATGCCATAATAAATGCAGAGTGCGACGGATCAGTTTTCTGATCAGGCACCGTTAGAGCCCCTCGTACGGTCTTCCGAACACCAGGGGCTGCGCCTACCATACTCAAATTCCTATGGCTAAGTGAGAGTGATAAAGCCCTATAGTCTGATTGCCTGGTTCGTGGTGATGAACACCTCCTTAAAGGACCCAACAATGGGATAAAGAGTGTTCAGGTATGTCCCAAACACCCCCATACTTTTTACGTGGGGGCAGAAGCCGACGACTGGCCAACTCTCAGGATTTACACATACTAAACGGCCGCACAGGAAGAGGGAAAACTTTCATATAACAGGCAATAAATAATAATAGTGCCGTTATCCCGCATTACAAAGGACGGCATGACTGCCTTCAGGGAAATATAGTGTCTTTGATACACTGTTCCTCCACAAGGCGAGCTCCTTTTAGGACACCCTCATAATACAATTCGGGCTTGCGATGCTCCTTACCCTCCGGTGGTCCCTCAGTCATCAGCTTTTTAGCATCAAGCTTCCCCCAGTGCACCTTCGTGCGGGCAAATGCCATGCGTGCACCTTCTATACAGACCGACCGCTTAATGACTTCGAGCCGAGGGCAAGCACCAACAATCCGCTTCACGAGTCCAAAGTAACTACTTGGAATCAGCTCAGCGGGCCACAGCCGGACAACCAAGTCCTTCATGGCTAGTTCGGCTGCCTGGTGCAGTTCGACCAGCTGCTTCAGCTGATTGATAAAGGGCACCGGATAATTCGGTGCCAAATACTGCGACCAGAAATGCTTCTCCGTAGACTTCTTCTCTTTAGTCCGGTAGAATTGGGCAGCATCAGATATGCTGCATGGCAGGTCCGCAAACGCCCCTGGAAAAACAAGAATTCAGTTTGTTGCTTAGAGTTCCTCCTATTACTATGCCAAAAATGCTTTGAGTACCAAAAGCCTTACCAGCCGCAATCCTCCGTGCCTCCTGAATGTCCTTCAGAGCACCTCGAGCTTCTTCCCGAGCATCATATGTGGCTTGGAGAGCTTGGGCAAGTTCGGACTCTTTCCCTACTAGACTCTGCTCTAAGGTCTCGCTCTTCTTCACGGCCTCCTGGAGCTCACGCTCAGCTTCAATGACCCTGGCCTCGTGCTTCTCGTGAAGAGCCTGCTCTGCGGCAGCCTTCTTGTCAGCTTCGGCCACAGCCTTCCTCAGTGCCTCAATTTCGGCACTCACTCCTAAAGCATACAATACAAATATTTTCATCAGGCACAACTACTCATTCGTGCTGAACTTAGGACAAGGTTTCTACATACCTTTCTTATCCTCCAACTGCTTCTTCTCGCGGCCAAGTTCTTCTTCAGCCCATTCCAGACTCTGCTTTAGTCCGGACACCTCTGCATTATGAGAGGCGGTCGTCGCTATAGACGCCTGTTTTCAAACAAAGGGATATATGTCATTAACTGAGTCTCCTGCGAAGCGGGAATTTGATCCCCTGTCGGGCTCCCTCTCTTTCACCGGACAGTGCATCAGGGGCTACTACTCATACTATGACAATCTTCAAAGGTTTCTAAAAACATACCTCAAAGCCTTTTATAAGGCTAAGGCAGGATTCATTCAGTCTGCTCTCAGCAAACTGCATCTTTTCAATCACCGCACCCATGAGGGCGCGATGTTCATCGATGATGGACGCACTCTTTAGCGCTGTCGATAGGCCGCCCAGCAACTCTGCTTGGATAGAGGTTGCTGGCGGAGCGGGCTGGCCTCCCTTCATCAAGGGGGGCTGCTCGCCCGATCCTGGAGCTTTAAAGGTCTCCAGGACCGTGTCCAGCTGCGGGCCAAATCTAAGATCGCCCCCGCCGTCGACGAGCATGGGAACCACTGCTCCCGTGTATCCGGCCCCAGAGATATGCCCTCCCTGGTCCGGGTCCCGCTGAGACGACACCTCGGTGTCGCGCCTAGGCTTTGGGGAAGGGGCCTCTGGAGGCGTCTCGCTCTCCAGGGCATCTGAGCTCAGCGAATCCTCCGATGAGGACTGTCCGAAGTGGGACCTCGCCGGGCTGCACAAAGTATGGCGACAGTTAAACTACTACATCCTAATGACCCCGGGCACGTAGGCGTGTTTGGATTTCGTGTACACACGACTTTACCAGGGGCTGGGCCCTGGGATCCCACTCCGGGCTGCTATTAGCAGCCGTGGTGGATGCCTCCGGGAGGGAACCTTTCCCCCTCTTTGGCGATTCAGCCTCCAGGGATGAGGAAGCCGTCCTTTTCTTCCCTCCCCCCATGGAGGACTCATCTTCTTCCTCCTTCTCTTCGTCTTCGGAGGAGGGATGGGTGCGGGAGTCTTCGGATTTTCTGTTCGAAGCGTCGCGGTGATGAAGGTCTCTCCGGGTCTCCTTGACCTTCTTGGAGGCCTCTTTCTTCGGTGCCTCGTAAGGCGTTGGAACCAGCATCTTCGTCAGAAGAGGTCCTGCCGGTTCCTCCGGCAGCGGGGCCGGATAGTGTATCCGCCCCACCTTCTTCGTCCATTCCTGAGATTATTGTAGGAAGCATGATAAAAGCGTCTCCCTCGGGATATGCCGGCTGAACATAACAGTGACTTACCGGACTTGCGGAGTGGGACAGTTGATACCCACGGTCCTCGGCGGAGCCCGGCCACGGTTTGCCGGACTTGAAGAGCACCTTCCAGATGTCCTTGTGGGAGGAGTCGTAGAGCTCTCGTAGGGTCTGGTGCTCGGCTGGATCATATTCCCACAAATTGCAGGCTCGATGCTGGCAAGGGAGAACCAGGTGAACTAACAACACCTGGACTACATTGACGAGTTTGACATCCTTATCGACCATGCTCTGGACGCGCGTTTGGAGCACTGACAGCTCGTCGGATGAGGACCAGTTTAGGCCCTTCTTGGGCCAGGACATGAGCCGCAGTGTGGCTCCAGATCTGAATTCAGGAGCAGCAGCCCACTTTTTATCGCGCGGCTTGGTGATATAGAACCAGTGCTGCTGCCACTCCTTGACGGAATCATTGAAGGTGCCCATCGGCCATGTGACCTTGGGCATCTTGCTCACCATGGCGCCGCCACACTCGGCGTGCTCGCCATTCACCACCTTGGGCTTCACGTTGAAGATCTTCAGCCATAAGCCGAAGTGGGGCGAAATACGGAGAAAAGCCTCACACACGACGATAAACGTCGAGATGTTAAGGAAATAATTAGGGGACAGATCATGAAAATCAATCCCGTAATAATACATGATGCCGCGAACAAATGAGTGAAGGGGAAAATCAATCCCGGAGTGGGGACGATCTGTCCCGTCGGCGGAAGACGGTGGCCGATTTTCTTGTCCAGGTACCTGGCCTCTCGGAGCTTTTTTATATCCCTCTCCCGGACGGTTGAGGCCATCCATTTGCCTCCTACTCTAGATCCGGACATCTTAGGAGAACCTCTCTTCGGTGGAGAAGAAGAGTGCTTGGGCACTAGGGCTCGAGAAAAGGGGCATGGACGAGCGGAAGGGAAAGGCATGGGTAAAGAGGAAGATACCTTATCTCTTTATAGAGGCGGTAAAAGCTTTTGCGCCTCCCCACTTGCCTAGTAGAACCCGCTCGTTCCCCACTCGCCGCGATTAGCGGTGCGGTTGGGCTACCCGTGCCTGTATTAATGAAAGCCCCGCGATAAGGGGAACATGATCTCTGCTTCGACGAGACGTGCCCGGGAAACCGCCTCGCAATATGTGCGGTGGTTGGTTGTGGAGAGACGGTTCAATAATGACTCGACCATGGTGTTGTGTCATGCTATCCAAAGATGTCAGCAGATTATATTTGTGGAGTATCGTTCTCTCCATGATGGCATGTGAAGATCATCTTGCAGATCCGGACACGATTTAAGTGTTCGGTAATTACTTTGGAGTATTCGGAGATGGAACCCGCCTTGCAATGTCGAAGACAATCTACGCGCCGGACTCATCGTCATTGAAGCCTAGTTCAGGGGCTACTGAGGGAGTTCTGGATTAGGGGGTATCCGGATTGCCGGATTATATACTTTGGCCGGACTGTTGGACCGTGAAGATACAAGACTCAAGACTTCGTTCCGTGTCCGGATGGGACTCTCCTTTGCATGGAAGACAAGCTTGGCGATCCGGATATTAGATTTCCTTCTTTGTAACCGACTCTGTGTAAACCCTAGCCCCCTCCGATGTCTATATAAACTGGAGGGTTTAGTCTGTAGGAGGACAATCATAATCATCATAGGCTAGCTCTTAGGGTTTAGACTCTACGATCTCGTGGTAGATCCACTCTTGTAATACTCATATCATCAAGATCAATCAAGCAGGAAGTAGGGTTTTACCTCCATCGAGAGGGCCCAAACCTGGGTAAAACATCGTGTCCCTTGCCTCCTGTTACCATTAGCCTTAGACGCACAGATCGGGACCCCCTACCCGAGATCCGCCGGTTTTGACACCGATAGTGGTGGCTCTCATTGGAAAGGAGCAAGATGGCCACCCATGGGTTGCTTGGGTGCTCTAGTTCTTCATAAGGAAGGAGAGGTGGTGCTAATGACTAGGGGGTGCTCGGGTGGCTTTTTATAGGAGGTGGATGTCAGTTCGGCGGAAGCTGCCCCAACCAACCACGGCGACGGCCATTACGGGCACAGGAGGGCGGTGGTGAGGTAAGGCCGGTGTGGTGGTCGGTGTGGCCATAGTGGAGGTCCAGTTGATTTGGATGGCTCGGGAAGGCTCCAGGTGGCTCGGACGGTGTCGTCCTTGAGTAGATTGCGGCGGTGGCCATTGATGGAGAGATCGGCCAGTGGCGAGGTTGGTGGTGGATGGTGGGGGTCGGTGAGGATGGTGGCGGCCCGCATTGAAGTAGGGGCGTGCTGGTTGGCTCAACTGCGGCCTGGTGGCTAGGACGGTGGTGTAGTCGAGAAGGCGGCGGTGCAGGGCAGTGTTCGCCGAAGCTAGAGTCTAGGAGAAGGTGTCGGCAAGGCTCAGGGGCGCCTTGGTGATCCATATGAAGATTAGGAAGAGCAAGGGCAGCAGCAAAGGAGCAACAGGGGCTCGGGCCAACGCGGTGCAATTCACGCGCTCTGGCCGCGCTCTGCACTACACGCACGCAACATGCTCGACCGAAGACCAGGGTGCCCTAGGGAGGCCTATTTGAGCTAAGTTTTGGCAGGGTGATGGTTTCTAGAAATTATAAAGATGCTGGACATGGTGGTTTGCTCAAATGAGCAAGTGCCCAATGCAAGTTTATGAACTTGCAGATTTCTATCATGCACATGATGTGTTCGACAGAATGCTAGGGTGACCTAGAAGATTTTGTTAGACTTGGGAATTGGCACGATGGGGTCTCTTTGGACGATAAAGATGATGGTAAGGTTGGTTTAGCAAAAAGAAAAACTTGTTAGTGCAAGTTTTACAAGAATCCAGTTCTGGACGAGAAACTGAGGAGAACATTTGGTGATCTTAACAGATGCAAATGGAGCTTATCTTCTGGACTTAAGGGTTTATTTGGAAGAACTATAAGATGCAAAAAATTCAGAATTAATTGATCAAGGAAACATTGGGTTGTAGTTATAACCAAAGAATGGGACAAAATTGAAAAGAGGATGTTTTTCTCAAAAATTTCGAAAGACCAAGGTGGGTTTTTGCATAAAAGTGATCTATAGGCATCAGAGGACCTCTCAATTTTTTTGTGGAATTTTGAAAGAATTATTTAAAAGGGTCTTAGTGCAACAGAAGCATTTCAGAGATTGAGAATGCTATTAAAAGAATTATTTTGTGGCAAATTTTATTCTGAAAATATTTCCTACTGAATTTTTAAAGGGTGGATGAAATGATCAAGAAAACTTTCACAACCCACAATATTTTTAAAAGTTTTATATGGAGGGAAGGGTTTTTTGTAAACAGGAAAACATAAAAGGTTCTGAAATAAATAAAAGACCTAATATAATTCAAAATTTTATTTATGGAAAATTTTTACTTAATGAAAACATGGTTAAATTTTTGGGGTGTTACATGAAATTCTGTTGGTGAGGGCGGCGACCGAAGAAGGGGGATAAGCGAACTGATAGGTGTGAGTGCAAAAAAAGTAGGATACGGGGAAGTCCATTTAGTGCATGGTGGGGAGCGGAAGGGGGTTAGGGTATGGGTAGATGGGTGGTGAGAGAGAGAGAGATAGAGAGAGAGAGAGAGAGAACAACGGTGGCGAGGACTAGCGGCGGCGGCGTCAGAGATGATGGCGGTGGTGAGGGCTAGCAACGGCGGTGGCGGTTGCCAAAGATGATGGCGGTGCTGGTGGCAACGAGTGAAGGGGATTGAGGGAGTCCTGGACTAGGGGGTGTCCGGATAGCCGAACTATCATCATCGGCCGGACTCCAAGACTATGAAGATACAAGATTGAGGACTTCGTCCCGTGTCCGGATGGGACTTTCCTTGGCGTGGAAGGCAAGCTTGGCAATACGGATATGTAGATCTCCTACCATTGTAACCGACTTTGTGTAACCCTAGCCCTCTTCGGTGTCTATATAAACTGGAGGGTTTAGTCCATAGGACGCACAACAATTACAATAATCATACCATAGGCTAGCTTCTAGGGTTTAGCCTCCTTGATCTCGTGGTAGATCCACTCTTGTACTACCCATATCATCAATATCAATCAAGCAGGAGTAGGGTTTTACCTCCATCGAGAGGGCCCGAACCTGGGTAAAAACATCGTGTCCCTTGTCTCCTGTTACCATCCGCCTAGACGCACAGTTCGGGACCCCCTACCTGAGATCCGCCGGTTTTGACACCGACATTGGTGCTTTCATTGAGAGTTCCTCTGTGTCGTCACCGATAGGCTTGATGGCTCCTTCGATCATCAACAACGACGCAGTCCAGGGTGAGACTTTTCTCCCCGGACAGATCTTCGTATTCGGCGGCTTTGCACTGCGGGCCAATTCGCTTGGCCATCTGGAGCAGATCGAAAGCTACGCCCCTGGCCATCAGGTCAGATTTGGAAGTCTAGACTTCACGGTTGGCATCCGCGGAGACTTGATCTTCGACGGATTCGAGCCACAGCCGAGCGCGCCGCACTGTCACGATGAGCACGATTTAGCTCTGCTGCCGGACAGTGCCCTGGAGGCGGCACACGAGCCCGCTCCGATCCTCAATTCGGAGCCGGCTGCCCAGATCGAGGACGGGTGGCTAGACACCGCCTCGGGGGCTGCTACCCCTACAGCGATGGAGCCGAATACTGACCTTGTCCCTTGTGAAACCTGTGACTCTGAGGTGCCGGACTCCTCGCCGGACTCCGAACCTCCGCCCGCCAATCGAATCCGATTGGGCGCCGATCATGGAGTTCACTACTGCGGACATCTTTCAACACTCACCTTTTGGCGACGTCCTGAATTCGCTAAAGTATCTCTCGTTATTGGGAGAGCCCTGGCCGAACTGCGGTCAGGACGGTTGGGATGTGGACGATGAAGAAATTCAAAGCCCACCCACCACCCACTTTGTAGCAACTGTCGACGATTTAACCGACATGCTAGACTTCGACTCTGAAGACATCGACAGCATGGACGACGATACCAGAGATGACAAAGAACCAGTGCCTACTGGGCACTGGAAAGCCACCTCAACTCATGACATATACATGGTGGATACACCAAAAGGAAGTGATAACGAGGAACAACGGGATGCGGCGAAGGATAATTCCCCCAAAAAACAACCAAAGCGGCGACGCAAGCGCCGCCCAAAGTCCCGCCTCGATAACAACAGCACCCATACTGGCCCAGCCGTAGAGTAGGACGAACCAGTGGACGACGAACACGCCACCAAGCAGTCATCTGAACAGGATGAATCGGGCGAGCAACCCATTCCCGACGAAGACAACAGTCCAGACGATCTCACGCCGGACACATCACCGGAGCATAAGAACCTTCACAAAAGGCTCGTCGCCACTACAAGAAGTTTGAAGAAGCAGAAGCGGAAGCTCAAAACAGCGGAAGACGTACTCAGAAAGAGATGGAGCAAAGTACTCAAGACCGTAGATAAATATGGCGATAGTCACCAAGCAAAGAGCTACCCGAAGCGCAAACTGCTGCCCGAATTTGACGAGGAGGCCGTAGAACCCCCACAGTCAAAAAACAAAGAGGCCGCCTGGCCGGATAGACGACCAGATGACAGGCCAAGAGCGGCAGGCGGCGCCGCACACAAGCCGGCACACGATCCACATAAGGATCCTCAGAAAAAGGATGGCCTGGTCAGGTCCATCTATGGGCCAAAAATGAGGGCTCTAGGAAGCAACACAACACGCCAAGTGTTCGAAGATAACGACACACCTAAATACAGGGGCGCCGCACACCCACTATGTTTCACCGATGAGGTACTGGATCATGAATTTCCAGCGGGCTTTAAGCCCGTAAACATAGAGGCATACGACGGAACAACAGACCCTGGAGTCTGGATTGAGGATTACATCCTACACATACATATGGCTAGAGGAGACGATCTCCATGCCATAAAATACCTACCCCTCAAGCTCAAAGGGCCAGCTCGGCATTGGCTCAAAAGCCTCCCAGAAAATACCATTGGAAGTTGGGAAGAGCTCGAGGATGCGTTTAGAGCAAATTTTCAGGGGACTTATGTCCGCCCTCCGGATGCAGACGATTTAAGTCACATAACTCAACAGCCCGGAGAGTCAGCGCGCAAATTCTGGAACAGGTTCCTCACCAAAAAGAACCAAATAGTCGATTGTCCGGACGCTGAAGCCTTAGCAGCTTTTAAACATAACGTCCGAGACGAATGGCTCACCAGACACCTCGGCCAGGAAAAGCCAAGAACAATGGCCGCGCTAACGAGCCTCATGACCCGCTTTTGCGCGGGAGAAGATAGCTCGTTGGCAAGATGCAGCACCAGCGACCTTAGTACATCCGAGGTTAGAGATGGAAATGGGAAATCACGACGCACAAAAGATCAGCGCCGGAATAAGGAAAATGGCCCAAAGAGCATGGCGGTCAACGCCGGATTCAAAAGCTCTCGGCCGAACAACAAAACACTGCCTCTTAAGGACAACAGTGACGAGCTATCCAACCTAAACAAAATCTTGGATAGGATATGCCAAATTCACAGTACCCCCGGGAAGCCTGCAAACCACACCCATAGAGATTGTTGGGTCTTCAAGCAGTCCGGCCGACTTAACACCGAACACAAGGGGCTCGACACACCAAGCGAATACGATGACGAACCCCACAAGCAGAGCGCCGGACAACAAAAGACTTTCCCACAAGTAGTCAAAACAGTAAACTCACTTCATGTGATAATAAGGAACAATAGTGCGGCACCTGCTAAAGCACATGCCGAACGGTCCACCCCAGCGGAATCCCGAGATTGGATGTCAAAACCAATTACTTTCGACCATCTGGATTACTCCAGAAGTATTCGAAACGCAGGATGGACAGCTCTGATATTGGATCCTATAATCAACGGACTACAATTTACACAAGTCCTAATGGATGGCGGCAGCGATTTAAACCTGCTATATCTGGACACAATCCGCAAGTTGGGGATAGACCTTACTAAAATCCGCCATAGCCGCACTTCCTTCAAAGGAGTGACGCCAGGCCCTTACGGCAAGTGCACGGGCTCCTTACTACTAGAAGTCGTGTTCGATTCATCCGACAACTTCCGTCGCGAAAAGTTAATCTTCCACGTCGCCCCATTTAAAAGTAGCCATCAAACACTATTGGGACGTGAAGCTTTCGCCCGCTTTAACGCAATACCGCATTACGCGTCTCTTACACTTAAAATGCCCGGCCCATGCAGCATCATCTCATTAAAAGGTAAATTCGAGTGTTCCTCGACCACGGAAGAACGTGAGACTGCCTTGACAGCCACACACTGATTCGTCCTTACTAATCAAGGCCCCTACAAAACAGGTTGTTCAGACCCCGGACACGGTTAGGCGAGTCCGGCATATATAAGCTAGGGGCTTACTAGCCGCATACCCCTTCATAAGGGGTTGTGAGCACGGATAATGAGACCCAATAAAGCTCAACCTTATTCATTTTTTAAATCATACTCTGTTTTAAATACATTTCTTGCACGATATCTTTCCAAACTAAGTTCGTCTCTTTTACAGATGAACAGCGTGCTACACCCGTCCAGGATACAGCACAACGGAGAGACAGGCATAGACGTGCAGCAGGGACCCGTTGCAAGGATTCTTTTTAGATTAAGACCCTGCGTAAACCTTTCTTACTGTCTCTTGTTGATACACATCCCCCGGTTTCTCACCATAACCGAGGAGGAAGCTGGCATTTTGGCATCGGCCGCGTCAGAAGTTCTCGCCCGTACCTGGACACTAGGGGCTTAGGGCATTGTTTTGCCCGTTATCATAAAGACCGAACACCTCAGGGAGTGTTCGGTGTCTCGAGTTAGGCCTTATATGCATCAGCTCCGAATCATGTCTTTGGTCAAATGTTGGGTTTGCCCGGCTCCTGTGTTTTACTGCCTTACGTTCCGTATCATCGGCTAACGCGGCACCAGGAGAACTACTGCGATTGTGCCCCGGTTCGGCCGGGCAAGCACCTCAGTAGAGAAAGCCGAAAACTGACTGTCATGATATAGCGAGAGACTGGTCAACCACTCGATCGACTACCGGAATGTCTAGAATTCCTCCGCTTTGACGAAGGACCGTTTCCCGGCAGGCACATACGCGCCCCGAATTCGGAGAGCGTGGTGCCCCTAGGGGCTATATCGTAGCCCCACCTTCGTACTCCTATGGCTAAGTGAAAGTGATAAAGCATTATAGTCTGGTTGCCTAGTTTGCTGCGCTACCACCTCCTTCACAGGACCAAGACGTTGGATTAAGTGTGAAAATGCGACCCTTTTGCAAACACCCCCGCACCCTGTGCGTGGGGGCTGAAGCCGAAGACTGCCATCTTTCAGGTTATATACACATATACATTAACAGCCGCACAGGAAATATTTCAATACTTGAACGCACAAGTATAAAAAGTCGTTACATTATAAATGTGGTTTCACAAGCCATAAATATCATTTGAACATAACATTTTTCGAGCACTGCGACTCTATTACACGAGCGCCCTGAAGGACTTCCCCAAAATAGTGCTCGGCAGGTAACCGGCTCTCGTCCGAACCCCGGGTTGCAACATCGGTGGCATCCATCTCCGTCCAGTATGTCTTCACACGGGCGAGAGCCATCCGTGCGCCCTCGATGCATACCGACCGCTTCATCGCCTTGATATGTGGCACCGCCCCAAGGAATTGCTGCAATAAGCCAAAATAACTCTTCGGCTTGGGCCTATCCGGCCACAGATGAGTCACCACACCCGTCATGGCAAATCCGGACAATCTATTCAGCTCAGCCCACTCAGCCAACTGATCGGTCAACGGAAGTGAACGCTCCGGACTGTGGAATTGAGACCAAAAAAGCTCTTCCATCTCGTGATCCTTTTGGCTTCGGAAGTGCACGACCGCGTCCGCCGCACTCGCCGCCAAATCTAGACAAGGATCCTCCGCACCCCACAACTGGCCAAGCTAAGCATACTTCTGATCTGTGAACTTCCTGCGCAGCAGAAAGGGCTTTCTAGCCATAATGTCTCCGGCCTGACGCAGCTCCTCCTTTATAGCCCTCATTGCAGAACGGGCATCCTTGGCTTCGGCGGTGGCCTTCTTCAGGTCTTCTTGCTCCGCTCGGTGTTCTTTTTCAAGAACCTCATAGCGGTCGGTAACATCCTTCAGCTTCACGGCCATTCCAGCCATCTCCTCCCTGCTTCGGCAGTGAGCATCCTTTTCGGCTTTTAGCTCTTCGGCTGCCTTCGAGGCAGCCGCATCACTCCTTCTGGCCTGCTCCTTGGCTTGAGCAAGCTCTGCCCAAAGGTCCTCCACAGCTGCGGCACCATCTACATTAAGCATACATGTTGTAAGGAGTGGGCATCAGCTCCCTTACTAGGTGACCACGGAGAAACAACCTACCTTGTGACTCGTCAAGTCGTTTATTGACCAGCGCGATGTCCGCATCCGCAACATCGAGCTGCCGCTTTAGTTCGGCAACTACATCAGTCCGGCTGGCCACCGGACTATCCGCCACCTGCATAGGAAAGGCGAAAATTAATACCTAAGAGTATGATCCTCGGCACGCTGTCGTTTTCGACAACATACCGAGTCTCAGGGGCTACTATCTATACATGACGCACTTTATGTGTAAAACTGTCAAAAGGTATGTCATTTTTACGTACCTCAAACCCCGCCAGCAAACTTCTGACGACACCATGCAACCCGCCCTCAGCGGATGAAATTCTTTCAATCACCATACTCATTAATGTACGGTGATCTTCTGAGATAGACGCCCTCTCAAGCAGATCCTTCAGCCCCCCCCCCCCGGCCGTACACCAGTCGGTGCCGAACTCTCCGGCCCTGCCGGACTCGGGGAGACCCTCCGCGACGACACCTCAGGGTCGTCCGCCCCGCCTGATGGCACAGCAGATGGAGGCGTCTCGCTCTCCATCATCTCTGGACGAAGGTCCCCCGAAGATGAGCTCAGCTGAGAAGGGCGGAGATCCGAACTACAAGGTAAAAACTTCGGTTATCCTCAGAAGCAAAAATAGGGATATCTCTTATTACAAAACTCCTCTTTTTCTACTTATGGCTCGCTGGAGAGCTGATTCCTTAAGGGAGATAGTGCGGCCAGGGCTTCCCCTGGCGCAGGACCCTCTGGTGAAGATTTCTTCCCCCGCTTTGAGGCCTTAACCTCCGGGTCTTCGGAAGCGGTCCTCTTCTCCCCGTGGAAGGAGGGATTCTCGATCCCCCCTTTCTCGAAAGCCTCCTTGGTAGAGGTGGTAGTTTCTCTGTTTTCCCCTTCGCCTTCCTCTGAAGGCGCAACCTCCAGCATCCTGACCAACACGGGATCCGGCATGGTCTCTGGGAGGGGGGCCGGACACCGTATCAGTTTTGCTTGCGCTATCCACTCCTGTTCAAAGGATGATTGGTTAAAAGGCAAATCCAAGATATGCAAACAAACGGTATGTCCGGACACAGGGCTACTTACTTGAGTATCCGGGCGATTGCAGCTTAGGCCGGCGTCCTCGGTCAAGTCTGGACACATCTCTTGTGATCCGAAGAACAATTTGTACATCTCCACGGGTGTCGTACCCATGAAGTGTTGGAGAGCTCGTGGTCCCTCCGGATTGAATTCCCACAGACGGAGAGGGCGACGTTTGCAGGGCAGAAGACGCCTAATCAGCATAACCTGCGTCACCACGACCAGATTGATCTCCCTCTCTTGGAGGTCTCGAATCCGGCCCTACAATAGGGGTACGTCCTTGGACGGCCCCCAGTCAAGCCCTTTGCTGACCCATGACGTCAGCCGCTGTGGAGACCCGGTCGAAAGACGGGCGGCGGCCTCTGCCTGCTGCCCCTGGGAGTGGTAATATAGAACCACTCCTGTTGCCACAAGCCGAGCTCCTCCTGAAAAGAGCCCTCGGGCCATGGAGCATCGGCCCTCTTGCTTATAATCGCCCCTCCGCACTATGCCTGGCGCCCCTCAATCATCTTCGGCTCCACGTTGAAGGTTTTGAGCCACAAACCGAAGTGAGGGGTAATGCAGAGGAAGGCTTCGCAGACGACTATGAATGATGAGATGTGGAGGATGGACTCCGGAGCCAAGTCATGGAATTCCAGCCCATAGTAAAACATGAGCCCTCTCACAAAAGGATCCATTGGGAAGCCTAAACCCCGACGGAGGTGAGGCACGAAGACGACGCTCTCGCCTGGCTCGGGAGTGGGAATGACTTGCCCTTGGGCAGGCAGCCTATGCGAAATCTCGTAGGTTAAGTACCTGGCTTCTCTCAGCTTTAGCACGTCCTCCTCCGTGACGGAGGAGGGCATCCACCGGCCCTACAGGTCGGAGCCGGACATTGTCGAAGGTCTGAAGCGCTCGAATCTGGAGCCCTGAGTGCTGGAACTTGGGGCGAGGGGTGGATTCGATTGAGGATTGAAGAAAAGAAACGAGCCTTGGTCTCATTATAAAGAGGGAGAATACCAAGAGCCGTCTCCGTGACCGTTTGGAACTCGCCCTCGATGGAGGGGGCGTGGCAACGGGCGCGGTTGGGTTACCCACGTTCGTATTGATGCGAATCCCGGAATAAGGGGAACACGATCTCTGCTTCGACAAGACGTGCCAAGGAAACCGCTTCGCTAAACGCGCTGAGGTGGTATAATAAAAACGATTCAAGTAAAGGCTTGGTAGTGGTGTGACATCACGCCACAAAATGCGTCAGCAGATTGAACTTGTGTGAATATTATTCTCTCTACGGTGGTATGTGGAATTTATTTTACAGAGCCGGACACTATCCTGGCGTTCACAATCTTCTATGAATTATTCGGAGGAGGAACCCGCCTTGCAACGCCGAAGACAATATGCGCGCCGGACTCATCGTCATTGAAGCCTGGTTCAGGGGCTACTGAGGGAGTCGTGGACTAGGGGGTGTCCGGATAGCCGAACTGTCATCATCGGCCGGACTCCAAGACTATGAAGATACAAGATTGAAGACTTCGTCCCGTGTCCGGATGGGACTTTCCTTGGCGTGGAAGGCAAGCTTGGCAATACGGATATGTAGATCTCCTACCATTGTAACCGACTATGTGTAACCCTAGCCCTCTCTGGTGTCTATATAAACCAGAGGGTTTAGTCCATAGGACGCACAACAATTACAACAATCATACCATAGGCTAGCTTCTAGGGTTTAGCCTCCTTGATCTCGTGGTAGATCCACTCTTGTACTACCCATATCATCAATATCAATCAAGCAGGAGTAGGGTTTTACCTCCATCGAGAGGGCCCGAACCTGGGTAAAAACATCGTGTCCCTTGTCTCCTGTTACCATCCGCCTAGACGCACAGTTCGGGACCCCCTACCCGAGATCCGCCGGTTTTGACACCGACAAGGATCGAGAGAAGGTTGATACCATGTAGAGAAAATATGTGATGTAAGCACACTTTAATCATATGCCACAACATATATAAAGTACAAGAGGTGGCCAATATCTCAACCGTATCCTCAATACAAGGAAGATATCGGGAGATATGGCGTGCTAGGAAAGAATATGAACAAATCCTAACATGCTAATGTACATGCAATACATATATATTCAACATGATGTCGTAACAAAAGCAGGGTAAAGTTGAATATAGATTTTAGTGGAGTTTACACTTGATAGCAACACATGAATATATCACCTATCTTATTTACATAAGAAAATCTTCTCCACTAACTTATTTATCTCAACATGAAAGCATGACACCTCACCATATAATTATGAATGGGATAAGACCCACCTCAAGATGCAATCATGCATCAAAAAAAGACCCATCACAACATTCAACCATGGATGGTAAAATGTTTTCATTCATTTATTCTGTTTACATTCAATAAATACTATTAGAACTGTTCATAATCAAATATATAAATCATATGTATTGTTAACTTTGGTATTCATGCTTTCGAACCAAAATTTCATCAGTCAATTACAGCAGCAACGATCGAAGGTATTCTAGTACATATAAATAAGGGTTCCCCATTCGAATGCTCGGGTACTCACCCAATGTATATACTAGCTAAATACCCGTGTGTTACATGATGAAACAATACTAAAGAGTGGTGATGTGTGACCGATTGTCCGCAACCATGGTGGCATCTTCTGTTGTGGGATCAAAAGGGTAGGTCTTGAGGGGGTGAATAGACTCTAACAAGGGCAAACTAGCAATTTTAGTTCTCTTGGAGTTCTAGGCAGATTTTAGCACAAGTTAGGAAACAAGGACTGCACCCTGCACATGCATATCTAGAGTATGGGCAGCGGAAAGTAGACAACATGCACGTGCAAGAAAGTAAGGAGTAGAGTTTAGGAGGTTTTACAAATGAAGGTTGACACAAATATTTTTCCCGTGGTTCCAATGGGTGGTGCTATCGTACATCCACGTTGATGAAGGGTTCAATCCAACGGGATAACGGTTGTGCGAGTCCATGGAAGGCTCCACCCACTAAGGGTGCACGAAGAAGCAACCTTGCCTATACCACAATGGCTTACACCAACGAAGGACTAGCCTCACTCCGGGCAGATCTTCACAAAGTAGGCGTGTCCTTGCCCTTACAAACTCTTTGGTTCACTCCGCAGGATTTGGAGGCTCCCAAGTGACACCTAACCAAACTTGAAGACACCACTCTCCAAAGGTAATAGATGTTGATGACGATAAGAACTCATTGCTCTTGTGCTTCAAAAGATATTCTTCTCAACACTCAAACACTCTCTCACGAATTTCGCTATGTGGTAGGAGAGTGATTTGGGTGGAAAGCAGTTGAGGTGGCTAGAGATCAAAATCTATGGTTGGAGTGGAATCCCTTTAATCTCAACATAAAGTCTTGGAGCTCTCTCTCAGAAAAAATGGATATTGGAAATGTATGCTTCGCTCTGGTTGCATTAGAGTTGGTGGAATATGGTATATATATACAACACCAACAATGCAGCTGTTTCACACCTTTATGCACACTTTGGTGGGACCGGGTGAAACCACTCGATGAGACCGACCTGTGCTTGTATTCTCCTTCTATCAATGAAAAGATACGCAGTTTGCATATTCGCGAGACCGACCCGTGCAAAAGGTTTGAATTTTAGGATTTTCGATGAGACCCGATAGAACCTCTTGGTGAGACCGAGTCGTGTTGACCTAAGCATTCTCAACACTTCGGTGAGACCAACTGAAACTGATCAAAAACTCTGAGCCAATTTCAATTGGTCAAAGGTTTACCAATGCTCTTCGGTGGGACTGAAGGGTCAACTCGATGGGACCGAGGTGCTAGGGTTTAGGCGACGACTATGTTGAGTGTATCTCAATAAGCTCGAGTGTAAGCTATTCGGTGGGACCAAGTTTTGGACATAGTAGAAAATGAGAGTGTGACTGAGGTTTTTAGATCAATATCTCTAAGCACCTTAAAAGTGGATTCATATTCAAAAACATCTTCCCCTTTTAATAGTATTTGTTTTCCTATGGACTCAATGTGATCTTGGATCAGTTAAACACGGTTGTAGGCTCCTGAAGCTTTGCCAACACTTGCCCTTAGTATCATGATGGGTCCTCTTCACATTCCAAAGGTTTGCTTAACTTGTACTTATCCTGAAATATACTCAAGGAAAATATCAGTTAAACAACATGTATGTTGACATGAATTACCAAAACCACCAAGAGAGTGGATGTGCTTTCAACTGTGTTGTTAATGACCTTGATGGCTACCAGGTTCTGCTCGACACAGGGTGGCGAGATGAGAGGTGAGCTCGGCTTTCAGATCCTATCCTCAACGGTTGCCATCCGACCTAACTACCCATGTCTCTTTGGGCTCTGTCGCACGCCAACAACGGATGGGGACACTACTATGTCATGCTACCTACTCATCGACGGATAATACACCCAGTCGCGTGACCTAGCACAACCGCCGATGTAGGTAGCAAGGACGTCACGTATACTTGGGGATCCACCTTTATGTTTGTGGTCGATGAGCAATCAATGTAACACCTCTAGAGCCAACTGGTGACCACACAGTAGAGGGAGACGGGGTGGCCCCATAAAAGCCCTACCGTAGAACCCTTGCTACTGGTTGATCATTTGATTATTTAGCTGGACAGCTTAATTCTGTTACAAGTAAACAAATTGGTTGACATATTTGTGTATGTGAAGAAAGTGATAATCGGTGAAGTTGCTCCCTTTGTTCGGGTTTATAGGGTTGACGAGCCATGAAACATCGTCCCTTTTTATTAGACCATTAGAAAAATTCCCTATTTAAACAAACTTAATTAGTTGCATCACTAATTAATCGTGTTAATGGCTCGGTTTTCAAACTGATTTGGCATGATAAAACCTTGGGAAACACTTAGTATCATACGTCTGATACAAATCATTCACCAGACCACTCGTCACCCGTGGATGCAATTTTGATCCCACGGCCAATACGTGCGAGTCAATTACTAATATTGCTTCCTAATTAAACAGTCCGATATTCATGATTCATCCCAATAATTGCTCGCCTACATCACATCCCTAATTAATCGCGCCTGCCCCTGACCTCCTCACCCCGTTCATCTGTACTGCTCCCAACGACCCCATCGCCGAGCTCGCAAGGTCCCTCGCCGCCATGGTTTTCTCTGCCGCCATCCCGCCCCAGTGCATTGCCTCGTCCCTCGCGTTAGTGCGGTGTCCCCTTATTAGGTGGCTGCGTGTGCCGTTAGTCGGCTACCCCCTCGCCGCCGAGCTTGCAACCTCCCTTGCTGCCCCGATTCTCCGCCAGGATCCTGCCCCGCCACCCTCCTATCCTTTGCGCTGGTGCGCCGTCTTGGTTTGTCAAAGAGGCCTTCATGCGTGGAGGATAGCCCCATTCGCCCCCTCCTCCATCCTCAGTAGACATAGGGTTTGATTCCTCTCATCTTGATTCATTTTTTAATTTTTGCAATGGGAGTTGATTTATGTTACTCGTGTCCTGAGTATTGTTTGAAATACGTGTTCATATCTTGGTTTGTTGATTTGTTGGTTGTCAATATGTTCTAGTAGATGTGTACTTGATCAGATCCGTACCTAGCTGCAACGTCGTTGTTCATCTAGGCATATGTGTAAGCCTTCGTCAAGAATATACAATACAATGTGGCTGGGAGATTCACAACCTGTTTTTATTTCATGTATATGCAGAATTTTAGTTGATGTGAGCTCACAAAACGTCCAATTAGAGTAGATGAGATTCATTTGTAGATTATATCTGCACTAGGATATCAGTGTCAAGCATGTTATTTTCCATCTTTAATTTTGTGTGCTTCCAATACGTCTTCTTTATATAGTTATAGCAATTTCCATCAAACATTCCCGCTTCCTATGGGCGATGGAATTTGAATCTATTTCCATGCTTAGCTTCCCATGTACGGCTGCATCTACCATCATTCATATGTACGGTCCGAACTTAATCTATAGGCATGCTTGCTTGGTGTACAAATTATCTCTTCATAGAGTTAGAATCTATACTTCCTAGGTGTCATATGTACAAATATTTCTTCCATGCAATGGAACTTCACTCTCTTTCCATGTTTCCTAGCTAGATGTACAGACGTAAAGTTCATTGCTTTGGAGCATCCATGATTTTTATGTATAGATAGAACTGCAATAATGCTTCTTGATTTAGTATATGTGTTTCCAGTCTTTATATATTTTTATTTTATTTTTAAACAGACATACTTGATCATATATCTCATCACTTCTATAATTTCCATTTCTTGTATCGGTATTTCAGGCTGTGTAGTTAGTCTTTTCATTCTAGTAATAATGTGTATATATTAAACTATTAACCATATATATTTATATTTCATTGCATATACTCCTTGAGTGGTCTTTCTATTGTCGTTTGTAACCCTAGGCTTTCATGCTTAAGACAATTACGATGATACAATTGTCAATCCATTTGTCAGAGTATGTGATTGTATGTGTATATGTATGCTTCCATCTAACTTATTATTGCTTCGAAATGATAAATTTTGTGCTTCAGTGATACATATGTTTTTCCACACTAGGTCACCAAACATACCTTGCTTATATGCTTCCATTCAAACCTTTTATTGCTTCAGTTGTAATGATGTTTTGCTTCAAGTGATTTTGTAACATCCCAAATTTCAATTTAGAATGTTATACATTAGGTCATCATTGCATATCATATTTTATTGCATTTTTGGTTGATCCTAGAAATTCTAAGCAACTCAAGGACCCACAGAGAGAGTTGAGGATTTCATTATTTTCATATTTGAGTTTTTCTCAAATTTTGAAAAGGAGATCATTTGGTCTTAATTATTTTCTCTTCGAATATTTATAATATGAAAATAAAAGAGAGGGGATAAAATAACTTCCCCGAAATAAAGAAATACTGGAGGAAAATTATTAAAATCAAATAAGAATTTTATTCGGAGATTTATTGCTATTTTATTTCAATTAGGAAAGAATGCGTTTTTCTAAATTGCATTAGAGGCCCAAATAAATGTTCACTTTGTCCGCAATATTATTAGAGGACCGTGAAAATTTATTTCAGGATTTTTGGACTCCGTTTAGTATTTCTTTCGTTAGTTTTTTTGCGTTAGGATTTATTATTTAAAAAAAGTGAACCGACATTACCGGGCCGTGTCCGACCTGGAGACTAGCCCGGCCGGCCCTTATAAGCCGGGGGCCCCGGCCCCGCCAGCCCCGCCAGCCCCACCATCCCAGCCCCGCGCCGCCACCGCCACTCCCTGCATCGCCGCTAGCCGCCGACACCCGCCACGCCGCCGCCACCCGCCGTCGATCGCCGGAGCCGCCACCGACCCCACCAGCGAGGTAGCCGCCGCCGCCGCCGGTTTTCTTAAGAAAACTGATCGGGCTTTTTCGAAGCCCTAGATCCTTTTTTTAGTTTCGGTTCGGTTTTTTCGGTTTAGTAAAATAGCAGACGTTCGTCCGTACGTTCGTTTTAACGAACGTTGTTCGTCTGTTAGCCGCAGACAGCGAACGTTCGTTCGTTAGCCTGTTCATCGTGTTTTATTTTCCAGGGTTTTTCTGTGATTATTTTCGATCGTGATTTCTGCCCTGATCTTCGTTTTAGTTTATCTTTTCGCTCATTTATCCGAATCAGGTGATTCAATCGCCTAGATCTTCGCCTCGAAGCCCTCTTTCTATTTAATCAACTTGAACAAGATTTTTGTACTATAAAAATTTGACTTTAGTCCAAATTAGTAAACGAATCTTGTTTCTTTCGTAGTTTGAGTTTCGTTGCTCCGTTTGATTTGATTCTTTTTGCAAACAGGAGTTCTTCAGTTGAACTTTCTAGCTACATCTTTTATTTGAGTTTTACCTGTGCTTATAGTTTGGGTGCTTATGTATGTTATTGTTTGTTTGCGATAGAATTCCCGGAGTGTGAAGCGTGCTACTACGAGTCTCTAGGTTTTGCGGATCATCAGCAAGGCAAGTAACACTTTGATCATACCTCTTTGCTACCCAGTTTTTATGCATTAGATCAACCCTCAAACATTGCATGGTTAGGATCTATTTATAATATGTGGGTTTGGGAAGTAGATGATGAGGTAGAACCTATTGCCCTTTTATTATCAAACCTTTGGGAGTTACTTCTATGTTATGCTTATATTGCTATGCTATGCTCGTAGACGTGGATTTGGTGAGTGTATCCATGACAGATGTGAGTATTGTTAATTAATGGTTAACTTAAGGTGGCTACTTAAATACACATCTGGGTGGATTGGTTGAGGCACCCTGGAGTACCCAGTGGTTGTCAGGGCACGTGGAGAATCTAGTGTTATCCTAGGATATCCCGGAGTACCCATGTGATCATCCTACGATTCGCCACCCAGGCTCAAAGGGATCATAAGATTATTCATGCTGGAAACTTCCGTGTCCGGCCACAAGCCAATATGGGCTTTGTCATAGTTGAGTAAGTTGCGTGAAGTTCTTGAGGAGGTAGACTAGCAGATGTAGTGGGTTGTAGGTGGTACTGTCTACCCAGAGTAGGGAGTTAATGCTTCAGAAAGACTATGTCTCGAATCTCCGATCATGGATGTGTTCGAGTCTTGCGGGGAAAAGTGTGCAAACCTCTGCAGAGTGTATAAACTAATCATGGTTAGCCGTGTCCCCGGTTATGGACATCTTGACTAATTCTTGGATTATCGTGTTGATCTCATCACTCTATATTGATTTGTTGGGTTTAATGATGTTGCTTAATTGGGATTGAGTTGGAGGAACCTTCACAATGTTTATCAACCACCATGATAGTTAAATAAAATTTATTCCTTTGTTGTAGCGAAAATTGGCTTTATGCAAAAACTGTAACCATATGGCTTTCCACCAGCCATATATGCATGTAGTGATAGCATTTATTCTGTTCATTACTCTATGTGTTACATTGCCAGCATATTCCATGTGCTGACCCGTTTCGGGCTGCAACATTTCATGTTGTAGACTTTTCAGACGACGAGTAAGTTGCCATAGGTCGTTGTCATTCACTCAGCTATGCCGTTGGAGTTGGTGGACTCACTTTATCTTCCAAGCCTTTTGCTGTTATCTTTTTTAGATGGCCTTAAGCCATATTATTGTAATAAGTTCTCTTTTGAGACATTCAATGTATTAACTGTGTGATTGAAACTCTGTTATAAATCATCAAGTACTGTGCGTGTCAGCATTAGCGATCCAGGGATGACACTGATGCACAGAGACTAGACTATTTGAGGTCTGGTTGCTACAAGATGGTATCAGAGCACACGCTGACTGTAGGACACGACCACTAAGCTAAAACTATAGGTCACTACTCTCTTCTCATTTTTGGCTCCTCTCCCTTTTCTACTCTATAGGATGGCGGATGCAAGGAACAAGTTTATACAACTGGATGAAGTTACACCTTTTGGACGACATTTGAAGTAAGTTACTAGGTACCTGAACATCGGAATACCAAGCTTCACCGGGACCTACATCGTCACTTTACTAGAAGAGGAGCGTTGGATGATTAGAGTTCAAGTTCCAGAAAGGACGTTCATGCCAGTCACTGAGCCCATAGAGTTTTCCTTTGATGCACCAACCTGGAGTCTAGGAAAGAGCATGTCAGCCCACATCACCATGGGACGCATTGGAGAAGTTTACCACAAGGATCTCAAGGATATTATCTACCAGACTTGTGGGCGCCGAGATGAGCAATGGGAGATGATCAGCACCAGGAGGGCCAGGTCCATTGCAGCCTTCATCCACGAGTTAAACTAGCACATTCGTTGCCAGGAGAACCAGATGTGCGTAGGCATGATAGATCTGAAGAAGGCAATGACCAGGATCACGGAGCTAGAGGAAGAACTCAAGTCTACACGCGATGGATATGAGGAGCAAATGACAATACTCGTGGAGAAGAATGACAATCTGACAAGGAAGCTAGGAGTATTCATGGGAGACCCCGTGCCAGGAGGAGATGACGATGATTCCAAGGACATTCGTTCGGAGGACTACATCACCATTGACGACACCGACTCGGACCCCGACGATAGCAATGATGACTATGTTGATGAAGCTGGAGCGGATATCATGGAGTCTTCTACCGATTAAAACTTCTAGTCGACCACCATATCAGTAGTAGTATTTCCCCATGTATATAGTATAGTCCGAGCACTTTTGTAACGATAGTTAGACCGATTGTATGCCCTTGTTTGAATTGATAGAAGTGATATGATTGTGTTTGTCTCATGTGCATATGGGTAGTGTTTTCCCTCTAGACCTTATTCTATTCTGTTTTCTCACCTTTTCTAAACCCATCAGATGCCTCCGAGACGTGACAATGGATTTGCTTTCCCACCGGAGCTCACCCAGTTGATTCAGCAATAGAATACCCTGATGCAGCTACTAGTTCAGAATCAGAACCAAGGGAACAACAACAACCCACCACCACTGATACATCTCCGTCGTATCTACTTTTCCAAACACTTTTGCCCTTGTTTTGGACTATAACTTGTATGATTTGAATGGAACTAACCCGGACTGACGTTGTTTTCAGCAGAATTACCATGGTGTTGTTTTTTGTGCAGAAAATAAAAATTCTCGGAATGACCTGAAACTCCATGGAACACCTTAGAAAAAATAAAGAAAAATCGTCACCAAAGATGAAGGCCAGGGGGGCCACACCCTGTCCACGAGGGTGGGGGGCGCCCCCCTGGGCACGCCCCCTACCTCGTGGGCCCCCTGGTGGCCCTCCGATGCCAACTCCAACTCCATATATTGGCTTTCGGGGAGAAAAAAATCAGGGAGAAGAAATAATCGCGTTTTACGATACGGAGCCGCCGCCAAGCCCTAATCTCTCTCGGGAGGGCTGATCTGGAGTCCGTTCGAGGCTCCAGAGAGGGGGATTCGTCGCCGTCGTCATCATCAACCATCCTCCATCAACAATTTCATGATGCTCACCAACGGGGGGGAGCTGCCACCTTGCCATGAGGGTGGAGGGCGCGCCCTACCCCTTGGGCACGCCCCCTGCCTCATGGGCCCACGGTGGCCCTCCTCCACTTATTCTTGCACCCATCTTCTTCCTCTGCCTCACACAAACACGAAAACCCAACTCAAGCACGAGTTCCAGCCCCCGTTGATGTGATTTTCGATCTCCTTGCTCAAAGCACCTCTCGCAAAACTGCTTGGGGAGATTGTTCCTTGGTATGTGACTCCTCCATTGGTCCAATTAGTTTTTGTTCTAGTGCTTTATTCATTCCAAATTTGTGCTGCATAGGTGACCATGTTCTTGAGCTTGCATGTCAAATTTATATGGTTCTAAGTAGTTCCAATGCTTGATATAGGCCCTAGGCACTTGTGGGAGTTGTTGCTATCAATTTTATTGAAGTTGGTTCACTTTTATTTGAAGTTACTAAAAAATTCAGAAATTTTGAAGAGGAAACAATATGCTTAGGAGGATGTTCCAAGGTGGTCCTTCAAGGAAGCAAGGTCCCAGGCTTGCAATACGTGATGCTGACGAGGAACCACCAAGAGACGCTCCTGTGAAGCCTTGTGAATGGCCATCGGAAACTTTTATGAATCAAGTGGGAATCAAAGAAGAATTTAGCACATATTTGAGTAACGCCGGTCTTGAGGACTTTGAAGCTGACAAATGCCCCCAGTATCATGATCTCACAAGTTCATTTGTGAGGAGGTTTGAGTTTTCATCTTCGCGCAATTCTTCTCACAAGTTCATTTATCTAGGAATGATCATGTATATAGGCATCACGTCCATAACAAGTAGACCGACTCCTGCCTGCATCTACTACTATTACTCCACACATCGACCGACTCGTGCCTGCATCTAGAGTATTAAGTTCATAAGAACAGAGTAACGCATTAAGCAAGATGACATGATGTAGAGGGATAAACACATGCAATATGATATAAACCCCATCTTGTTATCCTCGATGGCAACAATACAATACGTGTCTTGCAACCCTTTCTGTCACTGGGTAAGAACACCGCAAGATTGAACCCAAAGCTAAGCACTTCTCCCGTGGCAAGAAAGACCAATCTAGTAGGCCAACCCAAATTGATAATTCGAAGAGACTTGCAAAGATAACTCAATCATACATAAAAGAATTTAGAGAAGATTCAAATATTATTCATAGATAAACTTGATCATAAACCCACAATTCATCGGATCTCGACAAACACACCACAAAAAGAGATTACATCGAATAGATCTCCACAAGAGAGGGGAAGAACATTGTATTGAGATCCAAAAAGAGAGAAGAAGCCATCTAGCTAATAACTATGGACCCGTAGGTCTGTGGTAAACTACTCACAACTCATCGGAGGGGCAAGGATGTTGATGTAGAGGCCCTCCATGGTTGCTTCCCCCTCCGACAGAGTGCCGGCAAGGGCTCCAAGATGGGATCTCGCGGATACAGAAGGTTACGGCGGTGGAAATTGTGTTTCGTGGTGCTCCTAGATGTTTTCGGGGTACGTAGGTATATATAGGAGGAAGAAGTACATCAGTGGCCGCCCGAGGGGCCCACAAGATAGGGGGCGCGCCCTATAGGGGGGCACGCCCTCCTATCTCGTGGGGCCCTAGGAGGCTTCTTGACTTGAACTCCAAGCTCTCCGGATCAGATTTGTTCCAAAAATAACGCTCCCGAAGGTTTCATTCTGTTTGGACTCCGTTTGATAATCCTTTTCTTCGAAATACTGAAATAGGCAAAAAAAACAGCAATATGGGCTGGGCCTCCGGTTACTAGGTTAGTCCTAAAAATGATATAAATGTGTAAAATAAAGCCCATAACATCCAAAAGAGGTAATATAATAGCATGGAACAATCAAAAATTATAGATACGTTGGAGATGTATCATGCCTCATGACAGCTTAAACCTCATTAGCTAAATTATGCCACACACGATTTGGGGGTAGCAGCCGTAGTGCATGCGTTGAAGACATGAAGACATTTTCTCATCGGAAACCATTGTGAGGTGTACTCGGATCACAAGAGTTTGAAGTATATCTTCACGTAGAAGGAGTTAAATCTCAGGCAGAGGAGATGGTTGGAGCTCATTAAGGATTATGATATGAAGTTACACTATCATCCCGGAAAGGCTAACATAGTAGTTGATGTGTTAAGTCACAAGAGGCATGTCCGCTCATGACCGGAGGATTACCCAAGAAGTTAGCAGAGGATATTTGCGAGCTATGTTTGGAAATAGTTCCGAGAGGCTATGCACCAGCATTGGAAATTTAGTCTACCTTGATGGATAAGATCAGAGAAGCTCAGAAGACTGATAAGAAGATTGCCGAGATAAAGGAAAGGATGAGCAAAGGAAAGGCTAAAGGATTTCGTGAGGATGAGCACGATACCCTATGGTTTGAGGATCGCGTATATGTGCCTAATGACCCCGAGATCAGGAAGTTGATTCTGCATGAGGCCCATGATTCGTCGTATTCGATTCACCCAGGAAATACCAAGATGTATCTGGATTTGAAGGACAGTTTCTGGTGGACCAGAATGAAGAAAGATATTGCTGAGTATGTAGCAGTATGTGATGTATGTCAGAGAGTGAAGGCAGAGCATCAGAAGCCAGTAGGATTGCTACAACCATTGCTGATACCCAAACGAAAGTGGGACAAGCTAGGCATGGATTTTATCACAGGATTGCCCGGGACTCGTTCGGGCTATGACTTGATATGGGTTGTAGTCGATCGGTTGACGAAGGTAGCTCATTTCATCCTAGTGAAGACCACTTAAACCAGTGCTAAGTTGGCAAAGATATACATGACTAGGATCATATGTCTGCATGGAGTTCTGAGGACCATTGTATCAGATAGAGGAACCCACTTTACCTCAAAGTTTTGGAATCGGTTGCATGAGACTTTGGGTACCAGGCTAGAGTTCAGTACAACCTTTCATCCACAGACAGATGGACAGACCGAGAGAGTCAATCAGATTCTGGAGGACATGTTGAGAGCTTGTGCGCTAGATTATGGATCTAGTTGGGACGACAATTTTCCATATGCAGAGTTCTCTTACAATAACAGTTATCAAGCCAGTTTGAAGATGGCCCCTTTCGAAGCCTTGTATAGAAGGAGGTGCAAGACATCGTTGTTATGGGATGAAGTTGGAGACTGTTGGTTGTTTGGACCAGATTTGATTAAGGAGTCTAAAGAGAAGGTTAAGTTGATTCGCGATAGACTCAAGGTAGCCCAGTCCAGGCAGAAGAGTTATGCGGATTCTAAACGCAAAGAGGCATTTTATGAAGTCGGAGACAGAGTGTATCTTCGTGTGTCCCCACTTCGAAGAGTTAAGTGTTCTGGAGTTAAGGGAAAGTTAGCACCACGTTTTGTGGGACCATACAAAGTTTTGGAACGTATGGGAGAAGTTGCTTACAAGCTGGAATTGCCAAAAGGGTTGTTAGGAGTTCATGATGTGTTCCACGTTTCCCAGTTGAAGAAGTGCCACGCAGAGATGGCTGATATCCCTCTGAGAGATACAGTGCCACTGGAAGCGATTCAGTTGGATAGCGATTTGACCTACGAGGAGAAACCAGTGAAGATTCTCGAGTTTGCCAGCCGAGTCACACGCAGCAAGGTTATCAAGTTCTGCAAAGTTTAGTGGAGCCACCATATCGAGGATGAAGCCACCTGGGAACGAGAAGAAGACCTACGAAAGGACCACCTGCACCTATTTTCTAGCCAACCCGAATCTCGAGGGCGAGATTCATCTTAAGGGGGGTAGGTTTATAACATCCCAAATTTTCAATTTGGAATGTTATACATTAGGTCATCATTGCATATCATATTTTATTACATTTTTGGTTGATCCTAGAAATTCTAAGCAACTCAAGGACCCCACGGAGAGAGTTGGGGATTTCTTTAATTTCATATTTTAGTTTTTCTCAAATTTTGAAAAGGGGATCATTTGGTTTTAATTATTTTCTCTTCGAATATTTCTAATATGAAAATAAAAGAGAGGGGATACAATGACTTCTCCAAAATAAAGAAATATTGGAGGAAAAATATTAAAATCAAATAAGAATTTTATTCGGAGTTTTATTGCTATTTTATTTGAATTAGAAAAAAATGTGTTTTTCAAAATTGCATTAGAGGCCCAAATAAATGTTCACTTTGTCCGCAATATTATTAGAGGACTGTGAAAATTTATTTCAGGATTTTTGGACTCAGTTTAGTATTTCTTTCGTTAGTTTTTCTGCATTAGGATTTATTTAAAAAAAGTGGATCGACCTTACCGGGTCGTGTCCGACCTGGACACTAGCCCGACCGGCCCTTATAAGCCGGGGGCCCCGACCCTGCCAGCCCAGCGCCGCCGCCAACCCTAGTGTAGGACCTTGAGAAGAGGTGTCTAGAGGGGGGGTGATTAGACACTAAGTACCAAAGTTGCAATTTTTAAGATCTTTAAGTTTAGGTGAAGTTTAGGCACAAGTTTAACATTCACAATACATAGCAAGCAAGCATGCAAAGAGTTTATGAGCAGCGGAAAGTAAAGCCTGCAACTTGCAAGAATGTAAAGGGAAGGGTTTTGGAGGATTCAAACGCAATTGGAGACACGGATGTTTTTGGCGTGGTTCCGATAGGTGGTGCTATCGTACATCCACGTTGATGGAGACTTCAACCCACGAAGGGTAATGGTTGCGCGAGTCCACGGAGGGCTCCACCCACAAAGGGTCCACGAAGAAGCAACCTTGTCTATCCCACCATGGTCGTCGCCCATGAAGGACTTGCCTCACTAGCGGTAGATCTTCACGTAGTAGGCGATCTCCTTGCCCTTACAAACTCCTTGGTTCAACTCCACAATCTTTTCGGAGGCTCCCAAGTGACACCTAGCCAATCTAGGAGACACCACTCTCCAAGAAGTAACAAATGGTGCGTTGATGATGAACTCCTTGCTCTTGTGCTTCAAATGATAGTCTCCCCAACACTCAACTCTCTCTCATAGGATTTGGATCTGGTGGAAAGAAGATTTGAGTGGAAAGCAACTTGGGGAAGGCTAGAGATCAAGATTCATATGGTAGGAATGGAATATCTTGGCCTCAACACATGAGTAGGTAGTTCTCTCTCAGAAAATGTATGCTGGAAGTGTAGGTTCGTTCTGATGGCTGTCTCCACGAATGAAGAGGAGGTGGAGGGGTATATATAGCCTCCACACAAAATCTAACCGTTACACACAATCTACCAAACTCGGTGGGACCGAATCAACAAACTCGGTCTGACCGATTTAGTAAACTTAGTGATCGTTAGGATTTTCGGTGGGACTGAAATGCAACTCGGTAAGACCGATATGGTTAGGGTTAGGGCATAACGTAATCTCGGTAAGACCGATTACACAAACTCGGTGAGACCGATTTTGGTAATAAGCTTTCCAAAGAGTTGGACAGGCAAACTCGGTTAGACCGATTACACAAACTCGGTAGGACCGATTTTGCTAACGAGTCAACCAGGAAGTTTACATTGTAATCTCGGTAGTACCGATTGCTCAAACTCGGTGAGACCGATTTTGGTAATGGACATACACAGACAGATTACAGTCCCATCTCGGTGAGGCCGAGATCCCTATCGGTAAGACCGATTTGCCTAGGGTTTGTGGCAGTGGCTATGACATTTGAACTCGGTGGCGCCAGAAAGAAAGAATCAATGGGGCCGAGTTTGACTTTAGGTTTAGGACATATGTGTGGGAGTGGGAAAGTAGTTGAGGGTTTTGGAGCATATCACTAAGCACTGTGGAGCAAGAAACTCATTAAGCAACACCTCATCCCTTCTTGATAGTATTGGCTTTTCCTATAGACTCAATGTGATCTTGGATCACTAAAATGTAAAATGAAGAGTCTTGAGCTTGAAGCTTGAGCCAATCCTTTGTCCTTAGCATCTTGAAGGAGTTCCCACGTCCTTTAGTCCATGCCACTCCATTGTTGAACTTGTCTGAAACATACTAGATAAAAGTGTTAGTCCAACAAGAGATATGTTGACATTAATTACCAAAACCACCTAGGGAGCACTTGTGCTTTCAATCTCCCCCTTTTTGGTAATTGATGACAAAATACATCAAAGATTTTGATAAAGATATAGAGAATAGCAAGAAAAGCTATGGAAAGACATGTAACAAGCATAGGCTCCCCCTACATGTATGCAATCATTTGAATATGGAATATAGAAGCATGTGAGAGCATAACCATGATAGAGTAGGCAATGTGTTACATGTATCTTGGCCATATGCATCAGAGCAAAGAATATTAAAGAAAATACCTTCATGCTCATGAGTCCTTCTTGCAAACAGTATGTACATCAGCAAGAATTCCTCATACACATGATTGTGATGCATATACTTACCTTGTAGTCTTGAGTTGGCTTAGGATGGAATGAACCTGCGTAAAACAAGGTTAGATAACACAGGTACACCTACTAGCCAGAGCAAACAAAAGACACCACAAGAATACCAAGACTAGGATGACATGTAGAGAGTGAGTATTAAGTACTACATTGGATTAGACATGTCCCCAAGAGTAAAGATATGCAATGAATTTAAATGATTTCTTTCCCATAGATGTCTTGCTCCCCCTGAATCTAGCATGGGATACTGGGAGAACATAGGGAATAGAAAATCAGAGCTGAAAGATATAAATTAACAGATCTAATGCAAGCTAATGCAAGTCAGCACAAAAGATCATATGAACATGTCTCTCCCCTCAAGAAGACATGTGGCATCTCTCCTCTTGAACACCAAGCATCTGGGATCCTTGAGAAATACTTTCTACTTAAGTATTCTCTCCCCCTGGAGATCTCTCTCCCCCCCTGAGGATCTCTCTCCCCCTAAGGAGGTGATATACTCTTCCTTTGGTGTGATCTCTCTCTAAATGATAAGCTTTGATGTGATCTCTCTCTCCCCCTTTGACATCAATTTCCAAGAAGGGTTTTCTGGAATCTGTCGAATGGGTTTGGTCCTTGAGTCACAGCACAAGGCAATGATAAAAATGTGATGCTTGTAGAGGACAAGATTCATTGAGTGGAGCTGGATCAGAAGAAACACAGAAATTGTGGCAAACTGCTTTCCCTGTTGTGAAATCGGTGGCACCGAGTGGTATGTTTCGGTTGTACCGAAAGGATTCGGTTGGACCGAAAACAACAAATCGGTGAAACCGAGTTCATCGCAGAGAAAACACTTGTCACCTCAGCTCACTAGACTAGTAAGATCTCACAAAGATTTGCAAGGAATTTACTGAATGATGCAATGAATTGGATGCAGAAAAAATGCAGAGCAAACAGAAAGAAATCTAGATGAAGTTTTTTTTGAAAGGGGAAACAAATATGCATGAGACAAATGCAAAAACACAGAAAAGAACACAAGAGAACTTCATCTAGAGATGGTCGGCGACAAAGTCACCTATGTTAGAGTATATTGACTTAGGAGTCAAGTGAGATCACTTGATCATAGGTCATACTCATCGTTTAAGCTCAAAATGGGGCTGCCATTTTTCGTTTAAGCATCTTGATGTATTCACATCTTGTCGAGTTGCTTTAGCTCATAACTTGGAGTAAAGCTTCTCTAAGATGGAATAACATACCTTGGTTGGTGATGTTGTCCATGTAGTTGAACTTGTGTGGGTTGCTCAAGGTTGATGTAGTTCATCAAGAGTTGGGAGCACCACTTGGAATTTGAGGTCATCTTCCTACATGGGTTAGTTCTTGCAAGGAAGAGCACTTGTGTATCCAAAACTGACAATCATGAAGCTCAACATAGAATTTGTCAAGGGATATGTTTGAGTGGTTTCGTGCTTCCTTGTCTTCAACCACCATAGTGTAGAGACTTGGTGATGTAGAGATTGCTCAAGATATGAGTAGGTTACAACCTCATGGAATTTGATTCCACCAAGTACCTACATGGGTTAGATAACATGCAAGGTGCAAATATATCCAAGACATAAGATTTTCATCATAAGAGAAATATCAAGGATTAGTCATAGGCTCATGTCTTGCATGTATCCAATGGAGTTTATACTCCAAGTTTGAAGCATCAATGATGTTCAATTCTCCTCTTAACCTGCAAAACACTTTCTCATTAAGAGGTTTAGTGAATATATCCGCTAATTGCTTTTCGGTGCGAACATGCTTAAGATCAATGTCACCCTTAGCAACATGATCTCGAATGAAATGATGACGAACTTCAATATGCTTAGTTCGAGAATGTTGTACGGTATTATGACCAATTTTGATAGCACTTTCATTGTCACAAAGCAATGGAACATGTCTCACATATATCCCATAATCTTTAAGAGTTTGGTTCATCCAAAGTAATTGAGCACAACATGAACCAGCGGTAATGTATTCCGCTTCGGCGGTGGATAAGGATACCGAGTTTTGTTTCTTGGAGGACCAAGACACAAGAGATCTACCAAGAAATTGACAAGTACCTGAAGTGGACTTTCTATCAACCTTGTCTCCGGCATAGTCCGAGTCAGAATAGCCAACAATATCGAAAGAGGCCCTCTTAGGAACCAAATGCCAAAATTTGGTGTATGGATTAAGTATCTCACTATCCTTTTCACGGCCTTAAGATGGCATTCCTTAGGAGCAGCTTGATATCTTGCACACATGCACACACTTAGCATGATATCGGGATGTGAAGCGCATAGGTATAACAATGAACCAATCATAGAGCGATAAACCTTTTGATCAACCGGTTCACTATCTTTGGTCAAGTCAAGATGTCCACTAGTAGGCATGGGTGTAGACATACCTTTGCATTCTTGCATATTGAACTTCTTGAATAAGTCCTTGGTGTACTTTGTTTGAGAAACAAAGGTACCTTCCTTAGTTTGCTTGATTTGCAACCCAAGAAAGAATTTGAGTTCACTCATCATAGACATCTCAAACTTCTCCGACATTAGCTTCCCAAACTTTTCACTAAAATGAGGGTTAGTTGAACCAAATATAATATCATCAACATAGATTTTGCACACAAATAGTTCTCCATTAACCCTTTTAGTAAAAAGAGTTGAATCAATTTTCCCAATTTCAAAGCCTTTTTCAATAAGGAACTTGGTAAAGCATTTATACCACGCTCTAGGAGCTTGTTTAAGACCATAAAGAGCTTTGTGAAGTTTGTAAACATGATTGGGTTTCTTAGGATTGACAAAGCCGGGAGGTTGCTTAACATAAACTTCCTCCTCTATTTCACCATTTAGAAAAGCACTTTTAATGTCCATTTGGTACAAGGTGATATCATGATGATTAGCATAGGCAAGTAAGATGCGAATGGACTCAAGTCTAGCAACAGGAGCGTAAGTCTCACCATAGTCCATACCTTCGACTTGTGTGTAACCTTGGGCGACGAGACGTGCTTTGTTGCGAACTACTTGTCCATCTTCATCTTGCTTGTTGCGAAACATCCATTTGGTACCGATGATGTTGTGGTTATTGTCGGGCTTCTCAACCAATGTCCAAACTTGGTTCCTCTCAAAGTTGTGTAGCTCTTCATGCATAGCATTTATCCAATCCGGATCTTCCAATGCTTCTTCGACCTTCATAGGTTCAATGCTAGAGATGAAAGAATAGTTTTCACAAAAGTTAGCTAAACGAGTTTTAGAGCGAGTGATTCTCCCGGTTTGAATATCATTGTAGATTTACTCGACGGGATGATCTTTAGCAATTCTTGCTCGAACTCGTGAAAGCTTTTGCTTGGTTCTTGGTTGATCTTCTTCTTCATCTTGTTCTTCTTCTTGGCCTTCTTCATTGTTGGCGTTGTCGTTCTCTTGTCGTGGTGGAGAAGGAGGTTGTTGACGTTCATCTTGATGCACTTCCTCGTTTTCTTCATCTTGGTGTGTCCCACTTGTGGATGCTTCTGTATCAACTCTTGGTTCACCTTGTCGTGAAGTAGAAGCTTCCACTTGGACGGACGAGGTACTCTCCTTCACCTCCGTTGGACGGACCTTGCCAATAGACAAGTCTTGGATTGCTTCCGAAGGATCTTTGTCTCCTACATGAATTGGAAATTGCTCTACTTGCGAGCCGTTAGATTCATCAAACTTCACATCTACCGTCTCTTCAACCTTTCGGGTGAAATTGTTGTAGACACGGTAAGTGTGAGAGTTTGAGCCATAACCTAGTAGGAAACCTTCATGAGACTTAGGAGCAAATTTAGAACGACGATGCTTATCAAGAATGTAGCACTTTGAGCCGAATACTCGAAAGTATCCAACTTGGGGTTTGTTAGCGGTGAGGAGCTCGTATGTCGTCTTGCCGAGTAGCTTGTGAAGATACAAGCATTTGCATGACAAGCTGTCTCAACCGCTTCTGCCCAAAAGTGCTTTGGTGTCTTGTACTCATCAAGCATCGTTCTCGCCATTTCGATCAGCGTCCGGTTCTTCCTCTCAACAACTCTGTTTTGTTGAGGTGTGTACGTAGCCGAGAACTCGTGTGAAATCCCTTCTTCGTCAAGAAAGGTGTCCATGTTTGCGTTCTTGAACTCCGTTCTGTTGTCGCTGCGAACCTTCTTGATGTTCACTTCAAATTGATTTTGGGCCTTCCTAGCGAAGTTTTTGAAGATCTTTTGGACCTGGGATTTATCATCGAGAAAGAACACCCACGTAAATCTTGAAAAATCATCAACTATAACTAGACCAAAAGAATTTCCACCGAGACTCTTGTAAGAGTTGGGACCAAAGAGATCCATGTGATGTAGCTCGAGTGGCCTCCTTGTGGTCATGATGTTCTTCATGGGATGCCTTCCTCCAACCTGTTTACCTGCTTGACAAGCACTGCAAAGTCTATCCTTATCAAATATGACATTGTTAAATCCAAGGATATGATTTCCTTTAATAAGCTTGTCAAGGTTTCGCATACCAACATGACCTAGTCGTCTATGCCATAACCAACCTTTTGAGGATTTAGCAATGAAGCAAGTTTTGGGTTGAGCCTTTTTAGTGAAATCGACAATGTATAGATCACCTCTACGCACACCGGTAAAGACCATTTTATGATTGTCTCGACGAAACACTTGGCAATCTACTTCAGTAAATAGGACATTGAAACCGAAATCAGCAAGTCTAGATACTCAAAGTAAGTTGTATCCAAGAGATTCAACGAGCATGACATTTTGTATGGAGCTATCATGTGATATGGCCATCTTACCGAGGCCAACCACCTTACCCATTGGGTTGTCACCGAAAGTGACATACTTTCGAGGACTATCATTTTCAGCAAGCTCACGAAACATGTCTTTATCTCCGGTCATGTGATCGGTACATCCACTATCAAGAACCCATTCCTTTCCTCCTGACATATATCCCCGAAGATTTGCCATAAGACCGAAATGTCTCATTGCATCATCAAAATCGAAGTCACTATCATCATCCTCATCATAGTATCCATGTTCAACATCGTCATGTGGTGGATCAAATTGTAGAGAGGGTAATTCGTTAGAGTGAGTTTGACAATGATCTTGCTTATGAAATTTTATAGCTTTGGAAATAATATCACTAATAATTCCAACATCTCCTTTGGCACGCATAAGGTTTGTAAGCTCAAATAGATGATCACCAAACATAGGATCACTAGTATTCATCTTACTCAAAGCAATAGACTTATGGAGAATTTCATCAAGATTTTTCAAGGAATAATTTGGAAAGCATTCCTCAAGAAATTTCCATATGGTGTAGGCACACTTAAGAGTAGGCAAACATCCAATCAAGTTTCTAGGCAATCCTCTAATGAAAAGTTCGGCAGTTTTAAGATTCCTAATCATGTCAATTGACTCATCATGGGTAGGATGCATAGGATCAACATGAGGTGCACAAGGGCTAGCAATGTACTTGTTCAAATGATATTGATTGAAAATTACAAGCATCTCATTTTTCCACTCATGAAAATACTCCCCATCAAGTATAGGCACTCTATGTCTAAGACTCCCCAAAGTAGACTCATCCATCTTCCTCCACTGGTGATTAAACCAAGGCAATGGAGACCAATGCTCTGATACCACTTGTAGGACCTTGAGAAGAGGTGTCTAGAGGGGGGGTGATTAGACACTAAGTACCAAAGTTGCAATTTTTAAGATCTTTAAGTTTAGGTGAAGTTTAGGCACAAGTTTAACATTCACAATCATAGCAAGCAAGCATGCAAAGAGTTTATGAGCAGCGGAAAGTAAAGCATGGAACTTGCAAGAATGTAAGGGGAAGGGTTTTGGAGGATTCAAACGCAATTGGAGACACGGATGTTTTTGGCGTGGTTCCGATAGGTGGTGCTATCGTACATCCACGTTGGTGGAGACTTCAACCCACGAAGGGTAACGGTTGCGCGAGTCCACGAAGGGCTCCACCTACGAAGGGTCCACGAAGAAGCAACCTTGTCTATCCCACCATGGTCGTCGCCCACGAAGGACTTGCCTCACTAGCGGTAGATCTTCACGAAGTAGGCGATCTCCTTGCCCTTACAAACTCCTTGGTTCGACTCCACAATCTTGTCGGAGGCTCCCAAGTGACACCTAGACAATCTAGGAGACACCACTCTCCGAGAAGTAACAAATGGTGCGTTGATGATGAACTGCTTGCTCTTGTGCTTCAAATGATAGTCTCCCCAACACTCAGCTCTCTCTCATAGGATTTGGATCTGGTGGAAAGAAGATTTGAGTGGAAAGCAACTTGGGGAAGGCTAGAGATCAAGATTCATATGGTAGGAATGGAATATCTTGGCCTCAACACATGAGTAGGTAGTTCTCTCTCAGAAAATGTATGCTGGAAGTGTAGGTTCGTTCTGATGGCTCTCTCCACGAATGAAGAGGAGGTGGAGGGGTATATATAGCCTCCACACAAAATCTAACTGTTACACACAATCTACCAAACTCGGTGGGACCGAATCAACAAACTCGGTCGGACCGATTTAGTAAACTTAGTGACCGTTAGGATTTTCGGTGGGACCGAAATGCAACTCGGTAAGACCGATATGGTTAGGGTTAGGGCATAACCTAATCTCGGTAAGACCGATTACACAAACTCGGTGAGACCGATTTTGGTAATAAGCTTTCCAGAGAGTTGGTCAGGCAAACTCGGTTAGACCGATTACACAAACTCGGTAGGACCGATTTTGCTAATGAGTCAACCAGGAAGTTTACATTGTATTCTCAGTAGTACCGATTGCTCAAACTCGGTGAGACCGATTTTGGTAATGGACATACACAGACAGATTACAATCCCATCTCGATGAGACCGAGATCCCTATCGGTAAGACCGATTTGCCTAGGGTTTGTGACAGTGGCTATGACATCTGAACTCGGTGACGCCGGATAGAAAGAATCAGTGGGGCCGAGTTTGACTTTAGGTTTAGGACATATGTGTGGGAGTGGGAAAGTAGTTGAGGGTTTTGGAGCATATCACTAAGCACTGTGGAGCAAGAAACTCATTAAGCAACACCTCATCCCTTCTTGATAGTATTGGCTTTTCCTATAGACTCAGTGTGATCTTGGATCACTAAAATGTAAAATGAAGAGTCTTGAGCTTGAAGATTGAGCCAATCCTTTGTCCTTAGCATCTTGAAGGAGTTCCCACGTCCTTTAGTCCATGCCACTCCATTGTTGAACTTGTCTGGAACATACTAGATAAAAGTGTTAGTTCAGCAAGAGATATGTTGACATTAATTACCAAAACCACCTAGGGAGGACTTGTGCTTTCACCTAGCCGCCGCCAGCTGCCGCCACCGCCGCCCCGCGAAGCTGCCACCGTCGCCGCCGACCCCGCGACCGAGGTAGCCGCCGCCGGTTTTCTTAGGAAAGCCGATCGTTTTTTTCGAAACCCTAGATCCGTTTTTTTAGTTTTGGTTCTGTTATTTTGTTTAGTTAAATAGCGGACGTTCGTCCGTACGTTCGTCCGTACGTTCGGTTTAACGAACATTGTTCGTTCGTTAGCCCCAGACAGCGAACGTTCGTTCGTTAGTCTGTTCGTCGCGTTTTAGTTTCCAGGGTTTTTCCGCGATTATTTTAGATCGCGATTTCTACCCTGATCTTTGTTTTAGTTTATCTTTTCGCTCGTTTATCCGAATCAGGTGATTCAAGCACCTAGATCTTCGTCTTGAAGCACTCTTTCTATTTAACCAACTTGAACAAGATTTTGGTATTGTAAAAATTTGACTTTAGTCCAGATTAGTAAACGAATCTTGTTTCTTTCGTAGTTTGAGTTTCGTTGCTCCGTTTGATTTGATTCTTTTTGCAAACAGGAGTTCTTCAGTTGAACTTTCTGGTTATATCTTTTATTTGAGTTTTACCCATGCTTCTAGTTTGAGTGCTTATGTATGTTATTGTTTGTTTGTGATAGAATTCCCAGAGTGCGAAGCGTGCTACTACGAGTCTCTAGGTTTTGCAGATCATCAGCAAGACAAGTAACACTTTGATCATACCGCTTTACTATCCAGTTTTATGCATTAGATCAACCCTCAAACATTGCATGGTTAGGATCTGTTTATAATATGTGGGTGTGAGAAGTAGATGATGAGGTAGAACCTATTGCCTTTTATTACTTCTATGTTATGCTTATTGATAGAGGCTAAGGTGTCCCGTCTTTCGATGAGATCATGGATATCGCTTTGATGGAAGTCGACTTTGACGATCCGACTACGAACGTGCGAGGACGTCGCACCTTAGCAATCGCTAAACCAACTCCGAGAGGTTATTGACCACGTCGGAGCATTATCAACCTGACCACGAGGGTCTGTTTCCTGCGAGCAAACGAAGAACAAGCAAGAAACTGAGATTGCAATCTGGATATTGCGAATATAAGATGAATGCTTTATTGATCATGGTGGGGTTCTGTGACGCCTTTGTCTGGTCGTTGAACACAAACGAAGTACGCAAAGTTGCAGCTATGGCGAACTTTAATCTAAACAAAACCCCCCAAAGTCTAAACGGTGCCCTAAGGGCTGTATATATGGAGGAAGAGGGGGAATTTCGTGGCCCTTGGTGGAGGGGTCCGAAATCAACCCTATCTATTGTTTCCCCACACATACGAACTCTAAAAATAGCCTATACTTATGTATTTCGAAATTACATGGGCCTGGCCCAATAATAAGGTGACGCAGCACCTAGAATAGCCTCGGGATGAGCTTTATGAAGTGGCATCTTGTATATTTCGTCCATGGCTTCATGCACCCATTATGGTGGCTTCAAAGTCCTGAAATCATCACTTGTAACTCCGTTCTTGTTCCCCTTGAGCATACCATCATCTCCATGCTTGTTCTTGCTCCAATGTCCATCCTTCTCCAAGCTAGGCCCTTCATTTGTAAGAAAAACAAATGTATCCAATTTAGGCAGCATCATATTCTCATGAACATTAGAATCATTACCAAGAAACGAAAGTACCTAGTAATTTAGTTGGCGTGCGCGAGCTCTAGTAATTGGTCCAGTATGTATAGCAGCAGGGGCTGTGGGTGTAACAATGGTATTGATGTCCTCATCATCCTCCCCTTCTTGAAATGAAGTCGTCCTCGACGGAAGTTCATGTTCCTCACCCAAATAAGGCTTCAAATCTGCAATGTTAAAAGTGGGACTAACCCCAAAATCTGCAGGCAGCTCAAGTTTATATGCATTATCATTTCTTTTCTCCAACACCTTAAAGGGACCATCAGCACGTGGCATTAGCTTTGATTTGCGCAAATCAGGAAATCTATCCTTACGCCAATGTAACCAAACAAGATCTCCAGGTGCAAACACAACATGTTTTCTACCCTTATCTCGAGCAAGTTTATATTTAGCATTCATACGCTCAATGTTTTCCTTAGTTAACTCATGCATTTTTAAAATCAATTTAGCACGTTGTTTAGCATCAAAATTAACCTTCTCCGAAGATGGAAGAGGCAACAAATCAATAGGTGCACGAGGTAGGAAACCATACACAACTTCAAAAGGGCACATCTTAGTAGTAGAATGCAATGAACGATTATAAGCAAATTCAATATGAGGCAAGCATTCCTCCCACATTTTCTTATTATTCTTCAAAACAGCCCTAAGCATAGTAGACAATGTTCTATTGACTACTTCAGTTTGTCCATCAGTTTGGGGGTGACAAGTAGTACTAAAAAGCGGTTTAGTCCCCAACTTAGCCCATAAACATCTCCAAAAGTGGCTAAGAAATTTAGTATCACAATCTGAAACAATAGTATTTGGCACACCATGCAAGCGAATAATTTCACGAAAGAACAAATCAGCAACATTAACAGCATCATCGCTTTTATGACAAGGTATAAAGTGTGCCATTTTCGAGAATCTATCCACGACAACAAATATGCTATCCCTCCCCTTCTTTGTTTTAGGTAAGCCTAAAACAAAGTCCATAGATATATCCTCCCAAGGAACACTAGGTACAGGCAAAGGCATATATAAACCATGAGGATTGAGTCGTGACTTAGCTTTTTGACATGTAGTGCAGCGAGCAATAAAATGCTCAACATCCCGTCACATTTTTGGCCAAAAGAAATGTGTAGCAAGTACGTCCTCCGTCTTCTTCACGCCAAAGTGTCCCATTAGTCCTCCTCCATGCGCCTCCTACAACAACAAAAGACGAACGGAGCTAGCTGGAATGCATAGCTTGTTAGCACGGAACACAAATCCATCATTAACGACGAACTTGTTCCATGTTCTTCCTTCTTTACAATTCTGCAATACATCTTTAAAATCAGCATCATGCACATATTGATCTTTGATGGTCTCCAAACCAAATATTTTGAAGTCAAGTTGTGAAAGCATAGTATAGCGACGAGACAATGCATCAGCAATAACATTTTCTTTACCCTTCTTGTGTTTAATGACATAAGGGAAAGTCTCAATGAATTCAACCCATTTAGCATGTCTACGATTCAGTTTAGCTTGACTTTTAATATGTTTCAAAGATTCATGATCAGAATGTATAACAAATTCCTTGGGCCATAAATAATGTTGCCATGTTTCTAAAGTCCGAACAAGAGCATATAATTCTTTATCATAAGTAGAATAATTCAGACTAGGCCCACTCAATTTTTCAGAAAAGTATGCAACAGGTTTGCCATCTTGTAATAACACACCTCCTAATCCAATTCCACTAGCATCACATTCAAGCTCAAAAGTCTTATTAAAATCAGGAAGTTGGAGTAAAGGAGCATGTGTCAACTTATCTTTCAATACCGTGAAGGCTTCTTCCTGTGCGGTACCCCAAAGAAAAGGCACATCTTTCTTTGTAAGCTCATTGAGAGGTGCAGCAATGGTGCTGAAATCTCTCACAAAACGCCTATAGAATCCAGCGAGGCCAAGAAAACTCCTCACTTGTGTGACCGTTTTGGGCTGCGGCCAACTCTCAATAGCTTCAATCTTGACTTTATCAACTTCAATTCCCTGTGAAGTAACAACATAGCCAAGAAAAGATACTCGGTCGGTGCAAAAGGTGCACTTCCCAAGGTTACCAAACAAACGTGCATCACGTAGAGCAATAAAAACAGCACGTAAATGTTCCAAATGTTCCTCCAAAGATCTTGATGAGGACATCAATACAATTGTTACACCCACAGCCCCTGCTGCTATACATACTGGACCAATTACTAGAGCTCGTGCACGCCAACTAAATTACCAGGTACTTTCGTTTCTTGGTAATGATTCTAATGTTCATGAGAATATGATGCTGCCTAAATTGGATACATTTGTTTTGCTTACAAATGAAGGGCCTAGCTTGGAGAAGGATGAACATTGGAGCAAGAACAAGCATGGAGATGATGGCATGCGCAAGGGAAACAAGAACGGAGTTACAAGTGATGATTTCAGGACTTTGAAGCCACCATAATGGGTGCATGAAGCCTTGGACGAAATATACAAGATGCCACTTCATAAATTTCGTCCCGAGGCTATTTTAGGTGCTGCGTCACCTTATTATTGGGCCAGGCCCATGTAATTTCGAAATACATAAGTATAGGCTATTTCTAGAGTCCGTATGTGTGGGGAAACAAGAGATAGGGTTGATTTCGGACCCCTCCACCAAGGGCCACGAAATTCCCCCCTCTTCCTCCATATATACAGCCCTTAGGGCATCGTTTAGACTTTGGGTTTTGTTTAGATTAAAAGTTCGCCATAGCTGCAACTTCGCGTACTTCGTTTGTGTTCAACGACCAGACAAAGGCGTCACAGAACCCCACCTTGATCAATAAAGCTTTCATCTTATATTCGCAATATCCAGATTGCAATCTTAGTTTCTTGCTTGTTCTTCGTTTGCTCGCAGGAAACAGACCCTCGTGGTCAGGTTGATCGTGCTCCGGCGTGGTCAATAACCTCTCGGAGTTGGTTTAGCGATTGCTAAGGCGCGACGTCCTCGCACGTTCGTAGTCGGATCGTCAAAGTCGACTTCCACCAAAGCGAAATCCACCATCTCATCGAAAGACGGGACACCTTTGCCTCTATCAAATATTTTGAAGTCAAGTTGTGAAAGCATAGTATAGCGACGAGACAATGCATCAGCAATAACATTTTCTTTTCCCTTCTTGTGTTTAATGACATAAGGGAAAGTCTCAATGAATTCAACCCATTTAGCATGTCTACGATTCAGTTTAGCTTGACTTTTAATATGTTTCAAAGATTCATGATCAGAATGTATAACAAATTCTTTGGGCCATAAATAATGTTGCCATGTTTCTAAAGTCCGAACAAGAGCATATAATTCTTTATCATAAGTAGAATAATTCAGACTAGGCCCACTCAATTTTTCAGAAAAGTATGCAACAGGTTTGCCATCTTGTAATAACACACCTCCTAATCCAATTCCACTAGCATCACATTCAAGCTCAAAAGTCTTATTAAAATCAGGAAGTTGGAGTAAAGGAGCATGTGTCAACTTATCTTTCAATACCGTGAAGGCTTCTTCCTATGCGGTACCCCAAACAAAAGGCACATCCTTCTTTGTAAGCTCATTGAGAGGTGCAGCAATGGTGCTGAAATCTCTCACAAAACACCTATAGAATCCAGCGAGGCCAAGAAAACTCCTCACTTGTGTGACCGTTTTGGGCTGCGGCCAACTCTCAATAGCTTCAATCTTGGCTTTATCAACTTCAATTCCCTGTGGAGTAACAACATAACCAAGAAAAGACACTCGGTCTGTGCAAAAGGTGCACTTCCCAAGGTTACCAAACAAACGTGCATCACGTAGAGCAATAAAAACAGCACGTAAATGTTCCAAATGTTCTTCCAAAGATCTGTTATAAATCAATATGTCATCAAAGTAAACTACCACAAATCATCCAATGAAAGCACGTAAAACTTCGTTCATTAATCTCATGAAAGTACTAGGTGCATTAGTTAACCCAAAAGGCATGACTAACCACTCATATGAACCGAACTTAGTTTTAAATGTTGTTTTCCATTCATCTCCCAATTTCATACGAATTTGATGGTATCCACTACGCAAATCAACTTTGGAGAATATTGTAGAACCACTCAATTCATCAAGCATATCATCTAGCCTAGGAATAGGATGACGATAACGAATAGTAATATTATTAATGCCCCTACAACCAACACACATACGTGATGTACCATCCTTTTTCGGCACTAGAATAATAGGAACAGCACAAGGACTAAGGGATTCGCGTATATAACCTTGGTCGAGCAGCTCTTGTACTTGACGCATAATCTCCTTCGTCTCCTCTGGATTGGTACGGTATGGCGCACGATTTGGCAGTGAAGCACCGGGAATTAAGTCAATCTGATGCTCAATCCCTCGAATAGGCAGTAATCCCGGTGGCACGTCTTGTGGAAAGACGTTAGCGAACTCCTGCAAAATGTTAGTGACAGCAGGAGGCAAAGAGGAAGGCACGTCCTCGAATGAAAATAATGCCTCTTTGCACACAAAAGCATAACACACAGATTTGCTGAAATCTAGCTCATCAATATCAGATTTGGTGGCAAATAAACATGCACTTTTTAATTTTATTTCAGAAGCAACACTAGATGGTTTATTATTAGGCTTCATTTGTTGCTCAAATTCTTTTGCCACAATCTGATTTTCGCTCTTATTCTTCTCCTGTTTTGCTTTATTAGCTCTATTAATATCATCTTTCAAAATAGAATCCGGAGTCATAGGAAGCAAAGTAATATTTTTATCCTTATGAACAAGAGTATACTGATTGTTTCTACCATGGTGTACAGAATTTTTATCAAATTGCCATGGTCTACCAAGTAATAAGAAACATGCTTGCATAGGTACCACATCACAACCAACATAATCAGCATATGTAGAGATACTAAAATGCACACGAACAGTACGTGTTACCTTAACCTTGCCGCTGTTGTTGAACCATTGGATGTAGTAAGGATGTGGATGTGGTCTTGTGGTGAGAGAAAGCTTCTCCACCATCTCCATGCTAGCCAAGTTGTTGCAGCTCCCTCCGTCTATGATGACGCGCACAGAACGTTCCTTCACAACTCCCTTGGTATGGAACAAATTGTGCCTCTGATTTTGCTCATCTTGTGTGACCTGCACACTCAAAACACGTTGAGCAACTAAACATTCATACCTGTCAGCGTCTTCAGGAGCCATGTATTGCGTCTCATGATCAGAATCATCTCCACCGTGTTCTTCACGTGTAATAAGAGCCAACGTCTCCTCATCATAGTCACTAGCGGACTCATACCCACCATCCTCAGTAGCAATCATCACACGCTGAGATTTGCATTCTCTCGCATAATGACCTCTTCCCTTACAACGACGACAAATAATATCACTTGTGTGCCCAGTTGATGCCATGGAAGAAGAAGAGCTCTGTGTAGGCCCGGCAGGTGCGCTCTTGGTAGATAGTGGAGGTTGTGCCTGCTTTCTTGTATCACGGCTGGAGGTAGCAGCTGATGGAGGTGCTGGTGTAGTGGAAGTAGAGGATGCACGCGGTGTCCATGATGAAAGTCGACCTGCAGAAAAGTTAGTTCGCGCCAATGCTTGTCGATCCTGCACTTCACGTTCAGCTTTACAAGCAAGATGGAATAAACGAGTGATATTAGTATACTCCTTATATTCTAGAATGGTCTGAATCTCTCTATTTAATCCACCTATAAAACGTGCAAGCATAGCTTCATTCTCCTCAACAATACCACATCTAATCATGCCAGTTTGTAATTCCTGATAATATTCTTCTACAGAATTTTTTCCTTGTCTTAAACGCTGCAATTTTTGAAGCAATTCACGTTGATAATATGGTGGAACCCAACGAGTACGCATAGCAGTTTTCAAAGCAACCCAAGTAGTTGGAATAGGATATAATCTACAATGTTCAGACCACCATACACATGCAAAACTAGTGAAAGCACAAACAGCAGCAGCAACCCGTCTCTCCTCGGGATATTGTAAACATGTGAAACGTTGTTCAGTTTCTAACTCCCAAGTAAGATATATATCAGGAACATATCTACCCTCAAATGGTGGAATATTCAATTTCAGTTTCGGAATATGGTCATTATCTCGTACCTGAGGTGGTAGTGCAGGCCTACCGTTGCGAATATATACCTGAGGTCGACCTGCTGGTGGTGGTGCTGGTGGCTGCACGTAGTTCTGATTTTGATCAACCTCATCCTCATAATATTCCTCCACCTCTGCAGTAACAACAAGAGCTACAGAAGCACCAACAGCAGTAGCAGCGGCACCAGAATTTTGTCCTGGCTCAATAGGAACACGCTGTGCTAATCCATACTGATTCGGAAGGGGGCGTTGTTGTAGTTGTGTTGTTGTTGTTGCGGAGGTGCGATAGGTGCAGCCGGTGGTGGTTGTGGGAGACGTTTGAGTAATTCATCGAACTTGGCGTCCAACTTGGTGTCAATTGTCTTCTCAATGTCATCCATCCTCTCCAATGCCTTTCCAAAGCTGGCCATCACGTCTTCCACCTGTTGACCCAACATTTGATGAAACTTATCATGAAGGTCCTTGTTCGTCATGTTCTCCCAGTCAATCTCATCGGCGTGTGTTCCTGCCATAGTTAGCAGCAATAGAACAGACAAGTATATGATCCTACAGACTACTGAAATATGGTGGTGGTGGGGAGTCACAAATCCTTCAAGCAAATCTCAAATTCTTACCAGTTCTTACCCAGCAGCAGGTGGTGATCGGCAACCGTTGTTGTCAAAACTCTCAAAGCTTGGATAGAGCGATTACCAGGGAGAGTCAAATGCACGACGTAGATGTATGTGGAGCTGGGAAGCCTTATAATATGGTAGCAAAAAGGGTCAGCAATAATTAATTCAGAGATGCAAAGTTGAATAAACGCTCAACGACGGTACTGTGCTGGTCTTAGGCTAGACTGTGCTAGAGACGCGAGCCTAGAACACTAACAAAATCACGACGCTGCACGGAAACAAGGGAGAAGCACACTCTGGAAAAAAAATCACTCTTTTTTTTACGCTCTTTTTTTTGCGCTCCTTTTTTTGCCGAAAATCACTATAATGGCGAGTGTCTCAAAACTCTTCCCAAGTCAAGAGAACAGGATAGGCAAGAAATATTTTCGACCAAATTTTTTAAATTTTTTTCGACTGCCCGGACCCAAAAAACTGGAAACGGGTCAAAAAAACTTTCTATAACGGCGACTATCTCAATACGCTTAGAAACACCTAAAAATAGGATAGCCAGAAATTTTTTTGTCCAGTGCGTTTTTGGAAAATTTTGGGCCTAAACGGAGGGTGGTTTCCGGACTCTTTTTTTTGGAAAGCAACCTCTTCTACGGACGGCAAAAGATTGCTGGAATCCGAAACCTACTCAGACAAGGAAACACGAATCGGAAATTAGATGGATCTCGAAAACAAACCTAATCTACAAGGAACTTGGATTGGTGGTGGATATATGGTGGTGGTATATGGCAGCGGTGGTGGTATATGGCAGCGGTGGTAGTATATGGATATGGATCGGTGGTGGTATATGGATACGGATTGGTGGTGGTATATGGATACGGATTCGAAGCGGTGGTGGTAGATGGCAGGGGCGATGATGATGGTGTGGTGGCGGCGTGACAACTTATGACCAGAACTCGAAACTCTAAAAGACTAGACGCTAAGACCAGCAACTAGACACGACGATGCAACCGCAAATTCAACAAAGCAAAACCCTAAAAAGATTATGCAAAGGCTTAGATTGGTTCGGATATGATGAACTAACCCTAATTTTTTGTGTGGCTTTTTCGTGGACTGTAGGTATGAAGAACAGACTCGATCTAAACTACGAAAAACTGTAAAATCTCACCGAGCAACCTGGAAATCTGATACCACTTGATAGAGGCTAAGGTGTCCCGTCTTTCGATGAGATGATGGATATCGCTTTGGTGGAAGTCGACTTTGACGATCCGACTACGAACGTGCGAGGACGTCGCGCCTTAGCAATCGCTAAACCAATTCCGAGAGGTTATTGACCACGCCGGAGCACGATCAACCTGACCACGAGGGTCTGTTTCCTGCGAGCAAACGAAGAACAAGCAAGAAACTGAGATTGCAATCTGGATATTGCGAATATAAGATGAATGCTTTATTGATCAAGGTGGGGTTCTGTGACGCCTTTGTCTGGTCGTTGAACACAAACGAAGTACGCAAAGTTGCAGCTATGGCGAACTTTAATCTAAACAAAACCCCCCAAAGTCTAAACGGTGCCCTAAGGGCTGTATATATGGAGGAAGAGGGGGGAATTTCGTGGCCCTTGGTGGAGGGGTCCGAAATCAACCCTATCTCTTGTTTCCCCACACATATGGACTCTAAAAATAGCCTATACTTATGTATTTCGAAATTACATGGGCCTGGCCCAATAATAAGGTGACGCAGCACCTAGAATAGCCTCGGGACGAACTTTATGAAGTGGCATCTTGTATATTTCATCCCTGGCTTCATGCACCCATTATGGTGGCTTCAAAGTCCTGAAATCATCACTTGTGACTCCGTTCTTGTTCCCCTTGCGCATGCCATCATCTCCATGCTTGTTCTTGCTCCAATGTCCATCCTTCTCCAAGCTAGGCCCTTCATTTGTAAGCAAAACAAATGTATCCAATTTAGGCAGCATCATATTCTCATGAACATTAGAATCATTACCAAGAAACGGAAGTACCTGGTAATTTAGTTGGCGTGCGCGAGCTCTAGTAATTGGTCCAGTATGTATAGCAGCAGGGGCTGTGGGTGTAACAATGGTATTGATGTCCTCATCACTTATATTGCTATGCTATGCTCGTGGACATGGACTGGGTGAGTGTATCCATGACAAATGTGAGTATTGTTAATTAATGGTTAACTTAAGGTGGCTACTTAATACACATCTGGGTGGATTGGGTTGAGGCACCCTGGAGTACCCAGTGGTTGTCAGGGCACCTGGAGAATCCAGTGTTGTCCTAGGATATCCCGGAGTACCCGTGTGATCATCCTACGATTCGCCACCCAGGCTCAAAGGGATCATAAGATTATTCATGCTGGAAACTTCCGTGTGCAGCCACAAGCCAATATGGGCTCTGGCATAGTTGAGTAAGTTGCGTGAAGCTCTTGAAGAGGTAGACTAGCAGATGTAGTGGGTTGTAGGTGGTACTGTCTATCCAGAGTAGGGAGTTAATGCTTCAGAAAGACTATGTCTCGAATCTCCGATCATGGATGTGTTCGAGTCTTGTGGGGAAAAGTGCGCAAACCTCTGGAGAGTGTATAAACTAATCATGGTTAGCTGTGTCCTCGGTTATGGACATCTTGAGTATCTGGTTCTTGGATTATCATGTTGATCTCATCACTCTAAATTGATTTGTTGGGTTTAATGATGATGCTTAATTGGGATTGAGTTGGAGGAACCTTCTCAATGTTTATCAACCACCATGATAGTTAAATAAAATTTATTCCTTTGTTGTAGAGCTTTCCACCAGCCATATATCCATTTACTGATAGCATTTATTCTGTTCATTACTCTATGTGTTACATTGCCAGCATATTCCATGTGTTGACCCGTTTCGGGCTGCAACATTTCATGTTGCAGACTTTTCAAACGACGAGTAAGGTGCCATAGGTCGTTGTCGTTCACTCAGCTATGCCGTTGGAGTTGATGGACTCACTTTATCTTCCAAGCCTTCCGCTGTTATCGTGTTTAGATGGCCTTAAGCCATATTATTGTAATAATTTCTCTTTTGAGACATTCGATGTATTATGTGTGTGATTGAAACTCTGTTATAAATCCTCAAGTACTATGCGTGTCAGTATTACCGATCCAGGAATGACACTGATGCACAGAGACTAGACTGTTTGAGGTCTGGTCGCTACAGATTTGGACAACATTGTAAGCACCATTTGAAGCACCACCACATTGACTATTTACTTCTTTGAGCCAGTGGAAGGAAACAGATATGAAGCTCCTAGTGTGTGGAAGGAACTGTGCCAAGTAGGGAAACTAGTACAAACAATTTCCAGTTTGTAAGTAATGATTCGATATAAATTGTTTATCATGGAAGCAAAATTGTTTTCCCATGAAACTATGGAAGCAAAATCTTTTATCCATGGAAACAAACTGAGCACATTTGTATTTTTTTTGTTAACACATCCCTGATGTGTTTGAAGCAAGTGTACCCATGATAATGATTCTTCCTATGGAAATGTCTTGTTTAGAAGCAATTTTCCACTTGATTGAAACACAATTTTAATGTTTGTGAAGTGAAACAAACCACCACTTAAATACATATTCATATACAATTGTAGTAAGTTTAATTCACCATGGAAGCCAATACATTGGTACATGGAAGCAAGATTAATTCACCAGAAAATGATGCTTCTGTCCATACGGAAGAATGCTTCTTTGGTATACAAACCATGTTACCATCACTAAGGAAACACATCTTATATATTTCGTAATTAATATTTTTCTGAAATTATATCCACAAATATTGGGATTTGTAGCCATTCGACGAAGTTGTTTTAGGAAACAAATCGAAGATTGTGGGGATAAAGATTAGCAGATTTAGGAAACAAATCGCATATTATGGGAACAGTTATTAGGAAGCAGCAGAATTCACGTTAGTAATTATTGCATTTAACTCACAAAGGAAACTAGCCAATAGATCGGACGACTGGAACACATCTAATCGTACGGCTATCGACCGGTCTGATAGGAAGCAAACCATCAGTAGTCTGATTCCTAGTGGTGCCTTAAAACCTTATTTAAACAGACATAGTTAATTACACACCTAATTAACTCTCTAACATTAATTACAGAGGACGAAATAAACACGTAGATACTCTTGTTAACATACTATGTTACCATATGTCTCTCTTTCCTCATTACTTAGTTGCCACATCACCTATTCTGTTTAGATACGTATGATGTTATCACTTTTTTTACTCCCACTATGGATAGTCTTAACACTTCAGCCGTTTCAAAAAAGTTGGAGTTATAGGATTGCTCTAAGTCAATATTCATTAAGTCTGACCAAGGCTATATAAGAATATATTTACATTTACATAACCAGATCTATTCCATTAGATTCATCATGAAATGAATTTGAATACTATATATTTGATATCATAGATCTTTGAGTATTTTTTTATAGATTTATAGATCAAACTTAAAAACAATTGACTTAGGAAAATCTTAGAATTTCAATTCTTATGAGATGGAGGGAGTAGTATAGAGATACATAGAATGAAATACCCCGTATCAGCGCACCGTATATGCACAAAATAATTTAGTAGTTGCAAAAAAGTCAAAAAACATTCGAAGAGTTAAATATGAGCAAGTACTGTACTCATATAAAAAGTTTAGCCAAGGACTGGTTCGTGTTGACTTCAGGGCAATATTTTTTCAACAACATGTAGTGTGAACAGTAACTTGTATATAACGTTCAATTTTTTCCTAGAATACCATGAAAGTCATTCTTTGACGAAACATTTTATGCGAGTACAATACTTGACTATATTTGATTCTAATCCAAATTAATTGACACTACTTTAGTATAAGTTTAACACTAGTACAAATATGAATTAATCTGTGATTGAATGGTTATAGAGACTGCTTTATATAAGCGCTTGCGTCTGTACTGTGTTAAGAAAAACACTAGTACAAATTTTCTATGTTACTGTATTATTTTGTGTGTATATATATAGAGGGTGAGGTGGTACGCGAGAGCTTCCGTTCCGATATATCTCTACTCCTAATAGAGCAGTTGGTAGTCTCGCTTCCAGGTTTTTTTCGTCCCACCACTTTCGTCCGGTTTTTTTCGTAGGTTAACCGTCGTAGATTTTTTTTTGATGCTGGTTTCTTATTCACCGGTTTATTTACCTCTCAGCTCTTTCCTTGCAAATCAACACTTTTCAAACGTGCACGCAATTACGGATCTAAATTTACTAACTTATCCAAATCAACCGATACCTTCCATTATTGCAAATTTCTTTAGGAAATAAATAATAGATTTTAAGGAAACAAATAAAAGATTTTAAAGATGCATCATACTTTACTAACAATCACTAAAAATCAAATCTAAATTAATTAACCTTACCTTAAATCACTCAATCACTTTAATTAGAAAACATTTTCTTTCCTAACTGCAGTTGGTAGTCTCGCTTCCAGGTTTTTTTTCGTCCCACCACTTTCGTCCGGTTTTTTTTCGTAGGTTAACCGTCGTAGATTTTTTTCGATGCTGGTTTCTTATTCACCGATTTATTTACCCCTCAGCTCTTTCCTTGCAAATCAGCACTTTCCAAACGTGCACGCAATCACGGATCTAAATTTACTAACTTATCCAAATCAACCGATACCTTCCATTATTGCAAATTTCTTTAGGAAACAAATAATAGATTTTAAGGAAACAAATAAAAGATTTTAAAGACGCATCATACTTTACTAACAATCACTAAAAATCAAATCTAAATTAATTAACCTTACCTTAAATCACTCAATCACTTTAATTAGAAAACATTTCTTTCCTAACTGCACCCCGCTTAGTGTGCACATAACAATCTGAAGTAATTAGAGTCACATGATTGAATCCATTTATTTAGAGCGACATGATTGAATTCATTTATTAACAATAATCCTCACAAAAAGTGCGTTTAGCAATTTTAGAGGGCGGACCAAAACTCTGTCATCCGCTCGCCCGCATTTGTTTAGGTACAGGAAAAAATGGCATAATATATGGAAACAACACGACCGGGGCGGCGGCGCAATCTTCGGGGATAGGGGATCGGAGGAGAAGGATTGGCATGGCAGCATGATCGGGGTGCTTCCCCGCGGCCGCGGCCGTCCTCGCGATGCCACCTACCCGAAATCAACGCTGCTCCCTGCCGTCAGCCGAGGCGACGCCGCCTGCCCTCCTACCCACGGTCCGCTGCCGCGTGCGGCTATGGTGGGAGGAGTAGCGACGGGGCCGAGGTCCTTCATGCATTCCAGGATGGAGGCCATGATTTCGTCGAGGTCGTTGCTGCCTCATACACTCAGGGTGTGTTGCCGAGATCGAGGCGAGCATGAGGAGCTGTGACCACCGCCATGGTCACCCCATCGCAGGGGATGGAGCACGCCGTCGGCCTGCAGCTTGTGGAGATCACTGTTGCTCTTCAGGTCGCGTGGTGACCGGATCTTGCCGATGTGTCCCTCCCCGACGACCTCCTCTTCGCCCGGTTGGCTGGCATGGATCTCGCCACTGCTGCCCTCAACTTCTCTGCCTCGAGCTCGATGGTCAGCCACCATGGATCCCCCAGCTGAAGGGTCACGTGAACCAGCCGTCCTCCCATGCTACAGCGGCGAGAAGGTGACATGGCTCTCCGTACACGAAGAGTGGAGTTCAGTCAAGTGCTTATATACTTGCCTCTACTGCTGATCCATGTACATGGAGAAGAACAGACAACCGCTCATTCATGCTTCGTTCCACTCCTTTGCCCTACATTACTGGAGGTGACATTTTCCTATCTCTTTATGTTGTAACAAGCCTGCTGCCTGCATAGTTAATGGATTTTTTTATTTAAATTTATCGCTGCTTAGTGCTTTGTTGCAATTGTTCACCCAAGATTCTTATATATAATCTGAGCGTATGTAGGCATACTTAGCTTTGCTATTCCATTTTTTTGGCGCATAGAAATAAGAGTATTGTCCAGGTTAGGTATTCAATTGAGTATGGTATTTGGATTGCTATCAGAATGTCTTTTCTATGCATGTGATTTCTCACATCTGGTTATAATATTTGTGAAGACGTGCATTGCACGTGCACTTGGAAGCGGGCCCGTGGCTGGACGGCGCCAACGCCGACCCGAGCCACCTCGTCCGCGTATTCTTGGAGTTGTGGCTGGTCGATTTACATGAAATTAATTTCCTCAGTTCTGGTGGCAAATATAATACACATAATTCATATTGTTATGCACTAGCGTGTATGTGTGAAATAGATGGATTATGGTCCCGTACCCAATAAGATGTATATGTGTGTGTGTTAGAGAGAGAGGGAGAGGGGGATAGAGAGTGAGGAAGAGGGAGGGAGAGTGTGTGTCTGTGTGTGTGAGGATTTGATGGTAAAAAAGGTCGCCAATGTCATAATATTGAACTCTTAAAGTTAACTAGTAGAAGGCCCGTGCGTTGCCACGGGCTTTTAAATATTTTTACCGTGTGCATATATAAACATAATGCATATCAAGTTTTACGTGTAAACATAATTGAAATCCATATCACACAAAATATTCTTCGATACAAAATGTAATTCGATAATGTATACATAGAAAGACACGCGATTCACAAAATAAAGAAAGTGGTACAGAAACATAGTACTCTTTATTGTGCACTATATTACACAAGGTAGATAGCAACCTACATGACTTTTATGCTTAAGACCAATCATCTCACGAAGCATTTCCATTGTTATTAACCATTAATTAAAGACAACAGATGGAGCATTTTGTTACCTTTAAACAAATATTCCAAGATGCTGCAACCAGAACCTTAATACATTATGGAATTTCCTAACAAATATTACATAGACCCAAATATACAGCACAACATCCAATAAAAAATCATTATAATACACACCATCTAACTTAAAAGTCTGGCATATGAAAATTTAGACCTCCGATAGAAAACGCTGAATTTCAGCAGGAAATATCAAATACATGCTTCCCTGTCCGATGTATAAATATGTGTAATTCTCAATTGATGCACTTTTGAAATCTTCTAACTCACATAACACCATAATTACAGTGATTGTGCAACATATTTTTTAGAAAGCATGCATAAGCCTTTGAGTATAAACACAACTTTTGGTAGGGAGTCAATAACACCCCTAGGTAGCCAAGCCTTTGAGTATAAACAAAAATGATTTCTCAAGCTTTCTTTTGCTTCATGGAGCTGTAATTATTGCTAACAGAAACAAAATAGAAATCACATGATAAAAAAGAAACAACGCAATAGGAGAAAATGAGGCATACTACGTGGCCATGTCGCTGACCTGGCCATCACAAACTCCGAGACCAATGGGCGAGGAGGTGGCGGCATCAGCTCCAATGAACCTATGACACCAAAATGATTATGTTTGCCGTCCTCGATCGTCGGCATCATCGACTCAGTGGTCGGTCCCCTTGTATCTTCTTCCCCATGGATCGGGATTGATTCGACATAGGATTAGAACAACAGACAAAATCAAAAGTCACAAAGAATTGTAGCCTAGTAATGCTCAATCAGCTAAATTAAGAAATATCGGTAACACATGCATATCTATTAATGATATTAGTGAACAATGCAAAAAGCAAAGGATTCCATTTGTCGCAATTAGTACACACGATAACTACTTCATAAGTTCATATGACCAATCAGTTAGACCACATGGTTAAATTCATTCATAGATGAACAATAGATGAACAACTAACAAAAGTCGAGAAGGATCCTTACAAAAACAATGATTGGTCAGGAATTTGGAAGGAGGGAGGGTCTATTATTAACGCTAGTGAAGGCGCATGTCATGCCAACTCTACAAAGTTAATTCCATTTACAAAAATCACATCGGAAAAGTATTGTGCATTCATGTTCTAGTCTTAATATCCCTTAGGTAATCTTGTTTACAGCTGAACGACGATCATGTCAAGCTAAACGAAGAGGACGCCGACAGGGCCACATTGTTCCCTGCCCACCACCGCCCACTTCCACACGCCACCATCCATGTTCACCGCCTGGATGCCGGCCCCAGCTCTCAAGCCCCTAGAACCGGTGCACCCACGGGTCGCCGCGTTGGGTATGTACCCGCTGCCACCGCGTTGGACCTTCTCGTCCTACAATGCAATAGTCATTGCCTTAGTTGTCTACATCAGACATCTGAAATGAAACAAAAGTCAAATGCTACTAATTAGACGTAATACATCAAAATGTCAAACAGAGTCAACACTTTAATTATGCTTCATAGGATAAGAATCAAACATACATAGTTAAACCAAATACTTAACAAAGTGTCAACAACATTTCACAGATTTTTTCAGAATTTTTGAAGCACTAACCTGGCTTGGCTCAATGCCAATGTGGTTCAGCATATCAATGCATAGATGTAGGAATCATCCTTGTACTCTGCACAAACAAGGGGAAAACATGAGCTTTCATGTTTCCGTGTATTATAGTTGAGCAGAAGCGATACATGGACAGTAGTATGAATGTACAACAGTGGGAAAGTTGAGGTTCCCTGGGCTGAATGTCGATGAAAGGTGCCTCCCATTTGCCCTTGTAGTCCAGGTTCCTAATTATCTGACTACACAAATATCCCATGTCAGAAGTTGCAATGCCAATGCACACTGTTGTTTGTCTACAATTTGACTATCTAATCTTACTCTAGCAGAAGTACCTTTTGCATCCATGGTCTCTTGCACCGGGGTACGTACCAAACTCCTAATTTCTTACAACTGATGATATTGTTAGGCGATGGAATTTGGAGTAACTTCTTGCTGACAAATGATGATATTGTTGGGCATTGAATTAATTGAACCACCCAAACTACTTTCAATCCTTTCTCGAAAGACAAATCAAGGAGACCACGAGATAGAAAAAAAGAGAAACTTACCATTAAGATAGAGGACAAGTCAGGCAGTCTTGCACATGGTGTTGGTAGGCAGCACCGCCGTTGTCGGGACAGTCCGCGCCCCAAATCCATATCCTCCATTTTTGCAAGATTCTGTACACCACATCTTTCTTACTAAAGTGGGAGAAACCATAAATCGACTATCAATCATCATTAAGTGTAGAATATGGTCATTAAAATTCATTAAAATCATTGCACATCGCTTGCTTGATTCTCCTCTATTAAATTAGCATTCATCACGGTGCCTTCTAAAGACAAGGCATGACAGAAACACAAAGCACAGCCCAAGCACATTGGTTTATGTACCATACTCATTGTAAAAAATTAGAAGCTTCTGTAAGATGTGACACTGTTTACATGTTTGGAGTGAATTGCATCCTCGTACAAAGGATAGAAGAACTGAATGCTTATCTCTACTCCTAATGGACGAATTGGTTGAATAGTCCCCCAACTTTCAACCGGTTTATTTTCAACCGGTTTATTTTCAACCGGGTTTTTTCATCAAATTACCCCCACCCCCACGCCCACCCACCGAAACGCGCCCAGCGAACCAGGGAGAGATCCGTTGATTTGGCTAAGGTAGGAAAGAATCTATTATTTGTTTGCTAAAGCAAATTGCATTAATGGAAGAGATCCGTTGATTTGGCTAAGGTAGGAAAGAATCTATTCTTTGTTTCCTAAAGAAAAATTGCATTAATGAGAGAGATCCGTTGATTTGGCTAAGGTAGGTAAGAATCTATTATTTGTTTCCTAAAGCAAATTGCATTAATGGGAGAGATCCGTTGACTTGGCTAAGGTAGGAAAGAATCTATTATTTGTTTGCTAAAGCAAATTGCATTAAAGAAAGAGATCCGTTGATTTGGCTAAGGTAGGAAAGAATCTATTATTTATTTCCTAAAGAAAATTGCATTAATGAGAGAGATCCGTTGATTTGGCTAAGGTAGGAAAGAATCTATTATTTGTTTCCTAAAGCAAATTGCATTAATGGGAGAGATCCGTTGATTTGGCTAAGGTAGGAAAGAATCTATTATTTGTTTGCTAAAGGAAATTGCATTAATGAAAGAGATCTGTTGATTTGGCTAAGGTAGGAAAGAATCTATTATTTGTTTCCTAAAGAAAATTGCATTAATGAGAGAGATTTGTTGATTTGGCTAAGGTAGGCGGTTTTTGCGGTTCTTGGCGGCTCAGTGTGAGGTGGGGCGAGGTACAAAAAAATATCATGGAAGGTGAGACGGAAAAAAACCTGGGAGGTGGGAGTTGTCCCTGGTTAACCTACGAAATTTCATAGATTTTTTTAGGACGAAAAAAACCAGTGGAGGTGGGACGAAAATTGGCCGGCGGAGACTACCACCTCCCACTACTGACTTTTTTTCATCCGGTTTTATTTCATCCCACCTCCCACTGCTGACTTTTTTCTTAATTAATAACTCCACCCTCCTGCTGGTTTTTTTCTAATCTAATTCAATCTATTGATCCTTCCTTAGTCACAATGCACTTACATGTAGCCCCGACAGATCGGTTTCCATATGAAATAAAACACAATCATCAATCAATCCTTGGTTCTCTTTTATAGGACTTGTTGCCATACATGAACCATACGATAACTTCCATGTACAAAATAAAGGGAAACACAATCAGGTTTCCTTCCTTCCAAAGTTCTAGCCACCGTCCCCCTCCCCAGACCGCGTTCTTTTTCCCATGCCACCATCGACAATCTGCTCTCCCATTTCCTCGTCCTCCCCACGTTGTGAAGTTCCAACGCACAACTACACAAACACCAGTGACATAGAAAACCACCGCCTCCTCCTCCGCGCCACCGCCTACTCTATTTTTCCCCTCTGTGTGGCGACCTGAATGGAAGGCGGTGGATCTGGGATGCGCCTGGTTCCACAAGACGTCAGGCGTAAGGAAGGATGGAAAACCACCGGCTGGATGGCCAAGGGTGGCCCATTGAAGGTTTGAAACCTCCTATGGCGTAATTTTGTGCAACCTGCATGAAGATTGTAGGAGCTATCCATGTGGTCGTTCCATCGGCAACAAGTACGTATTGGATATCACATAATTTGAAATTCTTGACGGAGTTGACTGACCATGACTTTGACTCTCACAATGTTGCATGTTCTTCGGAGTTGACTGGTGGCGTTTTTAGGTTATTACTACCATGAAGATGAGAGGAACATCGAGAAAAATCCTTTCCCTAAAAAATGGATGGGAGGAATATCTTGGTCTATGATTTCATGATGAATAGGACCCTGAGAAAGCAGTGGATGATGCCCCGTTGATTCTCTTTGAATTCGGCTACTGTGGGAATGTGTATAGTCAGGCTTGGAGTGAGGGCTCCATGCATGTGTGTCAGTGGCACTCAGAGATTGGTTGTGCCGCTCTTGTGAGGGTGTGTGGGAGTGGTGTGCTCGAGACACGCCAATCTCGTGAGCAGGTGCGGAGATGAGTTGCACAAGAGAAACATTGGTGGGATGAACCCAAACCTTTATTTTTTTTCTAATATGAATTATCCTTCCTTCTTAGAAAAACATGTTTTGAGTAAAGTTATCTTTACTATAGACATATATTGACAATTAATCAAGTATCAACATCATTGCATGCTTATTGCGTGGAATGTGTGTCCCAATGTTGACAGAAGGTATAAAAAGATTGTCTTGGAATTATTATTTTCTTGGGAAGATATTGCCCTGAATTCTCATTTCTCATCAGAAATTTAGTATCCATTTTCGTTGATCTTATTTGCAACATGTACAAGTCAGTAATAATCTAAGGGGGTGCCCTACCGGAGAAGATTATGATAGTTGGACAAGAAACTTGGTACTGTCGTGCAAGGTAGAGGTAGGAGAAATAGGAGATAAAAGCATGCATGGTGGGAGAAGGAAGTCGAGTGTCGCGTGGTAGCTCAGACATGGAGTGTGGAAGAAAGACAATGACGAGATGTATGTACCTACTAGATCATGACCATGAGATATCATCCCATAAAAATGGCCTTTGACTCTCATGTCACATGAATTTTCTCTTTGTATATATATATTTGTTAGTCCGTGGCAACGCACGGACACTTAGCTAGTGTACTTATAAAATACAAAAGCGAAAAGGGTAATTAAATCATGCTGGGTTAAAAACCTTACGTTCCCATGGTTCTTTCTCAGATCAAAGAACTCAAAATATCAGCAGTGGATATTGGAGCCAGGAGAAGAAACGACGTGACCTTCACCCACATCCTTAATGGCCAGCCTCATCTCCATGCCCAGGACGATCTGAAGCCTCCCTCAATAATTCGACACCTGCACGATGACCGATCGTCAGATCACAACACTCGGCTTGGGCAACGAATTTGAGGGATTTCTAGACCAAGCGTTGAGAGTACCTAGGGGTCACCTTGGTTTTTGTACACGACAAAGAGAAGTGCGGGAGGCGAGCCCCAACCCATCGAGACCACGATGCCTTGAGAGAAAGCTAGGGGAGGCGATGGTGAAGCACGACATCATGGCGCACGTGCCCTACGTCTCAACGCTACAGTTGAGCGTCGCCATGTAGCCGCACAACAGCTTGCACTCCATGAGTTACATGCTATTTTCGCTCACACGACGAACGCCATCCGCCCGTCACGGAGACCCATCCTCTCAACCCTGCTGCTCCACGATCACGCGACGCCGTGTTAGTTAATGCAGAAACATAGGAGGCGGGCATCGTAAGGTAAAAAGTCCGGTTTGGACGGGATGAAATACGAACCAAAATAAAGCAAAATTGGACAGGGAAGGGGGTGGATGAGGAGGCGAACATACAACGAGGTCGGGGTGGCTGTGGCCGAAGCATGAGGCTCGGCCTCCTCGCCGATGATCAGATCCGCCGTCAGAGATGATGAGGTCATCAGCCCCGTGACCTGGATCCCGCCAACAGGGTGATGCAGAGGAGAGGTGCGGCGGCGTCCTACGGGTGAGGACGGCGGGGGAGGTGAGGGAGCAGCTGAGCGCGGTGGTGCGGCTGCGTCCCTCGGGAAGACGAACGGCGAGCGGCCCGAGGCGGGAGGCGGCGAGGGGGAGAGAAGAGTCGTGCGGTGCGGGGTGAAAGCCCGACTCGCTCGGTTTGTAGCAGGGTACTGCTATAATCGAAACATTTCCTTTGATGTAAATTGACTATGTATGGAAAGATTAATCAGTGATTGACCGACTTATGGTAAGTTAATTAATTTAGATTTGATTTTTAAATATTGATTAGAGATTAACCGTGATTGATTCTCTCCCATAAAGACATTACTAAATAATTTGTGTCCACATGGAAAGTTCTGACTCGTTTGGCTTTCGGTACATGGGATGGTGGAAGGAAAGACGAAAATAAACCGGACAAAAATAAACCAGACGAATAATAACAGTGGACGCAATCCTAGCAACTGCTCCATTAAGAGTAGAGATAATGCCTCAGGATGAGGAGGTCACGATTAGGGTATGGCAAGAAGAACTTTTTTGGAAAGCTTTGATTCTGGTGATAAGTACCATATTCGAAATTTCTTTAGTTATAGCCTTGCCATACATGGATTGATTTATTACTATAATTATCATATTTGAGATTTCTAAGTTTATAGCCTTACCATACGTGGATTAATTGTGATTGATTACCATAAATACGTTGGGTATTGTCGGCCAGATGAGAAAGAGAAAAACCGGTGGGAGGGGGCGGTGGGAGGTGGGACGAAAGAAAACCGGTTGAAAAAAACCGGTTGAAAATAAACCGGTTGAAAGTGGGGGGGACTATTCAACCAATTCGTCCATTAGGAGTAGACTCTCCCATAAAGACATTACTAAATAATTTGTGTCCACATGGAAAGTTCTGACTCGTTTGGCTTTCGGTACATGGGATGGTGGAAGGAAAGACGAAAATAAACCAGACGAAAATAAACCAGACGAATAATAACAGTGGACGCAATCCTAGCAACTGCTCCATTAAGAATAGAGATAATGCCTCAGGATGAGGAGGTCACGATTAGGGTATGTCAAGAAGAACTTTTTTGGAAAGCTTTGATTCTGGTGATAATTACTATATTCGAAATTTCCTTAGTTATAGCCTTGTCATACATGGATTGATTTATTATTATAATTATCATATTTGAGATTTCTAAGTTTATAGCCTTACCATACGTGGATTAATTGTGGTTGATTACCATAAATACGTTGGGTATTGTCGGCCAGACGAGAAAGAAAAAAATCGGTGGGAGGGGGTGGTGGGAGGTGGGACGAAAGAAAACCAGTTGAAAAAAACCCGGTTGAAAATAAACCGGTTGAAAGTGAAAGGGACTATTCAACTAATTCGTCCATTAGAAGTAGAGATGTGGCTCCGTTGCAATCGCACGGGCGTTCTTCGGGTAGAAATCTATTTTACGAATTATAATTCGGCGAGCAGATAACACCCACCCACCCCCTCCTCCTTACTTGACCTAGAACCTGGCCTCGGGCCGACGCCTCCTGCTCCCTCTCGCTGTCGCGTCTCCCGGCGATCCTCTCCGTCGACGCCCCGGCTAGCCGCCATCGTTTCCCGGCGACCAGATCGACGGCAATCCCATCCTCCTTGATCTCCCTCTCGGGCGTCGGGAGATCTACGTGGGGACATGGTAAGCTCCTTTGCCTCCCCTTTACATACATGTTTTCCTGCCGTGTAAACCGTGGCCGCCTGATTTGGACAGCAAAGGAATCTATATCTAGGCCAAACTTGGAGTAAGATCCTCTTTTGAATTCTAGGTTTTTCATGTGTGGATTGGATAAAGTTGGTGGATTATATAGATTGAGACCGTGAGCATGTATTTGAACTCTAGATTTTCCATTTTCCCATTTATTAGTGCCGAGGATCATATTTGAGGTGCCATTTTCATGTCTCAAGCTTATGTCGTACCAGTGTAGCATAAACATTTTAAAACAGACATTACATCACATATATTTGATATAGCATTTTTGCTGTTAAAAACTGCTGAATCCCTAATCCCTGTGGCACTAAGCTTTCCTTTCCTCAAGCTCATGGGATTACAATATACCATCCAATAAAAGGCTATCTGTGCAATCTAGGCTGTGGGATTTTGTTTGACTCATTTATTTTTCTATCTGTTGCAGCATAAGCTGGGGAGAGGAAGCCGCGACAAGGTGCAACAGTTCATGGCCATAACTGGTGCAAGGTGAGATTCGAGTATAGTTATCTCTATTACATAGACTCTCGGGACTGTAATTTGGTGGTGATTTGTTAGTTTAGTTATTATAAGTTCTTTTTCCATATTATTTATACTACTTTGTTAAGCAATAATGTTGATGTGTTACTTAGTTGCAAAATTAGTTACTAACTTTCTAAGAACTATGTGATATGATACATTAATTTCAATATTTGTACTGGGAAGCAAATTTGTGATGTACTCCCTCCGTTTCTAAATAGAAGCCTTGTTAGAGATTTCAATACGGACTACATACGGATGTATATAGACATACATAGTTCAAAAAAGCGCTAGGCGTTAATTGTGCGTTTTGCCACCGCCTTGTGCTTTATTGACCAAAGCGTATGCTTATGCGCAATTATGCGCGGATTAAGCGCAGTTATGCGCAATGCGTTTTGCCAACGCCTAGAGCCTAGGCGCGCTTAAGCGCGCTTTTTTTTAACTATGTAGACATATTTTAGAGTGTAGATTCACTCATTTTGCTCCATATGTAGTCCATATTAAAATCTCTAAAAAGTCTTATATTTAGGAACGGAGGGAGTAATTGCTTCTCTTGGTCTAAGGTTGAATTTAGTGGCTGTCTTAATCTGATGCTCTATTTTGTGCACCCAGCAAATTGTGATGTTGTGTGATGCCTTACCACTATATTCTCTCGGTTTCTAAATATAAGTCTTTCTAGAGATTCCAATATGGACTACATACGAAGCAAAATGAGTGAATCTACACTCTAAAATATGTCTATATACATCCATATGTAGTCCGTATTGAAATCTCTAAGAAGACTTATATTTAGAAACAGAGGGAGTAAATCTTTATTATCAGTGGAGTTTAACTTCTGAAAAAGAGTTTGTCATCTTGTTGTTGCAGATGATCATGATGAGAACATCAATCCATTACATTTATGCTGTTAAGTTGTTATTTTTGTAATAGGCAAACCCCTTTTTACATTGTAGAAATAAGAAATGAGATGGACTGAATCCTGAAGAAGTAAAACTTGTCAGTCTAGGATCTGCTTGGAGCTAGGGCCTGGATGAATCCAATCATTGTTTAGACTCCGATTCAAAGAATTCAGCACTGTGATTCTTCAAGTGCATAGTTCACACCAAGTTACTGCCCAGGAATATGAAACTAAATGGTTCCTCTAAGTGCTTAAAACAGCATCTATTAATTTATATTTGGATGCTTACATAAAATAAATACTTATGAGCTTACCAAACTCTTCTACTCGTTTTTATTAAGGACCAAGGAGCTCAGTTGTCGCAGTTTTATTTGGCGTTTCTTGTCCCTAGAATAGGAAATGATTCTGTTATCTGATGATGCAGCGAGAAGGTCGCCCTTCAGGCACTGAAAGCTAGTGATTGGCACTTAGAAGGGTCTTTTGATTATTTCTACAGCCAGCCACAGATTTCTGTGACCAATTCTCGACATCTTGAAGATCTTTACAGCAGATACAAAGGTATCATTCTCATGTCATTTACCAACCCTTTAAGTTTTGAGAATGAGTTTTGACTTCTGACTCTAGCTTTTGTTCATATGGTTTTGATTTATTCCATCCCCCTTTCTTTTTGCTTCTCTACTCAATGGAAGCATGTTCTCTCTTGTCCTGCTGTAAGTTGTTTACTTCTTAATTGGTGTTGTATCTTGTTTTGTTTCCAGAACGTGATGCTGATATGATCATGGTGGAGGGCACATCTCAACTTTGCAACGACCTGTTGGTAAGGACTAGCTTTTTATCTTTCAGTTTGCACCTACATCTGGGCATATCTAGCCCACACTTAGTAGCAATCAACCATATAATTCTTATATGACATTAGCTGCAGCTATTATATTCTGTTCCAAGTGTTGTAATTTGTCTGACTGGTTAGGAAACATTGAATATTATTGGTTAGCAGGATGCTATTTACTCGTGATATTGGAATGGTTTCTAGATCAGACATTAGCAAATTTAGCTTCCCTCTTTATGTGTTTGTCTGTTGGATTGCATATTGTGGTTGTCTGTGCAAGTGACCTGACTCAGAAAGAGGTGCTGTTATTTTTCTACTGTCCATTTCCATGGTGTGTAGGGGAATCTTCACTCTGTGGGGATTCAAAACTAAATATTGCTGTTATTTTTCTGTTTCATTGTATATTTTGTGTTGTCTTAGGATAGATGGTCCTAGTGGTGTATACCTTTTGCTCTGTATGTTAGCAACATCATATGGGCCTACAAATCTCTAACCGCAGTTGCTATTTGTTTGTTTTCCAGGTGGATCCTCAGGATGTTGTCATGGTATGTGTTTCAGTTCTTCTGTACTAACCAGCTGTGTTCACTTACTGTTTGAGTGAAAACTAGTTCACTATTTTTTGCAGTACCTGCTCCTGCAGCTGCCATCCTCGAAGTTAATTCATTATCTATTTGATATTTGAAATACACACATGTTCTTTTCTCTAATTTGCAGCGACCTGCCTTTTCATTGTATTTAAGTGAATACTGCGATCTGTAGATCATCATTGTTATTAACCATCTATTTATGCTTTTAACAGCTTGTCATATCATGGCACATGAAAGCTGCCACAATGTGTGAATTTACTCGCCAGGAATTCATTGATGGTCTGCAGTCAATTGGGTGAGTGCTATTTGTAGTCATGATAGTTCAGTATGCAACTAATCAAGACCCTTGCCAATTACACATGTAATTTTTAGGGTCATATTTCTTGGTACCATACTACCATTGCAAAATCACCAAATTTGAAAATATTATTCGAATACAATGCGTCACAACATGTCATTGTCTCAATGGATAGTATTACCCTGTACATATTTTTGCGACACTTCTCTGTTCTAATTATATCATTTCATTATTTTTAGGGTAGATTCAATTGAGAAGCTCCGTGAGAAACTTCCATCACTGCGAGCTGAGATAAAGGACGATAGTAAGTTTCCTTTTTTGTGTGAAACTGGATATTTGTACATGACTACCTAGTTTAGCCACTATCCAATTCCAGTTTGCACGTAAATTGGACTGTCTATCAAAAAATATATTGAAAATTGCTTCTATCTTCTAAGTTCTAACCTATCCGTTATTCTTTCGTTTTCCAGATAAGTTCCGTGAGATATACAACTTTGCATTTGCTTGGGCTAGGGAAAAGGTTATCCTTGAGATCAAACTATTTGTTCCAATATTTTCAATTGTCATTGTCTTTATTGGCACATCTGTTTTTCAACCGGTGTTATCTATGAAACTTTCCTACAACATTCTCTTGATTTTACAGGGTCAGAAATCCCTTCCACTGGAGACAGCTATTGGAATGTGGAGGTTGCTGTTTGCTGAAAGGCATTGGCCCTTAATCGATCACTGGTGTCAGTTTCTCCAGGTGTGCCTTAAATGGCATTTCTATCTAATCCCATTTTCCGATCATTGAGCTGTTCCATTATGTTATTGTTGTAAGATGGTACTATTTTGCTGTAACTTTTATTCTTAAAATTTCAGGTCAGGCATAACAAAGCCATCTCTAGGGACACATGGTCTCAGCTGTTGGAATTTGTTAAGGTAAATCTTTCATCCTCGCTTTTGTCATTACACTCGCACATATGCCCGTGCTTTGCAATGGGATATACATATTCCAGTGGTCCAACACCAGTGCCCTCATACACATCAGCATTATCGACTTTTTCATATACTTGGCAGGAAATGGGTTGCAGGCAGGTTTCTAGGAGCAACCAAGAATGTCTTGTTAGAATACACCTTACGCTCCTCAAGAAACTCTTTAAATTTCTTTCCCCCATTTTCCTGGGATCTCCATGTTTGTAGTTACCATGCAAATCACCTGCCTAGTTAAGCTTCTTCTACCATTTCATCTAGCCCCAACTTATGTAGCAAAACAGTATACAGGCAGGACTGATATATAGCATGCCTTTCAGTTCATAAGACAGGAAAAAAAAGGTACGCCAGAGCCCAACACAATATCAGTCTTCATCTAAATGCGTACTACACTCTCCGCTCACACGAAAATAATGAATTTAAATACATCTACTTCTGCACGCCAAGTAACCTTGTGAACTAACAGTAAGTTCACATTACTTTTTGGCATTCATCTCTTCTAAGCAGCACAATGAACAAGGAATACGTTTGGCAATAAAAACTTTGCGTAAGATTCTACTGTTATTGACGATTATCTAGGGTGGCAGTTCAGGTAGAGCAGGTACATTTTGATGCTTGTTAATCCTAGTAGCATGCTAAATGCCATCGGAAGCTATCAATACACTACATATTTATGGCTATGCAGATCAAAATTGAAAGCACCACACACCCACTTCAGAACAGAACAAATATGGAATATCAAGTACTCAACCACGATCCATGTGCGAACAGTTTGGTAGCAATTTCAAGCAAAACAAGTACCTGATGCCCTCTCTTTGAACTTTGAACTATCACACTGAATTTCTATCTGGTTCTGTAATCTCAGTAGGCACTCTTACTCTAGGTAAAGGCAAAAAGGAAAAAATATTACTTCCGCAGAGAACTTCAATATTCTGTGGTAAACGCAAGAAACCCACATAACGAGGAGAACTGCATAAAGCCAATTAGTTGGACTGGATGTGGGTCAGCAATAAACAAAAAGTTTCAAAGCTCGTGATCATCCTCCAAATTCTAGAACAACATTAACATCACAGAAGTAAACCTGCGGATCAAATGAATAAACATAAGCTATATTTACCTGAACATGCGTAAAATCGAAAGAAAGGCAGGCATTGTTGTCCCTACTCTGCACATAGACGCAGGAGAGCCCCTCCCGATCCACTGCCGACCTGGTCACAACCTCCATTGCATGAGCGCACACGAACACATGAAGCGTAAGCATCCGTTACAAAGAACAAGAATCGGCAAGAGACAACTGGATCAGAAAACAGCTAACCTCAAGACGAGTGATGCAAGCTGGCCACGCAGTCGGAGCAAGCCATTGGACGGCGACGAAGGAGCCGGCGTTCGTGTCCATATCTAGCTTGCCCACGGCAACATTTCTCTTACCTATCGGCTTCCTCTACCTACGCTTTCCGCGCGCCAATGCAGAGGTCGACCGAAGCTCCAATTTCAGCGACGGGATTGTGTTGGTGGATCCCAAGGAGTATTCCCACGGAAGTAATTGATTGAAGATGCAGTAAATTGCGGCCGCTCTGTTCTTCCTCGCCTCAAGCAGAACTTTGCCGTGGTAGATTCGCCGCACAACTATTGACAACGAAGACCTCGCTACCCTGCTCATCTGGCTGTTCTGTCCGACCGGGCGCATTTGTGGTGAGCTGTCGCTGCTCATGCGCCTCTTCCCGAGCTCCCTTTCTTACCCCCCGGAATGGATGACGGCGTAGTGTGGAGCCAGGGGTGACGACAGGGTTAGGACCACACCGCTCATGAGGTCCATGGGGGAGAGAGAGGGGACTTGTGATCAAGGTGTGAAGCGATGCGTGCGTGCCCTTTTCTCGGGCCTTGTTGCCATTGGGCCTGCAAGCTGCTGAAAAAACGCATGAATGTTGCTCTGAACCGCTTTTTCCCGCTTACGGGTGACATTAAGGGGTAATTTATAAAAAGTTCAGAGCAATTCTGATGATGGATGGGTAGAAACATTCCTCCCTTTAATGTTAGGTATATAGATATGAATGCCCAGATTTTGCGGGACTTGTATGCCCACTTAATCAGCATGACAAATAAACTTTGCTTGGGCAAATGAGACAGGTTAACTCCTGTGCCTAGGTTGTAGTCTCTAGGTAGTTTGTGATCTGTCGCCTTCAGTGATTCGTCAATAATCTGTTTTCTTTTCAGTTCTTCACTAATCGTGTATCTTGTTAAACTAGATGTCAATTTTTTGTTGGATGTCCGGAAGGGAGGCTCTTACTATGACTTGCATGTAGAAAGAGCTCATAATTGTGAACTTAACCAATTTCACTGTTGTTTTATTGCAGACAATTGATCCACAGTTATCCAATTATGACGAAGAAGGTGCTTGGCCCTACCTAATTGATGAATTTGTGGAGTACCTAACCGAGAATGGATGCGTTCAGCGTAACAAGTGAACCATTCGAGGCTGCATTCTGACTTGGATATCATGATTTGGTGGTACAAACATGATTCATGTCGATCAATAGAATATTTATCTTTGGATGTCGGCATTGTTCCAGCTGCCCTTCACAAAGCAGATGATGTCGTTTGGTGGAATCTACTTGCGCAGGGGTGATTTCACTGGCTAGGATTGCAAACTATCTATCTGGTTTGTATTTTGTGCTGCACCTATCTGCTACAGCATACCCAAAATAGTTATTGGTTTACTGCTGAATGGGCGATGGGTCTATAGTTCATGTAGGTCTAGGTATGAGGTAATGCGAACTTGTGCTATCGGTATTGATCGATTGTTGCCAGATGGGGCACCTTTCTATGAGGTAATGCAAACTTGTGATATCTTTCTAGGGACCGTTGGTTTGAACTTTGAATCGTCCCTGCTTTTTTACTATGATTGCTGCTTAGTTGGCTGCAGTTAACTTGATGAGCCGATTACTCTAGGTGATGCTCACTCTGTAAAGAAATATAAGAGTGTTTAGATCACTACTTTAGTGATCTAAGAGCGTTTAGATCACTACTTTAGTAATCTAAACACTCATATTTCTTTATGGAGGGAGTACTTGTCATCTTCTACTTTCATCAGAGATGTGATTGCTTGCCCAAAGGAAATGCTCCCTCAGTTCCGATTTACTTGTCGTGGTTTTAGTTCAAAAACCACGACGAGTAAATCGGAACGGAGGGAGTAACTGTCAGCATTTCTTTTTGTTGTTGCAACGAAGTTGATTTCTTATGTCACAAGATGCTTATTTCTTGGACCATGATAAGTGCCACATGTGTTGCATGAACACATGGCAATTTCGAACGTTTTTTATGGCGAGTTTAGTGATGCGAGGATGGCAACTTTAGTTGCCAAGCATGTCAGCATCCTTTTCGGATGGCAAGTTTCAGTTTTTTCTAGTTTGTAACATGTAAAAATATTATTTGCAACATCAGCGTTTTGGATTATGCAGTCTTTCTTTTGGCTACACAGATCTTTTTCTCATCTCTTGGTGCTTTGGTGAATTCGTGTAAGCATAGTGGTATTGGGAATTGGTTACAACATATACCGAGAGTAGTGTCTGTACTAACCCTGTCACTGCTACATATACCGAGGGCTGTGGCTTGCCTGAAACAATAATGCATGGCTGGCCATGTCATTCATGTTGAATTGGCTATTGGTCAGAAACTATATATTTCTTTTTATTGAGGGGAGGGCATTATGGCTCTATTCAATCTGGAGGCTCGTCCACCCAAGAACTAGAAGTCTTGCTAAAAAGAAAAAGGGTCCCGATAACTGCCACACGTGTGGCATGAATAGGAACCCGTTCGCACGCCTCGTGTGACATGGACAGGAACCCGCCTGCACGACCGCGTCCGGGCGCGCATTTGCATAGCCTGCACGTCTGGTGTGTGGCAACCCCGCCCGCACGACCTCGTCCGGGCCAGACGACCCCGTTGCCCGCACGACCCAGCCGTTCCCGGCCTCCGATCGATCCCCACTCTCGACTGCCGCCATCGTCCCCCACCTCTCGAACCCCTACCTTCGTCGTCGGCTTCTCTGGTCGCCATGGCAACCAGAGCAAACCCGTAGGGCCTTCCCATCGCAAACCACACCCCAACCCTCCCCCCACCCCTAGCCCCCCACTCCAACCCCGCCCTCCAAAGACGATCACCTAAAAGCAGGTAAAATCTCCCGATCTCATACTGCTTCTCATCCTTCTTCTGGGCAGAAAATTGCAAATTTACAGATGAAGGTGGCGACTGGATCCATGCTATAGGGGTAAAACACTACATGGTTCGGTGTATCTTCGCATTTGCCAAGCAGAATACATCAGATCTGCCATGTACAACACTTGAGATTAACTTAAGTTCCTAGTTTGATTGACGCAAGTAGTTGGTTATGAAATGGATGAGTAGGAATCCCTAAAAAAAGGGAGGAATGCCAAATTTGAAATAAAGGGGGTGGGAAAAATTAATTGCCACTTGTGTATAACGTCAGTTGCCACCTTTCGTTGTCAGTAACTGCCATCAAGTTGACCTGTTGCTTGCCATCCTATTATAGTGGCTATTGCCATCTAATCGAACGGATAGCTAGCACCCAAAATTTTAGAAAAAAGAGTGTCCATGTGCATGTCCTACTTGCCGCGATGTGTTGGTTGCCTACGCATGAAAATGTGATAACACTGACGTGTTATCTTCTATGTGCAAGCAGCGGAAGAATACAATTCTTGTGGATTGTTGATGCGTTCTTGTTCATGCAGTGATTGAGAACACATTGGAAGAAGCGAGACGCGGAAAGAATGAATCACGAAGATGGCGCTGATACTTGGGGTTCTCAAAGGCCAGAAACGCCCCCTTGGGATGCATCAGAGTACAGTCAACTCATTTCTGCAGGGCCATTGCTGCCACTACTAGAACAGTATGCAGGCATTGGTATGATGCGTGATAACAAAAGAAAAGAACAGTTGCCATGTTCGCAACGATGAAGATGACATTCTACTTATGTCGTACACTGTCATTTTTCCGCAGATTCTTATGACCAAAACACACTCAGGGGGCCTCCGTGACAAGTTCAGTCAGAGCGCGCTAACACTGACAAATGTACGGGCAACCAACTTCAACTAGCTAATATGACTAATCAAGGTAACGCATATAAAAAAGAACACATACTGGTCTGGACATGAAAAATAAACTTGCAAAAGTTGGCAAAAAGACTCACGAGTTATGACGGGTGAAAATGCAGAGCCTTCATGCAGCACGTGGCATCAGACAGCACCCATGTACCTGCCATCGACGTCATACACAGGTGAGTCCATAAAAAAGTGAAGTTGCGGACGGTGAATTAGCAGAAGGAGCTTAGTTGACAACTGCAGTTGCCATGAGTGGACAACTGCAATTGCCATGGATAAATAACTGCAGTTGTCATCCCTGGACAACTGTTGTTGCCCTCCCTGGACAACTGTTGTTGCCCTCCCTGGACAACTGCAGTTGCCATGGAGGAACAACTGCAGTTGCCATGCCAGGACAACTGCAATTGCCATACCAGGGCAACTGTAGTTGCCATGCTAGCACAAACTGCATTTGCCATGTATTGACCAACTACTACGATGCTTACAGGTTATTACGGTGGTGGTAACCCGGCAAACGTCTCGTGGCAAGCTTCACAGATTGCAGATAGAGCACGTCAATTTGGTGTCACAGACCACACAAAATGGGCACATGCAGCACAACAAGGTAAGGAAAAAATTGAACCACAAAAGAGCACTACATTTATTTTTGTGGCAAAAAATAGCACGTGACGAAGAAGAAGATTTGTAGCAGTGATGGTGGACAAAACCAAGCATAAAACGCTAATAAGTGGTTGTGTGTAATGAGTCATGTATTGTCTTCGAAAATTTATCAACTGCTAAAAGCATGTGTGCAGCACTAATGGTTGATCGCATTTGCCTAGTGAGATCAGGCTTATAATGCAATAGTTTTGATGTTAGAACACAGTGGTTGCCATGTGTTGGTAGCAGTATTTTCCATGTATGCAGGACTGCAGCTGCCATGCATATAGAACCCAAGTTTTCGTACTAAAAAGGAGCTGGTTGCCGTGCATTGGCAAACAATAGTTGCCATGTTTGTTGGACTATAGCTGCCATGACTGGACAACTACAGTTGCCATACATGTCCACGCGCAGACTCACGACTTGCTGTTTGAATGATGTAATGCCAAATCACTCGAAGTTGATGTGATTCGTTGCGATAAACATGTTATTCAAACAAAAATCTTACTCTCGTACCTGTTTTTTCTATTACAGGGCCTACAACTACAGTGAACAGCGGCGCGGGGGCATCTACTACGGGGAGCTCTGAGCGCACGGAAGACGTGTTCCACTAGCCAGCAGACAATCATGCCGCAAACAATGCCGAGTCAGAGTCGGAAATGGCAATCATTCCAGCAATTCCGACAGGCACCCCTTTGAACACAAGCACTGGCAACACTCAAGTAGATGAAACTGCCGTTGATACTGAAGTGAATGATGAAACTGACGACGAGGCACAAGGGGATGAAGATGATGGGCAATCAGAGATCGTGGTACCTTAGCCACCGTACGTTGGGCAGAGATTTGAATTGTTTGCAGAAGCAAAGGAATTCTACCAGACATATACAAAGTTTCATGGGTTTGCCGTCAACACCGAATACCATAGGAAAATTAAGAAAACTAACGAGTACAACAGAGGTGAGATGAGTTGCCACAAGGCACGAAGGAACAAGAAGGGGAAAGGTGTTGCGCCTGTCGTTCTGGAACGAAAGAGAGGTATCATTCTCAAAATGGGATGCCCTGCCCGGTGTAAGCTAAACGTAGATGGAATACAGTATGTGGTCACTGAATATTTTGACGAGCACAACCACAAACTCATAAAGAAGTTAGACCTGGTAAAATTTCTGACTGCCCATAGAGGATTCACCCCCGTCGAAAGGCAATTCGTAAAGCTGCTACATGATTGTAACGTCGGTCCATCAAGAATGGTCCAGATACTATCACTCATCCACAACAAAAAAGGGACTCTGAGTAGCATGCCCTACATACTAGCTGACGTCACAAACCTACAGGCGAAGTACCGTAGAGAGAGCAAGTTGGCTGACATAGAGGCCACAATGGCCTACTTCGATGAGAAAGCGAAGGAAGATCCAGATTTCTTCTACAGGATAAGGTTGGACGATGAGGACCGTGTTAGGAACATGTATTGGGTGGATGGTGCTGCAAGGAGAGCCTACAAACATTTTCGAGATTGCATTTCATTCGACGCGACGTATCTCACTAATATGTACAAGATGCCATGCGCTCCGTTCATAGGAATAAATAACCACAATCAGTCGTTGCAGTTCGGCTGCGGGCTCGTTCGGAACGAAGACACGGATGGGTACGTTTGGCTGTTCAAGACTTTCTTGGAGTGCATGGATGGACTTGCTCCGATGAACATAATAACAGACCAGGATTTCAACATGCGTGCATGCATAGAGGAGGTCTTTTCGTTGGCGGTGCACATGCACTGCAGGTGGCACATTATAAAGAAGGCTGAGGAGACGCTAGGACCGTTCTTTGCTGACCGTCCAGAGCTGCACAAGGCATTCGAGCTGTGCGTGGACCACAGCTTGATGGTGGAGGAGTTTGAAAGGAGCTGGATGGCCATGATTGAAACATATCAAGTCCAAGACAACGAGACTCTTACTAGCCTGTGGGAGAAGCAAATGTATTGGGTGCCGGCCTACTTCATGCAGTGCTTCTTCCCCTTTCTGCAGACTACGCAGCGCAGCGAGGGGTTCAATGCTGTTTTGAAGCAGTACGTGAGCCCTGGCGACTCATTGCTACAGTTTGCCAAGCAGTACAGAGCTCTACAACAAAAAATTCTGGGATCTGAGCTACAGCAAGAAGCGACCACCGCACTAAAGCAGCCAAAATTGCTAACGTATTTACCGATGGAGAGGCAAATGAGCAAGATATACATCAACAAGATTTTTAACAAGTAAGTCAGTTGCGTTACAGTCTTATTTGCGCAAAAGCACTAAGGCAGTAGGTGCCATATAGAGTGTAATGCAGTTGCCATGTTTAATGAAATACTGTTTGTCATGCTTACTCAGCTGCAGTTGCCATGTTCAATGAAAATTCTGTTTGCCATGCTTGCTCGGATGCATTTTCCATGTTCAATGAAGTGCAGTTGCCATGTTTAATGCACTGTACTTCCATTGGAGCATGTTGGTATGCAAATGCCAATGTCAACTGAAAAATGTTATATTGTCGACACATATGCTGAAATGCAATTGCCATGTTTACTAAAATGCAACTGCCATGTTTGTTGAAATGCAATTGCCATGTTTACTCAACTGTAGATGCCATGTTTAATAAAAATGCAGTTGCCTTGTTTTATGCAATGTGCTTCCATTGGGGAATGTTGGTGTGGAAATGACGATGCCAGTTGAAAATATACTATAGTTGCCATGTCTAGTGTACTGCAGTTGCCATGTCTGGTGTACTGCAGTTGCCATGTCTAGTGAACTGCAGTTGCCATGTTCAAGGTACTATATTTGCCATGTTCAATGTACTATGTTTGCCATGTTCAAACAAAATGTATTTCTATTTCCATGACAACATAAGGTGCTACAAGAAAGAGCGCACGATAGTTTAACAGAAAACACACAAAACTTGCAGATTCCAAGAAGAAATAAAGCGTGCCAGCATGTTCACGGCTTTCCAGGTGGACGAACATACATTCAAGGTGTGTTCTATTTTGGGCATGTCAGATTCAGAACCTGAAGACCCGGACAAAGGAAGGAACTACTTCGTCAAAGCCTCGATAGGCGAAGGCGAATACTACTACCAATGCTGCAAGTTTGAACGGGACGACATTGTGTGCTGTCACATACTAAAAGTAATGGACATGAATGTTGTGACACGAATGCCCCGCCATTTCATAAGGCGACGATGGACTTGGGACGCTGACGACGCGTTTGCGCTGCAAACAACAAACGCAGTTCTGGCTGTGCATGACGAGAGATCTGAGTCAACCATGGAAGCCGTGAGGCACGTTGTGCTGACAAAGAACTATGCTGAGCTAATTGATGAAGCGTGCAAGAGTGATGAGATAGCGAGAGTCGCAGAAAACACAGGAAGGCCCTGAAAAGAGAGCTTGATGAGATCAAGAAGAGGAAAGCTGAGGAAGCCTTACACCGGTTCCCCCGCACATCAAGTGTGCCTTCATCCACGGGGCCATTATCTGAAAACTCGGAGATAGGATCTGGAACGGCAAGCACAGAAACCCAGGTCAGGAACCCACCCCGTTCCATCACAAAGGGTCGTCCAAGAGAGATAAGGTACAAATCGGGATTGGAGATTCAAGCAAAACACAAGAAAACAAAGAAAGGGACGGGCAATCCATAAGCAAAAATTGGGGCGCTGTGACATGGTCCTTGTGGACATTTTGTTTTGTACCCTAGATGTTGTGAATTTTTTTTAAATTGGGAGAATGACTCTTGAGGGGCATCAGAAGTTGAAGGAAAATACATTGAATGGATAAATGCAGTTGCCATGTTATGGGTACTTAATCTGCCATGCTATTTTATACTAAATATGCCATGTTAATTGTACTGGATCTGCCATGTTAGTTGTACTGGATCTGCCATGTTAATCATACTGGATCTGCCATGTTAATTATGCTGGATCTGCCGTGTTGTTTGTACTGAATCTGCCATGTTAGCTGTACTGAAATATGACATGGTATTTGTAATGACTCTGCATCGCATATATTTCCATGAAAATTCATCACGGTTTAGTCACACATAGTGTGTTGTGTGCAATGTATGGGAAACAAATTGATAAAAGCGTAACGTGCATCAACCACAGGAAAGGTTACGGCTACATTATCAAACTACCATGCTAGCCGGCACAGTTAGCAATGAAAAAGAAGAAGCAAAACAGCCAAATGAAAAACGACGATGACTTTCACTAACCATATCTCATGAACTACATTTTTCCATGTTTTAAAACATCGTAGACGCATTCGAAGCAGCAAACTATTGCTACAAATGATGAAACCATAGTAATAATGATAACCATAAAACGTATCTGCTGTCATGCCTAAATAGGTTCACATCCAGAAAATATTCAAATGTCGCTCACACACCACCACTACATACTAGGCTATGCGGGGTTGCAGTCATAACATAGCACACGAACATGGTTTTGACAAGAACAAAGAGATAATACCTTACATTCCTCGGCAACAGAATGTAAGGTATGCGTCCGGTGTGTAACGCCACGTGATCACTTGTACTTCTTGATGACTTTCTTGACAGCTTCCTCCACGAACTCGCGTTCTCCGGACCGCTTGTTGAAATCTTCATTCGTCAACCAGTTCCATGTGTAAATTTTCCGGAGCTCGACGACCGTTGCAGCTGTGACAGCGGGGACAAGTCTACCTTCCCACTTTGCAAAGTATTCCAACGTGTGAAAGCCACAATCCGTCCTGCACAAGGAAAGGAGTCAGGTGAACTCGCAAAAAGGACAGACATAGCAGTGATGAACTTCAATTCAGATGTAACAACAAAAGAGGGGTGGGATTGGTGTAAATGGCACATGAAGGAGGGGGTAGGAAATTATGTGTTCCCTTGATTCGTAGTCGCCACGTACTCAACCGGGAAATGTCTGATCTGGACGTTTGAGTTTTCGTAGTGACGGTTCCATGTCTCTTTGACGTTGTTGATGAAGAATTTAGCATGCGAAGTAAGGTCCGCATCAGCTGCTGAACGCATTGAATCAAGCACCTCAAAGCGTTGGTTCTTCAGGTCAAGACAGATCGCATAGTGGTGACCACACTTGTCGTGTGGGTCGTGTGGTGCAAGCTCCTGGAACATGGGGAACATGACCTGCATGTAAAAGTGAAGGAAATGAGAAGCAGAGTTCACATGAAGAACAGCAGAGGGACAAAAAAAGTAGAATCATGTAGAATGTTTAGTTATGGTGGGGGTAGTTGAAAGAAAGTTGCTGTCCATGTATGAACAAAATTTGCCATGGATTTTACTATGAAGTTGCCACATAGTTTTCACGGGATGCAAAAATCAAAAAGCCAGTTTGCATGACAGCTATTGCCACATGAAACATCTGCCACATAAACAGAGTGCAGATGATGGCAAAAGACCATACCATGTGAAAAAAAGTGCAAACATGGAAGGAGTACTCACATATTTCTTTAGTGTGAGCTTGAATTCACCGTGTTGAGCAAAATTCTTCCTCAGGATTTTGTGGTGGAAGTCACCATCCCATATTTTGCAGGTCACACTGTAATGCATGATTATTTTGTCGGCACACACATTCATATGATTGTTGATGTAGTCAATCCCGCATGCAACTACATTCGTCGACATTTTACCGTTTGGCCTCACGGACTCGACACGATCACCCAGGTTGACGTACGTCACTTCGCATTGAATGACCTTGGTTCTGTCCAAACATGAGCTGTATGAAAACAACATAACATGAAAGAATCATGCCTACTAAGTAAAAAAATGAAAGAACTAAAACGTAAGCGGATCATGTATAGAAAGTACGAAGAAGATGAATGGTAAAAAAGGAGCAAAGCAAAATAAGAGATTATGTGGTGTGGTCATTTACACTTTCAGCTCCTTCATGTGCTTGCTGCTGGCCCTCGCATTTCCAAACTGCTTGACAATATCGTACAGCTGGGTCTGTTCCTTTGTGGCCCTAAATTCGGGCTCGTAGTCTTCCGCGGGAGGTGGGTGAACTACCCTCTGCTGCCTCACAGAACCAGGGGTGGCACTCCTAATTGTATCCTCAGATACCGTATCTGCAGGCACGTTGGAACTTGATTGCCCCTGCCCTCGTGAGGACCTCCTCTGCAATGCTGCCTCCTCGATCCTGCGGTAAGCTTCATCAAGTGACGGTGAAATCTCCTCAGGGGTGACTGCAAGGATCAAAAAAGTGGATTAGGATACCTAGAAATCAAAAATAGATGGATTGTGAGAAGATAGGGTGCATGACGTGAAATGTAGGTACAAAAGTAGGGAGTTGCCATGTGTGGTGCAACTACAGTTGCCATGTCACAGCAACTACAGTTGCCATGTTGTGTCAACTCCACTTGCCATGTGCTTGCCGAATGAAAAAATGCAGCATGGAAACAAAAAATGCAGGTGACATGGTGCAGCAAATCCAGTTGCCATGTGTATTGCACTGTATTTGCCATGTGATAACAACTACAGTTGCCATGTTGAATCAACTTCAGTTGCCATGTGGTTGCCCAATGTGAAATGCAACATGGCAGCAAAAAAAAATGTAGGTGACATGGTGCATCAAATCCAGTTGCCATGTCATCACATATCAGTTGCCAACACAAGTGAGAACCCCAAAAAATATGATTGGGACAAAAGTCAAATTCCAAAGATGTATACAAGAAAATGATAAGCACATGATAAATGTACCTTGGACTATCGGCTCTGCGAACTTGACAGCCTTCCTGCCCTCGACCATTGGCTGCGCCATCATTGCGGGCATGCCTCCCGGGAAAGCAAAGGCAACTGGCATAGGATCTAGCACCACTGGTTGATCTTGACTGATGCCAAGACTAAAGCTCGGTGGGGTGAAGGCCACTGGGTGCCTCTCATGCCTACTGGCCGGACCACAAACAACTTGCGTGGCAGAATCCAAGGGTGAAAGATCAACAAACATATCTGAATCGGCCGCTATAGAATGATCGGTCTTATTTGTAGGGCGGGGCGTGTTGTCAGCGGTATCAGCCGCATCTTTCTTGACAATCTTTTTGTTTGGGCTGTATGGGACACCCACATTGACTGGGAGCCTGGAAGTGCACAAATTTAAGCTGGGGATTTCCACTGCGGGTAAAGGCGCAGTCTGCTCTGGACGTTCACCTGCGTCACTCGTGCCCAGCTTGACACCTGCATCAGTTGTGCTCCGTTCTTCCAGTTTCTCCATCACATTGCTTTTGGCAGGTGGCGGGAACAGTGTGGACGCAGGAACATAACCAGACTCGTCTCTGCTGCTCCTAGCTACAGCAGGTGCGTTGGGTATGTCTGTTGATTGCTTGCGGGGGCTACGACGCCTAGGTGGAAGACTAGCACGCGAAATAGTCGCCTTAGCAGTATCTGCACCGACAGGAGCTGGAGCTGTTGTGCCAAGACTCTCACCTGTAGATGGCATATCATTGTGAACTGCCGCCTCAGCCACTTCTGTCGTGGACACAGGAGTGCCACCACGCACGCGCTTGGAATCAGTGTCAGATGAGCGGGAATCTTCCTTGCTTAGGTTGGTCTCGGGAGCGTCCACTTCAACGCTTGCTGATGGGGTGGCATGGCTCACAACAGCATCCTTCATTGCCAAAAGAGTTGGCAATATTTCAGCTGTCCTGGCAGATACCGACTCGTCACTCCCTGATGTATGGATGCCTGTTGTTCTAGCCTGCACACCTGCAACCGGCAGAGATGGTCGGCCACTTGCGTCAGAGTTAGTGGGAGCAGTTGACGGTGCAGCAGCAGTTTTGTCGCCTGGCGCCTCATGAACATCTGAGTTGCCCCCTGTTGACAACTTTGAATGAAGGCGTTCGAGTGGGTCCTTACTGATATGCTTGGCCCCACGTGTAGTATTCACCCTGCAAAAAAAGAAAGCACATGAAAAAGGTATTAAAAGTGAACAAAATATATTTGCCATGGTAGAAATCTTAAAAAAATGAAAAATAAGTGGAACAACTGGTAGTTGCCATGTAAGGGGAATATGAGTTGCCATGTGGCATAGTTAGCAGTTGCCATGCAAATCCAGCAATAGTTGCCATGTTAGCCAACTTGAAGAATGATAAAAATGTCTGATCTGCCATGAATGCAATTTCAAAACGAGGTATGGGATGAGCACACAAGCCAATGGAAAAGATGGCAGTTGCCATTAGGTACAGTAAGAGTTGCCATTTGGCCTAGATGCCAGTTGCCATGTAAAAACAAGTAGGAGTTGCCATGCACTTAAAAAGGAATGAAAAAATCATTTGAAAAACAGCAGTTGCCATGTGGGTATGATGACAGAAGACCATGTGACAAGCTGAACGGATGCATTGAAAAATCAAAAAAATATAGCACTATGTCAATGAAAGCGCATGGAAAACCTACTTCTTGACTGGCTTCCTCAGGTCTGGCAACACGACAGGATCCCCGGTGTTGGACGTCGTCGTACGAGGAGATGACCCGGTGGAAGGGGTGTCACCAGCAATGGGGGCACCTTTGTTCAACTGAGCAGAAACACGGGTTGGCGTTGGCGCCTGTTTCTTCGTAACTGCTCGTCCACCAGCTGTCGGCTCACTACACGTATGAGATGGAGGAAAAAAAGGTGGCAATTGTCAGACAGCAAACTCGTTGCAGCGCTTGGCAAAAACAAGTGCAAAAAGGGATCAGTCTGTTCCAAGAATATAGACAAAGCAAAACACTAAAATTAAAGTCGAACCTCCTCCTGGCAGCTACGGGATCGGTCCTAGACCTCTTGCCAGGAGAACCCTGCCCAACATCCTCTGGAGCCCTCTCCCTCTTTGATGGCAACACCCCGTCGCCTTTCGCAGCCGTATGTTCTTTGACTTTCTCCGGTGGGGGGACATCTGGTGCATCCTTGCCCTTGTTACCACCTGCACGAACTTCAGCATGTTCATCATCATCGGTGTCCTGTTGCACGTTCTCCATGTCATCGTCGTCATCCTTGCTGAGACCAGCATCTCCATCTAGTTCATCTTGTGTGTCAGTAGGCTCTTGGGAACTGTTGTAGTCATACCGGCCACGGCAATCAGTTGGCCGATGTGTATGTTCTGGGACAAATGAAGTGAACTGCCTCGCAACCGCGTCGCTGTCAAAGCCACTAAGGGACGTCCACCCCTCAACCAACTTCCCGAGCAAGCCGGTCATTCCGGATGCAAACTGCCCAATTAGATGCTCAACAGGTGCCCTCGCCTGTGCACGAAACAAGAAGCATCAATAACCACCCATATTACAGTCACTTGCGCGACATAAAAAATAATCCAAGGCAAACCATAGATGTAGATCTTTTGATTACCTCAGTAGGGCAAGACGGAGCTGAGTGCACGTCCATCCACTTTCCAAAGTTTTGAGGCCCCCCAAACACGCTGTAGTCTATAGCATGCTTGGCCATCAGCTAGAAAAAACAAAAAAAAATAGCTAGGATGTAAGAGAGAGAATGATGAACACTGACTAGCAGTTCATGTGTTGCAAATGCAACAAAAAAAAAGAAGACGCGAATCTAAGTTTCAGCACGAATGAAAGAGTTGCCATGTGGAGTGAGACATGGATACAATACGCAGACAACCATGGCTAACAAAGGTAGTCATCTCTTGTGAACCATAGACGGTTGCCGCATGTCAAATTTGTAAGCATGCTGTGTAGAGGAAGAAACCAGAACTAACCTACAATTTTCCATATTTGGTATCAGTTACCCTGTCTGCGGCAAGCACAACCTTGACAGCGTTGATAGTCCACGCAGAAATAGCAAACTTGTGCGTAGGCGGCGGGCCTCCTGTCCCAGTGAAATCCACGGTGGACAGATCAAGACAGTCGACGTACATGAGCTGATGTACAACAATTTTAAAAAGAAAGAAATATTAGTTGCCATCATGGTACTTTGCGAAAAAAATAGGATAATCTATGTTCCCATGATAATCAAGTTGAAGTGCATGAAAAAGAGAAAAAAGAAGAAGTTGCCATCTGTATGTGCTAGTTGCCATCATAGTGTGATGGCAGTTGCCATATTGTCATGATGGCAGTTGCCATCATAGTATGATGACAGTTGCCATAATAATATGATGGCAGTTGCCATATTGTCATTATGCCAGTTGCCATATTGTCATTATGCCAATTGCCATATTGTCATTATGGCAGTTGCCATCTTGTTATGATCAGGTTGCCATGCATGAATAAAAGTGTGTTAAAAAGAGTGTTCACAGAAAGGACTGGTAAAAAATACCATTAAATGCAGTCGACAACCCTTTTGGTACATCTTGCTTGAGAATGCATCGTGCAGGAAGTCGGCAATAAACTTACACCAATTCATGTTCTTCACATTTTTCAATTCTGCCTGCACCGCACAAAATTTCAGGACAACGAGTTGCCGCATCAGAAATCAAATGAAAAAAACATCAAAAAACACTGGCAGTGACTAGCTTTGCACATGACATCGGAGCCAAAAGATTGAAGGAAAATAAAGTAGTAAAGCTGGATCATTCACCAGGATGGGGAAGCATTTGTTGCTTGGGAGAAGAGAAGTGGTCGACGCGAAAACAACTGAGATGAGGTACATGAGTAGCTTCATCTTAAAAACATCTCCATGGGTTGTCATGGCCTGCAGCAAATCTGCCAGTACAGACGTGTTCGGCATGGATTCCAACCCAGGAAACAAACGGGGGAACAACGCTTCCTTGATCTCGTTATTGACCTCGTACGGGACTTCGATATGTCCACGAGGCACACCCAAAGTGCAGAACACAGATTCCTCATTCAACGGTAGTCTTCCACGTCCCAGAATCACAAATTCCCTGGAGGTGGGGTCGTAAATCTCACCAAGCCAGTCGCATACAGGGTTGACAAGGTTCGTGCACCGGATATTCATCAGAGCCTGCATACCCATCTCAGTAGCAGCTCCCTTCTGATCGTCGGTAAATCCGTCAGTCAATGTAGTCAGTCATTCTTGGGAGGCTCTATTGCGAATATGTTTCTTCTTGTGCAAAAAACAGACAAAAAGTGATCAGTTGTTGCCATGTTTTGCACTGTCATGAAATTTTAGTTCATGACAGACGACTACAAGCTCGAGGTGGCAACCAATAACATAAGCAGGAGGAGGGGGGGTGTGTGGACAGTTACCTCATCGCCCTATTTTCTCCGTCCAGTTGCCCGATTCTGCTGTGGTGGATCCATGAAATCATCATCATCATTTTGATGATCACCGCGAGCCATTCTGCTGAGGTAGGAACATACCAAATTGTCACCGTGGAAATGAAAATGCAGGATGTAAGCAGTTGCCACCTAACAGAAAATGTCAACTAGTGAATGCAAAATATCACATGAACACACACGCACCCCCCCTATGATTGTCGAAAACATAAACATGGTAATTAAGCACATTGGTTACATTTTGAAAAAAAAGTGTACAAATCATAAATGCACTTGAAAACAAAATGTTGAAGTTGCCATGTTAGCCCAAGATAGTACGGTAGAAAGTCACAAAATCCTCCACTGCACAAAAACTAAGATGTGGCAGCTCACACCCTGTCCTAAATACACCAATGAAATGCCATGTGTTCAGCAGCAAAAATGTGCTAGGTTGAAATTGCCATGTTAAAATGCAACACATAATACAAAAAAGCGATGAAAAACATCTAATGAAGAACCTGAAAATTGCCACAGTGTGTTCAGATATCACAAGTCATCATGGCAAAACATGAAAATTGCGTCTACAGTACAATGAATTTGCCACATTATACTGACTGTAACATGGCAACAGACATGCTGTGGTCAGACAAAAAACTTGCCACATGGAAAGCATATGTATGGCATCTGACACAATTGATGTGCAAATTGGTTGCCATGTTATGCAGCCAATTTGCCACACTGTCCTGTCTACATTATGGCAACAGACACAGTGTGTTCACATTCTATTTGCCACAAGAATATACTATCCATGTGGCAACAGGCACAGTTGATGTGCAAATTAGTTGCCATCCAGTGCAGTTGGTTGCTGAAACTGCAGTGACTACCGATTTACTACACTTTACCATTCATACAGTGTGGCAACTATCACAATCATTCAGGAAAATTAGTTGCCACAATGAAAAAGCATGTTTGTGGCTACTATCACAGTAATTCAGGAAGTTAGTTGCCACATGGAAAAGCATGTGGGTGGCAACTATCACAGTCATTCAATAAATTAGTTGCCGCATGGGAAAGCTTGTTTGTGGCAACTATCACAGTCATTTCAGGAAGTTAGTTGCCGCATGGGAAAGCATGTTTGTGGCAACTATCACAGTCATTCAGGAAGTTAGTTGCCATATAGTCATGATAGTTACTCAAACTACCACGTTTGCCTTCATACTGCAGTTTCAAAAACAACTAACTAGATCTAGGGTTCAATGGCAACTACAATGACTTCAAATTCAACCTCAAAATTCTCCCCGAACTGATTACAAATACCAATTCGAACCAATGCGCAACTAACAGACCGGAAAACATCGGCCCAATCCCAAGGCACAACCAGTGTGTGCCTCCGGACAGGCAGAACCACACCGACGAGGACGCCGCCGCGACGGCGACGAAACTGCCCAGTGCCACCGAAAACGGCTAGCACAGGACTCCGCCGCCGGCGAGAACGCCGACGCATCGCCAAATCGCCTGAATCTCTACAAATCTCGAGCGAGGAATCGAACAGGGAGGGAAGGGGGAAAAATGCAGGAAAGGATTGTGAGAGTTGGAGCGAGCATTACCTTCAACCTGTAGGCGCTCCGGCGAAGCCGCTCCGGCCCGGCGAGCACCACCGACGACCCCGTCGACTCTTCCGCCTCCACCGTCGCCTTCTCCCCTTGTCTTCTCCTCCAATGGTTTGAAATGCAAAGTGGGTTGTGCGAGTAACTGTGGGGGTGAGTAAATGGAACCGTGAGGGAGAGGGAGGCGAAGTGCGCGAAGTGTTTGACGTCAACCACGGTCGGCGCGTGGCATGCGGGCGCATAGTAGTTCCACCGCACGCCCTCAAGTGGCAACCGCTGACCGCGGGAGGGCAACCAACGTGCGGGCGAACTGTCTCACACACCACACATGCGCCTTGTCCTACTTGGCGCAGAAAATCGACCAGATTGTGCCAAGATTTGTGCATAAAGTACTCGATGGTGATGGATGCGTGTGGTCGAGATGGTGAATGCCCATGGGCATTAACATTTCCGAAAAAAATTAGCTAGCACATGCGCCGCTTGATTAGTTGATCGATAACAATGCTTAAAATTGACCTTCCCAATTAAGACACTAATGCCAACACACTGCAAATAAAACTGCAGCTGGATCCCACCATCTGTTTTACCCATTGCAAAATCAATCACGTTTAGAGAGTCCGAGGTTATTTTCCAGGTTAAGCCCATCTCTCATTGCAAGCATAGGTTATGAAAATTCATCGAGTTGCTTGGATGAAAATGCATCGAGTTGCTAGGAATGTACCTTTCTCATCTCTAATAATTGCTGCTGTAGCCCCCGTTCCTTCCTTACACCTCACCACGGGTGGGCACAATTCATTGTGTGTGATGCGCCGCCTAGCCCACGAAAAATACCTCCACCAAAGATACCAACAAGATGTAACAATCACCTGTTTAACGTCTAGCATAGGCATTAGCTGAAAAGGTCGGTCAGGAAGTAATAAGATGTGTTCCATTAGAGCAACTTCAATGGGGCGACCCATTTCGTCCGCGGCCGTCCGTTTGGGTCGACGCGGACAGAAAAGGCGGCCCAACGCGCCGACCCAAACGAACACGCGTGCGTTTTTCATCCGCGGGCGACCCATTCCCGGCCCATTTTTGAGTCCGATTTGCATCGGCGCGGACACGCGACGGACGCGCGCGCGGTCGCCTACTCCTGTCCCCGGGCCCACTGGTCTGTGGCACATTGGCCTCCCTACCCCCTGCCAACAAGCAACCCTCATCCCCCGCCTCCTCCCTCACCGACGCCGCCGGCCATTTTTGCGGCGACTCTTCCTCCAGCTGCCGCCGCCTCCACATCTGCCCAGCAACGCCGCCCCTGTCCCCAGTCGCGTGCCGTCGCCGGGGAGCAAACTGGTTCCCGCCGCCGCTTCCCCCACCGCACAGCCGCTCAAGACTAAGAAGACGCCTCGCTGCCCCCGCCACATACGACCGGCACGCTCGTCGGACGCTGTCACACTCGTCGGATGCTGGCCGGGCAGCTAGCTGGTCTGTGCGCGCCGCGTCTCCCCTCGCCCGCAGTCTCCTTCTTCGACGCCCGCAAGTTGTTCGACAGTTTGCCAAGGTACGAAAATGGACTCCGCCGACGAGTTCTTTTTACACAATTTCATTTGCGACTCCGACGATTCGTCGTCCGATGACGAAGAGGAGATATTGGCTGCCGTGTTGGTCCATCACCACCTCAACAACCAGCGACCGTTGTTCCGTGGCTCAATTCCGGGCCACCTTCCGGTGTTGAATCATAACCGAGAGAGCGGGCATTTCCTTCTCTGGAAGGACTACTTTGATACAACAAACCCGTTGTTCAAACATCACCAATTCCACCGCCGGTTCCGTATGAGTAGGCATGTTTTCAACCGTATTAGAGAGGGAGTGGTCGGCTATGATGACTACTTCGAGTGCGAAGAGGATGTTGTCGGCAAGATTGGTTTCTCCTCTTATAAAAAATGCACTGCTGCCACCCGAATGCTTGCATACAAAGTGCCCGGTGATCTCATTGACGAGTACGTCCGTATGAGCGAGTCTACATGCCTAGAGTCCCTGTATAAGTTCTGCAAGGCTGTGATTGCTGTGTTTGGCCCTGAGTACTTGAGAGAGCCAACAGCTGCAGATACAGCCCGTTTATTGGCGATGAATGCTAGCAGGGGCTTCCCGGGGATGCTTGGCAGCATAGACTGCATGCACTGGGAGTGAAAGAACTGCCCTTCTACTTGGCAAGGGCAGTATAAGGGACATGTCAGGGCTTGCACTGTCATATTAGAGGCCGTGGCGTCTCAAGATCTCTGGATCTGGCATTCTTTCTTTGGCATGGCTGGATCACACAATGATATCAACGTGCTTCAGTGCTCGCCGGTGTTTGCTAGGCTTGCCGAAGGCAACAGCCCACCGGTGAACTTTACTGTCAATGGCCACAACTATGACAAAGTGTACTATTTGGGTGACGGTATCTATCCTCAGTGGACCACTATTGTAAAGACAATACCCGACCCTGTTGGAGAGAAAAGGAAAAGATTTGCCCAAGAGCAAGAGAGTGCTAGAAAGGATGTCGAGCGTGCCTTTGGTGTTTTGCAATCTCGATGGGGCATTGTTCGGTATCCTGCTAATACTTGGAGCACACAGAAACTATGGGAGGTGATGACTGCTTGTGTGATCATGCACAATATGATCATAGAAGACGAGCGCCCGGAACGTCTGTATGATCAAGGCTTTCAGTTTCAGGGTGAGAATGTTGTGCCTGAGCATGGAGTAGTGGCAACATTTGAGCAGTTCACTCAGTTTCATGAAGACATGCATGATTGGAAAACTCACGTGCAACTGCAAAATGATTTGGCTGAGCATATGTGGACTCATGTTGGCAACCAATAGATGTATCTACTTTTATTCGTTCGTAAAACTATGTGAAACATTTTTATTTTTATTTGGCCTGTAAAAACTATACTATTTATTTGGGCAAACTATTTTGTTTGTTTTAAATTTTCATTTCACAATATGTTGAATGCAATGCAAAATTGGGCGGCCAGCCGGCCACGCCTGCACATATGGGTCGGCGCGTTGGGCGCGCTGCCGACCCATATGAAAAACAGGGCAGATGCCAGGCGGGCGGCCGACCCAAACGGATAAAAAGTGGACGAAATCGCCGTCCATTTGGGTCGGCCCGTTGGAGTTGCTCTTACCACTGAGCCTGACCGGTCAACTATTATAGCCTCCTGTATGAACTCGCTAATACACTGAAAGAAAAGATGTCATATGTCCTGTGAGTGTTGGTGACAAATTGGGCAAGAACAGATTGTCCCAACATGCCTATTGGTGAGTATGCCTTTTAGCCGTAGAATTCCATGGAACAATCGCCAATCAAAGATGGAAACTTTACGTGGGATTGCGAGCTTCCATAATTTAGACCATATTACCGAAGTTGCAGATCCCTCCGCATTTGCGAAGGCACTTGCATGGGCTCAATACTTATGTAACCACTCAGTTTTGTATGCAGACCAAATTGAGAAAATGCCTCTTTTACCTAGCTGCTAGGCTATAAAATCATCAAAACTTTGATTGTGTAGTGGAATTGGCAGAATTCTTCGGACATCCACTGGGCTAAAGATTATGGAGATCAAGTTTTCATCCCAGTTTCCCAAGATTGGATCAATTACTTTAGAGCTCAAGGTTTGTCCTCGTGGAGTTATAAATCGCCGGTGTGGGCTAGAGGGGATCCAAGGACCTATCCAAATGTTAACTTCCCTGCCATTCCCAATCCTCCAAATGTAACCTCTCTTGAATACTTCCAGCCCCTTCATGACACTTTGCCATGTGAACGAGGAGCCATTCGTCAAGCTAAGCCTTGAGGATGCTTCCATTAGGATAGTATTTGGCTATCAATACCCTTGCACACAATGGATCTAGATTTACTATTAGCCTCCAACATTGTTTAGCAAGCATTGCCAGGTTAAAAGAATACAAGTCCCTAAATCCCATTCCTCCTTCGGCCTTTGGGTAACACAATTTCCACCGTGAATACCAGTGTGATTTCCTAGTTTCTTCATCATCACCCCACCAAAATTGAGCAATGATGTCTGTGATCTCTTAAAAAATTCCTTTGGGCAAGAAAAATACTGACATAGCAAATAATGGGATAGCTTGGGCTATAACTTCAACAATTTCTTTACCTCCCACTGAGAGTTTCTTTTCCATCCAGCCTTGGATTCTCCGCCTGATCCTCTTAATGAAGTGTCTAAAGTAGTCACTTCTGTCTGCTCCCACCATCGCTAGAAGGCCCAAATATTTATCACACAAAGCCTTTGTGTCTTTATATAGTTGCTGACAAACTTCTGACCTTGTTAAAGCACTAGTGTTGGGACTGAAAAAGACACTCGATTTAGACAAGCTCACCAACTAGCCCGAATTCTTGCAATAGGTGTCAAGAACTTGTTATAACGTGTAGTAAAAAAAGAACTTGTTGTAAGGGAGCTGCATCTACGAAGTCTGCGTTCATGAGAATCAAAGAATCCTCAGCAAACAAAAGGTGTGACACTGATAGTGCATTCCCGCACACTTTGATTCCCTCGATGCCACCAACTTCTTCATACCGCAACAAACTAGACAAACCTTCTGCACATAACATGAATAAGGGGATAGAGGGTCTCCTTGCCTTATCCCCCAAGAATGTACAGAAGTTTCAGTTTCTTGGGAATTATACATGACCTTATACCTTACAGAGCCAACGCATGCCAATATCATCTCCACAAAATTCTCATGAAAACCCAGCTTAAGCATCGTATTTCTTAAGAACACCCATTCGACTCGATCGTAAGCCTTGTGCATATCCAGTTTTATAGCACACAAGCATGCATTCCCAGCTCTCTTATTCTTGATTTTATGAATGTATTCATAGGCAATAAGAATATTATCCGTGATAAGTCTACCAGGTACAGACACACTCTGAGCTGGGGAATGATCTCTGGCAAAATACTCTTCAGCCTGACTATCAGCATCTTGGATATAATTTTATATAACACATTGCATAAGCTAATGTGTTTGAATTGTGTTACCATCTCAGGAGTGTTGATTTTGGGGATCAAGACGATTGTTGTGTCATTCCATTCCCCCGAAATTTTCCTGGAGTTAATTGCCAACAGTATGTCAATATTACCTCCTGGGTAATCTCATCACCTAGAATATGTCAATATTAAAAAAACACTACATGGAGGTCCTCTCACGACCAATAGTAGCCGGGAAGAATGATGCCGGTAACAAGTCAACTCTTGCCGGTGAGCAACAGGCTCCGACAGGACCAGAGGTCCTCGCCATCGAGACAAGCTCTCTCGCAGAAGAGGAACTGCCTTTAGTCCTTGTTGTTGAGCCTCAGGCTCTGGCATAGGCACAACAGATTATACAGTACCTTCAAACATGTGAACTTCCCAATGACCAAGAAGAAGCTGAAAGAGTAGCCTGACAGTCAAGTATCTATCAGTTTGTTGATAACATTCTATATAGAATGAGACCAAATGGGGTGAAATTGAAGTGTATTTGTTAGGAAGATGGGCAAAAGCTGTTGGCAGAAATACATGGAGGGATGTGTGGCCCCCATATTGGGTCACGCACGCTTGTTGGCAAGGCTTTCTAGCAAGGATTTTATTGGCTGACAACCCATCCAGATGCAACAACATTGGTAACTGCATGTGAAGCGTGTGAGTTCCATGCCAAGAGAATACACCAGCCAACTCAAGCTCTTAAAACCATTCCTCTCTCTTGGCCCTTCATGGTTTGGGGGCTGGACATCCTCGGCCCTTTCCCCCGTGCAATTGGGGGCTTTGAATTCTTATATATCACAATCGACAAGTTTACAAAGTGGTTTGAGGAGGAGCCGGTAAGGAAGGTAGCAACACAGTCAGCTATAAATTTCTTCAAGAGATTGATTGCTCGTTTTGGCGTACCCAACAAGATCATCACTGACAATGGCACCCAATTCATGAGTCACGCCTTCACAGCATACTGCCAAGAGCTTGGCAGCAAGATCTGTTACGCCTCTATTGCTCATCCGAGGAGCAACGAGCAAGCAAAGAGGGCAAATACTAAAGTGCTGCGAGGTCTTAAGACCAGGACTTTTGAAAGCTGCACAAGTGTGGAATACGCTGGGTGGAAGAGTTGCTGACAGTTCTTTGGTCACTCGGGAGGACACCAAATCGAGCTACCGGCCAGACACCCTTCTCCCTAGTTTATGGTGCAGAGCGGTGCTCCCCACAGAACTCACATATGGATCTCCTTGAGTCCAAGCCTTTGATGAAGCAAACCAGGAAGAGATGAGGCATGATGATACCATGCTCCTCGAGGAGGACCGTTTCTGGGCTGTTGTACGTGTTGCATGGTAGCAACAATCTTTGGGACACTACCATAGCCGCAAATTCATGCCAGGAAGCTTGAGGAAGGTGACCTTGTTCTTCGTCGGGTCCAATCCACAAAGGGATCAAACAAGTTGACAACAAAGAGGGAAGGCCCTTATTGGGTGATAGAGGCAAGTGTGTCCCGTCTTTCGATGAGATGGCGATTATTGTTTTCGGAGGAGTTGACTTTGACGATCCGACTATGAATGTGCGAGGACGTCACACCTTAGCAATCGTTAAACCAACTCTGAGAGGTTATTGACCACGCCGAAGCATGATTAACCTGACCACAAGGCTCTATTTCCTACAAGCAAACGAAGAACACAAATGAAGTACGCGAAGTTGCAGCTATGGAGAACTTTAATCTAAATAAAAACCAAAGTCTAAACGATGCCCTAAGAGCTATATATATGGAGGAAGAGGGGGGGGGGGTAATTTCATGACCCCTTAGAGGAGGGGCCCGAAACCAACCGTAACTCTGCTTGCCCACACATACAGACTCTAAAAACAGCCTATATTGAATATTTCGAAATTACATGGGCCTGGCCCAATAATAAGGTGACACAACACTTATAATATCCTCTGGACGAAATTTATGAAGTCGCATCTTGTATATTTCGTCCAAGCCTTCATGCACTCATTATGGTGGCTTCAAAGTCCTGAAACCATCACTTGAAACTCCGTTCTTGTTCCCCTTGCACATGCCATCATCTTCATGCTTGATCTTGCTCCAATTTCATCCTTCTTGTCCAAGCTAGGCCCTTCGTTTGTAAGCAGAACAAATGTATCCAATTTAGGCAACATCATATTCTCATGAACATTAGAATCATTATGAAGAAACGAAAGTACCTTGTAATTTAATTGGCGTGCGCGAGCTCTAGTAATTGGTCCAGTATGTATAATAGCAGGAGCTGTGGGTGTAAGAATGGTATTGATGTCCTCATCATCCCCTCCTTGAAATGAAGTCCTCCTCGACAAAAGCTCATCTTCCTCACCCAAATAAGGCTTCAAATATGCAATGTTAAAAGTGGGACTAACCCCAAAATCTACAGGCAGCTCAAGTTTATATGCATTATCATTTATTTTCTCTAACACCTTAAAAGGACCATCAACATGTGGCATTAGCTTTGATTTGCGCAAATCAGGAAACCTATCCTTACACAAATGTAACCAAACAAGATCTCCAGATGTAAAGACAACATGTTTTCTACCTTTATCTCTAGCAAGTTTATATTTAGCATTCATACGCTCAATGTTTTCCTTACTTAACTCCTGCATTTTTTAAGATCAATTCAGCACGTTGTTTAGCATCAAAATTAACCTTCTCCGAAGATGGAGGAGGCAACAAATCAATAGGTGCACAAGGTAAGAAACCATACACAATTTCAAATGGATACATCTTAGTAGTAGAATGCAGCGAACGATTATAAGCAAATTCAATATGAGGCAAGCATTCTTCCCACATTTTCTTGTTGTTCCTCAAAACAACGCTAAGCATAGTAGACAACGTTCTATTGACTACTTCAATTTGTCCATCAGTTTGGGGGTGACATGTAGTACTGAAAAGCAGTTTAGTCACCAACTTAGCCCATAAACATCTCCAAAAGTGGCTAAGAAATTTAGTATCACGATCTGAAACAATAGTATTTGGCACACCATGCAAGCAGATAATTTCACGAAAGAACAAATCAGCAACATTAGCAGCATCATTGCTTTTATGACATGGTATGAAGTGTGCCATTTTCAAAAATCTATCCACGACAAAAAAATATGCTATCCCTCCCCTTCTTTGTTCGAGGTAATCCTAAAACGAATATGCTATCCCTCCACAACAATTTTCTCTCCAAGACAATCATGCCAGTGCTCTCTTCCATTGGTCCATGGGCTGATGGTTATGGTATGAGATCTGCGGGTGTTGACATTGAGATAACAGTATCACCCACTGGAGACTCTTTTCAGATTGAGGCTGCCATTAACCAGACCAATGCTCAAGGAGACCTCTCCTCTCATAACATCAGTTGGGTGCTTGGCCCGGCTGAAGCAGACATGCAGACTATCTCCCAGTCCAATGTGGTTATAACTGAATTAGATGAAAATATGAGGCAATCAGAGCAGCTTGACACTTCCACAGGAACCACAAGGGATAGGCAGCAGTTTGAACATCTAGAAGTGCCCAGTACCACTCCGGAGACTGTGGTTTCTCCCTTGGGAGCATCTAATGGACTGGGCAAGTCTGGCTCATCATCTGCTCTCACTGTGCGCAAAAAGGGAAAGAACAAGGTGCCAGAATGCACGACCAATGTGCGAAGAAGTGCTAGAAACAATAAATATGATGGGTTGAAAATTCAGAATGTGACTGACGGCAAGACTAAGGGCTCCAAGGTTAAACCCCGTATCTTCCTGGCGGCTAGAACTTCGGTGGTGATCACAGAACTCCCTGACGATGGTGATACCGCCCCACCTCCTACTCCTATTTCTTTCATCCAGTAGGTGGGCATCCAGAAGTGCTCCATTCCTCTGGAGGAGCTCTCTAAAGATGCTCTCATGGCTCCAAAGGGAGACGGGTCGTCCTCTGTGGCCTAATTTATATCTATCTTGTTTATATTTATGGTACTTCGGCAAAACTGGAATATTTTATGTTGGAATGTTCGTGGCCTAAACTCTGATGAGAAACTTTTGGCACTCTCTAATGCTATCTCCTCTAGTGGCTATGCAATTATCTGTTTACAGGAGACAAAGAAGCCTATGATTGATCTAGCTTTTGTTAAATCTTGTTGCCCTCGACATTTTGATAAATTTGCATTGGTCCCATCTCATGGTGCTTCTAGGGGCATTGCAACAATTTGGAATAGTGTTGTTTTCACTGGTTTGGTGGTTTACACCGAAGAGTTTGCTTTGGTAATTAAATTCCAATCCACCGAGTCATCTCATGCTTGGACCTTAGTCAATGTTTATGGACCTTGCCAGGAGATAGTAGGGTGACCTATACTAATTGGATCCTAAACTTAAACATTCCGGATGATGAAGATTGGCTCTTACTAGGGGACTGTAACTACATCTAAAGCCCTAACAACAGAAACAAGCCTGGTGGAAATTTCACTAACATGAATACTTTCAATGACTTTATCATAACACAATCCTTGATTGAATTGCCTATTAAAGGCAGGGCCTATACTTGGACCAATATGCAAACACAACCCCTATTAGAGCAACTTGACTAGTTCCCTCACATCCACTAATTGGACAAGCTCTTTCCAAAAACAATGGTTAAACCTATGGCAAACTGGTTTCAGACCATATTCCTTGCTGTGTAACAATTGAAACATCTATACCCCGCAGTAAAAGTTTCAGATTTGAATCATACTGGACTGAGCACCCTGGGTTTATGGAAACAATATCTAATGAATGGTCCAAATAGGTTAACTCTACCAACCCGGCTAAAACACTTTGTAGGAAGTTCAAAAATATTAGAGGTGTCTTAAAGAGGTGGAGCAAAGACATTTCCAAATTGTCAGTTGCAATTGAAAACTCAAATCTGGCTCTATCTAATTTGGACGCCCCGGAGAATAAAAGATACCTCACTTTCCCTGAATTTAACTTCAGGAGAATTCTCAAGAAACACATTCTAAGACTTCTTTCCTATCAAAGGCAATATTGGAAGAAACACTGCACTATCCGATGGATCAAATTTGGGGATGAGCAACCAAAATTCTTCCATGCCACGACCTCAGAGAGATATAGAAAAAATAACATTGCTTCCTTGAACTTGATGATAGCTCCATAGTAGAGGACCACGCCGGAAAAGAAGCTATCATCTTTCATGCATGCAAGAAAAGACTTGGAACATCAAAACCATATGAAATGAAGTTTGACCTGCCCAACATCATCAAGAAAATTGAAGACCCGGATCAACTCACAGTTCCCTTCTCACATGCTGAAATCGACCAAGTTATCAGGGAAACGCCCGTAGTCCGAGCCCCAGGCCCTGATGGATTCACTTGGGCGTTTCTCAAATCTTGCTGGCACATCATCAAAGAATACTTCTATGCACCATGCTCACAATTCTTTGAGGGGGGGGGGGTCTAAATCTTGAAAGTATAAATGACAGATTCATCACTCTTATCCCCAAGATCAATTCACCGGTGGGCATTAATGATAATAGACCTATTACACTGTTAAATTATTGTCTTACAGTGATTACCAAATTGCTTGCAAATCGGCTCCAAAAGCTAATTCTAAAAATCATACACCATAACCAATGTGGTTTCATCCACGGGAGATCAATACAAGATTGCCTATCATGGGCATTTGAGTACATTTTTCAATGCCAAGCCTCCAAAAAAGAGATAATTCTCCTAAAGCTAGACTTCGCTAAAGCTTTCGACACTATTGAACATGCAACAATGATTGAGATCATGAGGAACATGGGTTTTCATGATAAATGGCTTGGATGGATGCAGAACATTTTCTCATCTGCATAATCTTCCGCTCTACTTAATGGCATGCCAGGCCGACAATTTTTCTGTAAATGTGGTGTACGCCAAGGAGATCCTCTGTCACCTCTAATTTTCGTTCTGGTGGCAGATATCCTTCAAGCTGTAGTAAATCAAGCCTACAGACTAGGACACATTCAACTCCCATTCCCTCGTCCCGAGCAAACAGGCTACCCGGTTATTCAATACGCGGACGACACTATTATCATTATGTATGAATGCCCCGCATAAGCAAATATTGTCAATGGGATCCTCTGACTATGCAACCTCAATTGGTCTCAAAATAATTTTTCAAAAATCAACTTTGATCCCAATTAACTATTCTAGCCAGCTCAGCTCAAACTTGGCCCATATCTTCGGATGTAATATTGGCAAGATGCCCTTTACATACCCCGGGCTACCCCTGGCACAACAAAACCATCTGTCCATGATCTTATGTCCTTGGTCTGCTCTGTGGAAAGAAGGCTCACGTCTACTCTTACCATGATGTCCTATGGAGCAAAACTCTCCCTTCTTAATTCAGTGATCACCTCATTGATGATCTTTCCACTCAGCACACTAAAATTTCCACCAAAGATACTTGAACTTCTAGACAAGTTACATAGGAGATGTTTATGGACGAAAAATCGGAACAAGGGGAATCTTGCCACTCCCTTGCTTCTTGGAATAGGGTCTGTCAATCAAAAGATAGTGGAGGCCTTGGAATCATCAATCGAAGAGTACAACGTGATGCGTTGCTACTGAAATATCTCCACAAATTTTACAACAAGATGGATTTACCATGGGTAGAACTAATATGGAATTCCTATTATAGTAACAAAATACCACACACCTCGGACCCATGTCGCTCATTTTGGTGGCGAGATGTACTCAAACTAGTGCCAATCTACCATGGCATCACCAAAGTTACAGTGCAGGAAGGATCTAATGTCTTAATGTGGAAAGATCAATGGACGGATTCGATCCTGGCTGAATCACACCCACGTGCATTTTCCTACACAAGAGATGAGGATGTTTCGGTAAGAAATTTTCTGAGCATCACAACGCTAGGGGATGCATTTCATCTACCTCTCTTAGTTCTTGCACTTGAGGAGCTATGTGACTTACAAGCCATCACGGCTGATACCGACCTACAGAATGATACTAATGATACTTGGTCATACATCTAGGGACCAAAAACTTCACTGCCAAGAGATACTACAGATTTTATTTCCGAGAAGTAAAAGCACAAGAAATCTAAAGTCATGTCTAAAACCAAGGTCTTCTGATTGCTATTACTCTCTGACGGCCTAAATACAAGAAACATGCTCAAAATAAGGCATTTCAATACTGGAAATAACTTTAACTGTATTCTATGCAGACAGACAATTGAAGAAACAATTGAACATATGATCTTTCATTGCCCATTCAGTAAAAGTTGCTGGGACAAGCTCAACATTACGTGGCAGGATGCTAGACTACGACTATCCATGATTGCAGAAGCAAAAGCCACGTGGAACAGGCCAATGTTCATGGAAAATTTTCTCCAATAGCCTAGAGTATTTGGAAAGAACGAAATAATAAACATTTCAGAGGCATCCCACCTAGCATTAGAACGTGGCTTGACAGAATACTTTACACTTTTACAATATAGAGTCAAGGAAATCAATAAACCTTTTATTCTTAGCTTCTTAGAAAACCTCTAGTACAACTTGGTATTTCCTTCTTTATGTCTCCTAGAACTGGTATAGGATAAGTAGCATCTTTATCATACTCACCCCCATGTAATTGTATATACCACTTTGGAATGAAAATATACCATAGAACAATTATTCTACGGTCCTCGGGTAAAAAAAATCCATAGATATATCCTCCCATGGAACACTAGGTACATGCAAAGGCATATATAAACCATGAGGATTAAGTCATGACTTAGGTTTTTGACATGTAGTGCAGCGAGCAACAAAATGCTCAACATCCTATCTCATCTTTGGCCAAAAGAAATGTGTAGAAAGTACATTCTCTATCTTCTTCATGCCAAAGTGTCCTCCTCCATGCGCCTCCTGCAACAACAAAAGACGAACGGAGCTAGTTGGAATGCATGGCTTGTTAGCACGAAACACAAATCCATCATTAACGACGAACTTGTTCCATGTTCTCCCTTCTTTACAATTATGCAAAATATCTTTAATTTCAGCATCATGCACATATTGATCTTTGATGGTCTCCAAACCAAATATTTTAAAGTCAAGTTGTGAAAGCATAGTATAGCGACGAGACAATGCATTGACAATAACATTTTATTTACCCTTCTTGTATTTTATGACATAAGGAAAAGTATCAATGAATTCAGCCCATTTAGCATGTTTACAGTTCAGTTTTGCTTGACTTTTAATATGTTTCAAAGATTCATGATCAGAATGTATAACAAATTCTTTGGGCATAAATAATGTTGCCACATTTTTAAAGTCTGAACAAGAGCATCTAATTCCTTATCATAAGTACAATAGTTCAGACTAGGCCCACTCATTTTTTAGAAAAGTATGCAACATGTTTACCATCTTGTAATAACACACTTCCTAATCCAATTCCACTAGCATCACATTCAAGCTCAAAAGTCTTATTAAAATCAGGAAGTTGGAGTAAAGGAGCATGTGTCAACTTATCTTTCAGTACCATGAAGGCTTCTTCCTGTGCGGTACCCCAAACAAAAGGCACATCCTTTTTTGTAAGCTCATTGACAAGTGCAGCAATGGTGCTGAAATCTCTCACAAAACGCCTATAGAAACCAGCGAGTCCAAGAAAACTCCTCACTTGTGTGACCGTTTTGGGCTGCGGCCAACTCTCAATAGCTTCAATCTTGGCTTTATCAACTTCAATTCCATGCGATGTAAAAACATAGCCAAGAAAAGATACTCAATCGGTGCAAAAGGTGCACTTCCTAAGGTTACCAAACAAACATGCATCACAGAGAGAAATAAAAACATCATGTAAATGTTCCAAGTGTTCCTCCAAAGGTCCGCTATAAATCAGTATATCATCAAAATAAACTACCACAAATCATCCAATGAAAGCATGTAAAACTTCGTTCATTAATCTCATGAAAGTACTAGGTGCACTAGTTAACCCAAAAGGCATGACTAACCACTCATATAATCAGAACTTAGTTTTAATGCTGTTTTCCATTCATCTCCAAATTTCATACGAATTTTATGGTATCACCACTACGCAAATCAACTTTGGAGAATATTGTAGAGCCACTCAATTCATCAAACATATCATCTAGCCTAGGAATAGGATGATGGTAACGAATAGTAATATTATTAATGCCTCTACAATCAACACACATACGCGATATACCATCCTTCTTTGGCACTAGTATAATAGGAACAGCACAAGGACTAAGAGATTCACATATATAACCTTTGTCGAGCAGCTCCTGTACTTGACGCATAATCTCCTTTGTCTCCGCCGGATTGGTACGGTGTGGCGCACAGTTTGGTAGCGAAGCACCAAGAATTAAGTCAATCTGATGCTCAGTCCCTCGAATAGGTGGTAATCCCGGTGGCACGTCTTGTGGAAAGATGTCAGCGAAATCCTGCAAAATGTTAGTAATAGCAGGAGGCAAAGAGGAAGGCAAGTCCTCGAATGAAAATAATGCCTCTTTGCACACAAAGCATAGCAAACAGAGTTGCTGAAATCTAGATCATAATATCAGATTTGGTGGCAAGTAAACATCCACTTTTCAATTTAATTTCAAAAGCCACACTAGATGGTTTATTATTAGGCTTCATTTGCTGCTCAAATTCTTTTGCCACAATCTGATTTTCACTCTTATTTTGCTCATGTTTTGCTTTACTAGCTCTATTAATATCATCTTTTAAAATGGAATCACGAGACATAGGAAGCAAAGTAATATGTTTGTCCTTATGAACAAGAGTATACTGATTGTTTCTATCATGGTGTACATAATTTTTATCGAATTGCCATGGTCTACCAAGTAATAAGGAACATGCTTGCATGGGTAACACATCACAATCAACATAATCAGTATATGTAGCTATACTAAAATGCTCATGAACAATCCGTGTTACCTTAACCTTGCCGCTGTTGTTGAACCATTGGATGTAATAAGGATGTGGATGTGGTCTTGTGATGAGAGACAACTTCTCCACCATCTCCATGCTAGCCAAGTTGTTGCAACTCCCTCCATCTATGATGACACGAACAAAATGTTCCTTGACAACTCCCTTTGTATGGAACAAATTGTGCCTCCGATTTTGCTCAACTTGTGTGACCTGCACACTCAAAACATGTTGAGAAACCAAACTTTCATACCCGTCAGCGTCTCCAGTAGCCATGTATTGTGTCTCTTGTTCAAAATCATCTCCACCTTGCTCTTCACTCGAAATAAGAGCCAGACTCTCCTCATCATAATCACTAGCGGACTCATACCCACCATCCTCAGTAACGATCATGACACGTTGAGATGGACATTTGCTCGCATAGTGACCACGACCAGCGCAACAACGACATATAACATCATGTGTTGGCCCTGTGGATGCCATGGATGAAGAAGAGCTCTGCACAAGAATGGAAGGTGTACTCCTGGTTGATGGTGGTGGTGCTTATTCGCCTTTATGAAGGTTAGAGGTGACAGATGAAGTAGGCGGTGGTGTAGCCGGACGAGTGGAAGTAGATGATGTACGCGGTGTCCATGATGAAGGTCGACCTGCAGAAAAATTAGTTCGCGCCAATGCCTGTTGATCCTGCACTTCACATTCAGCTTTGTAAGCAAGATGGAATAAACGAGTGGTATTGTTATATTCCTTATACTCTAAGATAGTCTGAATCTCTCTATTTAACCCACCCATGAAACATGCAAGCATAGCTAAATTATCCTCAACAATACCACATCTAATCATGCCAGTTTGTAATTCCTGATAAAATTCTTCTACATAATTTTTCCTTGTTTTAAACGCTGCAATTTTTGGAGTAATTCACTTTTGATAATATGGTGGAACCCAACGAGTATGCATAGCAATTTTCAAAGTAGCCCAAGTATTAGGGATATTATCATGATATAATCTATAATGTTTAGACCACCAAACAGAAGCAAAACTAGTGAATTCGCAAACAACAGCAACATGTCTATCCTTAGGATATTATAAGCATGTGAAACGTTGTTCAGTTTCTAAGATAGACATCAGGAATGTATCTACCCTCAAACGGTGGAATATTAAATTTTAGTTTAGGAATATGATCATAATCTTGTACCTCAGGTGGTGGTGCAGCCCTACCGTTGCGATTATATGCATGAGGATGACCTGGTGGTAGTGGTGCTCGTGGTTGCACGTAGTTCTAATTTTGATCAACCTCATCCTCGTAATAGTCCTCCCCCTCTGCAGTAGCAGTAGGAGCTACAAAAGCATCAACAACAGTAGCAGCGGCACCAGAAGTTTGTCCTGGCTCAAGAGGAACATGCTTTGCTCGTCCTGCTGGATCGCGACGTGGATATGGTTGTTGATGTTGTTGCAACGGTGCAGCAGAGGCGGCTGGTGGTTGTGGTAGACGCGCGAGTACTTCATCGAACTTGCCGTCCAACTTGGTGTCAATTGTCTTCTCAATGTCATCAATGCTCTCCGGTTCCTTTCCAAAGCTGGCCATCACGTCTTGCACATGTTCACCAAACATTTGTTCAATTTATCATGTAGTTCCTTCTTTGTCATGTTCTCCCAATCCAGATTTGTGCTTGTGATCCTTTCATGGTTAGCAACAAGAGAAACACACAAGAATATGTCCTACAGACTACTAGGAAGTGGTGGTGGTGAGTCACAAATCCATCAAGCGAATCTCAAATCTTACCAGTTCTTACCAAGCAGCAGATAGTGATCGGCAACCATTGTAGTCAAAACTCTCAAAGCTTGGATAGAGCGACTGCCAGGTGGTGTCAAACGCACAATGTAGATGTATGGGGAGCTGGGAAGGCTTATGATATGGAAGCAAAAATGTGAGCAATAATCAATTCAGAGATGCAAAGTTGAATAAACGCTCAACAATGATACTGTGCTGGTCCTAGGCTAGACCGTGCTGGAGACGCGTGCCTAGAACACTAACAAAATCACAACACTGCATGTAAACGTAGGAGGGGCACACTGAAATTATTTGGCGCTCTTTTTTTTTTGCAGAAAATCACTATAATGGCGAGTATCTCAAAACTTTTCCCAAGTCAAAATAGTAGGATAGCCATGAAATTTTCCGAATATTTTTTTTCGACTGCCCAGACCAAAATTTGGAAACTAAAAAAAACTTTCTATAATGGCGACTGTCTCAAAACGCTCGAAAACACCTAAAAATAGGATAGTTGGAATTTTTTTGACAAGTGAGTTTTTGGAAAGTTTTGGGCCTAAACTGAGGGTGGTTTCCAGACTATTTTTTTTGGAAACCAACCTCTTCTACAGATGGCAAAAAATTGATGAAATCCGAAACCTACTCAAACAAGGAAAAACAAATATGGAAATAGATGGATCTCGAAAGCAAACCAATATGAGATGGACTCGGATGGGGGGGGGGTATATGGATTCAAAGTGGTAGTGGTATATGGACTCGGATAGGTGGTGGTATATGGACTCAGAGAAGTAGCGGATAAGCGGCAGTGGTATATGGAAGGGGTGATGATGATGGTGCAGCGACGGCGTGACAACTTGTGAACAGAACTCGAAACTCTAAAGAACTAGACGCTAAGACCAACAACTTGACACGACGATGCAATCGCGAACTCAACAAAGAAAAATACTGAAAGATTATGCAAAAGCTCAGATTGGTTCGAGTATGATGAACTAACCCTAATTTTTGTGTGGCTTTTTCGTGGACTGTAGATATGAAGAATAGATGCGCTCTAAACTATGAAAAACTGGAAATTCTCACCGAGCAACCTGGAAATATGATACCACTTGATATAAGCAAAGGTGTCCCGTCTTTCGATGAGATGGTGATTACCGTTTTCGAAGTAGTAGACTTTGACGATCTGACTACAAACGTGCGAGGATGTCGTGCCTTAGCAATCGCCAAATCCGGGAGGTTATTAACCACGCTGGAGCACGATCAACCTAACCACGAGGGTTGTTTTCCTGCAAGCAAACAAAGAACACAAATGAAGTACGCGAAGTTGCAGCTATGACAAACTTTAATCTAAACAAAACCCAAAGTCTAAACGATGCCCTAAGGGCTGTATATATGGAGGAAGAGGGTGGTAATTTCGTGACCCTTGGAGGAGGGGGTCCAAAACCAACCCTAACTATGTTTCCCCACACATACGGACTCTAAAAATAGCATATACCGAAGTATTTCAAAATTACATGGGCCTGCCCAATACTAAGGTGACACAACACCTCTAATAGCCTCTGGATGAAATTTATGAAGTGGCATCTTGTATATTTCGCCCAAGCCTTCATGCACTCATTATGGTGGCCTCAAAGTCCTAAAATCATCACTTGAAACTCCATTCTTGTTCCCCTTGCGCATGCCATCATCTCCATGCTTGATCTTGCTCCAATGTTCATCCTTCTTGTCCAAGCTAGACCCTTCATTTGTAAGCAAAACAAATGTACCCAATTTAGGTAACATCATATTCTCATGAATATTAGAATCATTACCAAGAAACAGGAGTACCTGGTAATTTAATTGGCATGCGCGAGCTCTAGTAATTGGTCCAATATGTATAGTAGTAGGGGCTATGGGTGTAACAATGGTATTGATCTCCTCATCACTGGGTAGTTCAAGTTACTAGGGCTGCTCAGTTTGTCTACCAATCAAAGGTGTTACTGCAGTGCAGAATTCATGGAATATTGAACATGTTCACAAGTTCTACCCGTGAGGCGCAATTGCCAGGCCTCTCGACAACACCTTTTGTACAAGTTGGCCGTCAGGGCATGTAATTATTTGTACAAAGCCGAGCGCAGAACCCGCGCGTAGTGAAATAAAGCTAAGTGTTTCACAATGTTTTGTCAAAGTACATATTTATTATGTGTCTTGCTGTCTTGCATGAAATGTTGTGTTCATATGTTGTATGAGATGATTAATGAGACATCAAGAGTTCTAGCCAACTCATTTATCTTAAAGGCAGAACAATTCCATCGCATGCAAGTTTCCCGGGGAGAGTAATGGTGTAGAAACCAATGAGGTTTCAAGATATCATCGAGTACAAGAAGTACAACAAATAAAGCTAAGTTGCAAAACTTTGAAACAAATTTCATTGTTGTTATTGCTATGTTTCCTTGAATGATTTCTACCTTTGATGAAAAAACTTGCACGCGAAGGAACCTTGTTGGGGTTGGCTGTGCTCTTGTTTGTTTCGAGTCCTCTCAACAATATAAGTAGTTGCACCAAGACCAAGAAGTGTTAACATTACCGGGAAGCGGCACTTGCACACCGGGAAGTTTCTTCCAGCAAGCGTAGGGTATGAGAAATACAAAGGCAAAATTACACAGGGAAGATGGATACATTCATTCAAGCAAATAGTTATATCATACAAATAACAGAACATACCTAATCAAAGATAACCATGTCTTTTACATGTGCCATAACAATGGCCTTAGCAAGGGCACAAGTCTAATTCCTGAGGTTGCCATGAACACAAATGCATTTTTCACCGATCTCATTGGCAAGAGGTATCACATACGCTCTGGCAACTGAAGTGTCGGTACCCTCAGGAGTTTTCTTGAAGATCATGAAGATGTCGACGCCGGGGTTGTAGTGCACTACCTTGGTGAAGATCCTCAACATCACATTGCGCACAAGGATTCATGCTTCATCAACATACTTCTTCATGCGACCCTTGTGATGAGCATCCAATGCCGCAAGGAGGCCCTCAAAGAAGAGAGTTAGCGTCATGCTTGGAGTTTGATTGGAGTTCTGGGCAAAGCCCCAACTTTCCATTTCCATGATGGCCAGCTACTTGCTGATGCGTTCAATGATGTCTAGAAGCAGATTGGTCCAGAGAGACATGGAGCTCTTCAGCTGGTGATAACGCACAAGTATAGGGGATCAATTGTAGCCTTTCTCGATAAGTAAATGTTTCAAACCCAATGAGGAGCTAAAGGTAGAACAAATATTCTCTCAAGTTCTATCGACCATCGATACAACTCTACGCACGCTTAACGTTTGCTTTACCTAGAACAAGTATGAAACTAGAAGTACTTTGTAGGTGTAAAGGGATAGGTTTGCAAGATAATAAAGAACACGTAAATAAAAGCTAGGGGTTGGTTAGATAAAGAAACAACTAAGTTAGTTTTAGTAGAGAGCTTTTTTTATGCAAGAAAGTTATTTGTCCCTAGGCAATCGATAACTAGACCGGTAATCACTATTGCAATTTTACTCCCATATGCAAACAATCTACTTACCCGGGTTTGTGTTTCTATCACTCACGGCACCACCTTAAGCGGATCATGAACATATTGCAAAACCTACAACGGGGATCCCTCACGCTTGCGCGACATGGAGAGCACCATAGGGCAGCACCAATAATAAAACATACAACTCAAACCAATCACGATCATCAATCAACTCATAGGACAAAATAGATCTACTCAAACATCATAGGATAGACATACATCATTGGGAAAATATATAGCGTTGAGCACCATGTTTAAGTAGAGATTACAACGGGTAGAAGGGGTGTTACATCACTGCATAAAGGGGGAGAGAGTTGGTGATGACGGCGGCGAAGTTATTGGTGCATTTCGCCATCATCGGTGATGGCCCCGACAGCGTTCCAGTGCCACCGGGAGAGAGGGGGAGAGAGCCCCCCTCCTTCTTCTTCTTCCTTGACCTCCCCCTAGATGGTAGAAGGGTTTACCCTCTGGTCCATGGCTTCCATGGTGGCGGAGGGGCGGGAGCCCCTCCAAGATTGGATCTCTATCTCAGTTTCCTTCTGCTTCTGTGTTCCCAGATTCTGGCTTTCCACCGTTTCTTAAATTCCTGGAGATCCGTAACTCCTATTGGGCTGAAATATTAACATGATTTTTATCCAGATATTAGCTTTCTCGCGGTGACAGAAGGGCACCAACCGCCTTAACGGGTGACCAAAAGGGTCCAGGGCACGCCGTACCCCCTGGGGTGCGCCCCCTGCCTTGTGCCCCCCCTCGGTCATCGTCTCACGTTGATTCCAATTCCCAAAATTCACATATATTCCAAAAAAAATCTTCGTAAGTTTTTATTGCGTTTGGACTCCATTTGATATGGATTTTCTACGAAACAAAAACATGCAACAAACAGGAACTAGAACTGGGCACTAGATCAATATGTTAGTCCAAGAAAATAGTATAAAAAGTTGCCAAAAGTATGTAAAAGCTGTAGAATATTGGCATGGAACAATCAAAAATTATAGATATGATGGAGACGTATTAGCACCCCCAAGCTTAAATTCTGCTCGTCCTTGAGTAGGTAAATGATAAAAAAGATAATTTTTGATGTGGAATGCTACCTAGCATAATCTTGATCATATAATCTAATCATGGCATGAATATTAAGACGCGAGTGATTCAAAGCAATAGTCTATCATTTGACATAAAGGCAATAATACTTCAAGCATACTAATAAAGCAATCATGTCTTCTCAAAATAACATGGCTAAAGAAAGTTATCCCTACGAAATCATATAGTCTGGCTATGCTCCATCTTCACCACACAAAGTATTTCATCATGCACAACCCCGATGACAAGCCAATCAATTGTTTCATACTTTTAATGTTCTCAAGCCTTTTGAACTTTCATGCAATACATGAGTGTGAGCCATGGATATAGCACTATAGGTGAAATAGAATATCATGGTGGAGGTTGTGTGGACAAGACAAAAATGAGAAAGTCTCACATCGACGCGGCTAATCAATGGGTTATGGAGATGCCCATCAATTGATGTCAATGCAAGGAGTAGGGATTGCCATGCAACGGATGCACTAGAGCTATAAGTGTATGAAAGCTCACAAATGAAACTAAGTGGGTGTGCATCCAACTTGTTTGCTCATGAAGACCTCAAGCATTTGAGGAAGCCCATCATCGGAATATACAAGCCAAGTTCTATAATGAAAATTCCCACTAGTATATGAAAGTGATAACTCAAGAGACTCTTTATATGAAGAACATGGTACTACTTTGAAGCACAAGTGTGGTAAAAGGATAGTAGCATTGTCCCTTCTCTCTTTTTCTCTCTTTTTTTGTTTTGGTCTCTTTGGCCTCCTTTTTTTTATTTGGGCTTCTTTGCCCTCTTTTATTTTTTTAAAGTCCGGAGACTCATCCCAACTTGTGAGAGAATTATAGCTTCCATCATCCTTTCCTCACATGGGACAATGCTCTAATAATGATGATCATCACACTTTTATTTACTTATAACTCGATACTAGAACAAATATATGACTCTATATGAATGCCTCCGGCGGTGTACCGGGATGTGCAATGATCTAGCGTAGCAACGATACAAAAAAAGACAAGCCATGAAAATATCAGGCTAGCTATCCTACAATCATGCAAAGCAATATGACAATGAATGCTCAAGTCATGTATATGATGATGATGGAAGTTGCATGGCAATATATCTCGGAATGGCTATGGAAATGCCATGATAGGTAGGTATGGTGGCTGTTTTGAGGAAGATATAAGAAGGCTTATGTGTGACAGAGCGTATCATATCACGGGGTTTGGATGCACCGACGAAGTTTTCACTGACTCTCGAGGGTGAGAAAGGGCAATGCACGGTACCGAAGAGCCTAGCAATGATGGAAGGGTGAGAGTGCATATAATCCATGGACTCAACATTGGTCATATAGAACTCACATACTTATTGCAAAAATCTATTAGCTATCGAAACAAAGTACTACACGCATGCTCCTAGGGGGATAGATTGGTAGGAAAAGACCATAGCTCGTCCTCGACCGCCACTCATAAGGAAGACAATCAAAAATAAATCATGCTCCAACTTCATCACATAACGGTTCACCATACATGCATGCTTAGGGAATCACAAACCTTAGCACAAGTATTTCTACCAATCCACAATTACTCACTAGCATGACTCTAATATCACTATCTTTATATTGCAAAACTATTGCAAGGAATCAAACATATCATATTCAGTGATCTACAAGTTTTATGTAGGATTTTATGACTAACCATGTGAATGACCAATTCCCGTGGATTCTCTAAATATATATAAGCGAAGCATGAGAGTTTAATTCTTTCTACAAAAGATATGCCCATGCTGTAACAAATATAAGTGAAGGAAAAGAGCATTCTACAAATGGCAGTTTTCTATGTGTAGAGAAACAGGCAATCCAAACTTCAACTGATATAAGTGAAGCACATGAAGTATTCTGTAAAGCCATACTCAAAAGTTATAAGTGAAGTGCAAAGAGAATTCTATAAATCAACCAAGGACTATCTCATACCAGCATGGTGCATTACTAAAAAATAAAGCACACGACGCTCCAAGATTTGCGCATATCATGTGACGAATAAAAATATAGCTCCAAGTAAAATTACCGATGATCATTAGAAGAAAAAGGGGATGCCTTCTAGGGCATCCCCAAGCTTAGTTACTTGGGAGTCCTTGGATATTACCTTGGGGTGCCTTGGGCATCCCCAAGCTTAGGCTCTTGCCACTCCTTATTCCTTCATCCATCGTGATCTCACCCAAAACTTGAAAACTTCAATAACACAAAACTTAACAAAACCCTCGTGAGATCCATTAGTATAATACACCAAATCACCACCTAAGTACTATTGCAATTTTACTCCCATACATAAACAACCTAGTTACTCGGGTCCGTGTTTCTATCACTCACGCCACCCACCATAAGCGGGTCATGAACATATTACAAACCCCACAGTGGGGATCCCTCACGCTTGCGTGACACGGAGAGCACCATAGGACAAAACCAAAAATAAAACATGCAACTCAAACCAATCACAAGCAATAGTCAACCCATAGGACAAAACAGATCTACTCAAACATCATTGGGTAGCCATACATCATTTGGAAATAATATATAGTGTTGAGCACCATGTTTAAGTAGAGATTACAGAGGGGAGAAGGGGTGTTACACCGCTGTATAGAGGGGGAGAGAGTTGGTGATGATGATGACGAAGTTGTTGGTGTAGATCGCCATCACGATGATGGCCCCGGCGGCGTTTCGGTGCCACCGGGAGAGAGGGGGAGAGAGCCCCTCTCCTTCTTGTTCTGCCTTGACCTCCCTCCTAGATGGGAGAATGGTTTTCCCTCTGGTCCATGGCCTCCATGGCAGCAGAGGGGCGGGAGCCCCTCCGAGATTGGATCTCTCTCTGTTTCCTTCTGTTTCTGCGTTCCCAGATTATGGCCTTTCACTGTTTCTTAAATTCCCTGAGATCCGTAACTCCGATTAGGCTGAAATTTTAACATGATTTTTTATCCAGATATTAGCTTTCTTGTGGAAAAAGAAGGGCACCAACCGCCTTACGGGGTGACCACAAGGGTCCAGGGCGCTCCCCCCTACGTTGTGGCTCCCTCGGGCATCGTCTCGTGTCGATTCCAATTCCCAAAGTTCACATATATTCAAAAAAAATCACCACAAGTTTTTATCGCATTTGGACTCTGTTTGATATGGGTTTTTTGCGAAGCAAAAAATGCAACAAATAGGAACTGGCACTGGATCAATATGTTAGTCCAAGAAAATAGTATAAAAAGTTGCCAAAAGTATGCAAAAGTTTTAGAATATTGGCATGGAACAATCAAAAATTATAGATACGACAGAGACGTATCAGCTGGTCAAACTTCTCTTCGGCATCCTTGAACAGAACTTTGGTCTCCGCTAGTTCCTTTATCGAGAGCTGGTTTCAGCATTTGTGGGGACGGGAGTGTCTTCGAAGCCAAAAAGTTTGGTCTGCAGGTCAAGCTGGGCTTCAGAGGCGGTCTGAAGTTTGCTGTTCTTGGACGATGGTGTAGCTTGGAGCTCTGCCAATGTGTGGATCTTCTTCCGAGCTGAGTCCTCAAGAGTAGCAATTTCTTCATCTTTGATGACAAGGTCTTCTTCAAGTGCTTTGATCTTGGATTCAAGGACCACCTTGGCGGTTTTAGCAGTGTTGACAACATCAAGGGCCCCTTTGAGCTTTCAGGCATGCTCCATTGCTTGGGCTTGGAGTGCTTCCTTGTGCGTCTGCTCTAGCTCCTCGGTGCGCCTGGTCAGGAGGGTCTGGATTTCATTGTCCAGGGCTAGAAGAATGGTGACCAACTTCTCCTCTATGGTTGCAAGATCTTCTTCATGAGAGTTGATACATCCATTTTGCATCATGCTTTTATATCGATGTTTATTGCATTATGGACTGTTATTACACGTTATGTCACGATACTTATGCCTATTCTCTCTTATTTTACAAGGTTTACATGAAGAGGGAGAATGCCAGCAGCTGGAATTCTAGGCTGGAAAAGGAGCAAATATTAGAAACCTATTCTGCACAACTCCAAAAGTCCTGAAACTCCACGAAAGTCATTTTTGGAATTAATAAAAAATACTGGGCGAAGAAAGTACCAGAGGGGGCCCACACCCTCACCACAAGGGTGGGGGGCGCGCCCCTGGGCGCGCCCCTACCTCGTGGGCCCCCTGGCAGCTCTCCGGTGACCATCTTTTGCTATATGAAGTCTTTTACCCTGAAAAAAAATCATAAGCAAGCTTTCGGGAAGAAACACCGCCGCCACGAGGCGGAACCTTGGCGGAACCAATCTAGGGCTCCGGCGGAGCTGTTCTGCTGGGGAAACATCCCTCCGAGAGGGGGAAATCATCACCATCGATCCTCTCATCGGGAGGGGGTCAATCTCCATCAACATCTTCACCAGCACCATCTCCTCTCAAACCCTAGTTCATCTCTTGTATCCAATCTTTGTCCCAAAACCTCAAATTGGTACCTGTGGGTTGCTAGTAGTGTTGATTACCCCTTGTAGTTGATGCTAGTTGGTTTATTCGGTGGAAGATCATATGTTCAGATCCTTTATGCATATTAATACCCCTCTGATTATGAACATGAATATGATTTGTGAGTAGTTCCATTTGTTCCTGAGGACATGGGAGAAGTCTTGCTATAAGTAGTCATGTGAATTTGGTATTCGTTCAATATTTTGATGAGATGTATGTTGTCTCTCCTCTAGTGGTGTTATGTGAACATCGACTACATGACACTTCACCATTGTTTGGGCCTAGAGGAAGGCATTGGGAAGTAATAAGTAGATGATGGGTTGCTAGAGTGACAGAAGCTTAAACCCTAGTTTATGCGTTGCTTCGTAAGGGGTTGAGTTGGATCCATATGTTTCATGCTATGGTTAGGTTTACCTTAATACTTCTTTTGTAGTTGCGGATGCTTGCAATAGGGGTTAATCATAAGTGGGATACTTGTCCAAGAAAGGGCAGTACCCAAGCACCAGTCCACCCGCATATCAAATCATCAAAGTAACAAACGCGAATCATATGAGCGTGATGAAAACTAGCTTGACGATAATTCCCATGTGTCCTCGGGAGCGCTTTTCTCTATATAAGAATTTGTCCAGGCTTGTCCTTTGCTACAAAAAGGATTTGGCCACCTTGCTACACCTTATTTACTTTCATTACTTGTTACCCGTTACGAATTACCTTATCACAAAACTATCTATTACCGATAATTTCAGTGCTTACAGAGAATACCTTACTGAAAACTGCTTGTCATTTCCTTCTGCTCCTCGTTGGGTTCGACACTCTTACTTATCGAAAGGACTACGATAGATCCCCTACACTTGTGGGTCATCAAGACTCTTTTCCGGCGCCATTGCTGGGGAGTGAAGCGCCTTTGGTAAGTGGAACTTGGTAATGAAAAATTTATATAGTGTGCTAAAATTTACTGTCACTTGTTACTATGGAACATAATCCTTTGAGGGGCTTGTTCGGGGTATCTTCACCCTGACCAGTAGAGCAAAGAGTTGCTCCTCAACCTACTGAACCTACTGAAAATGTTTACTTTGAAATTCCTTCGGGTATGATAGAGAAACTGCTAGCTAATCCTTTTACAGGAGATGGAACATTGCATCCTGATTTGCACCTAATCTATGTGGATGAAGTTTGTGTATTATTTAAGCTTGCATGTATGCCCAAGGATGTTATCAAGAAGAAGGTCTTCCCTTTATCTTTGAAGGGAGAGGCATTGACATGGTATAGGCTATGTGATGATATGGGATCATGGAACTACAATCGATTGAAATTGGAATTTCACCAGAAGTTTTATCCTATGCATCTTGTTCATTGTGATCGTAATTACATATATAATTTTTGGCCTTGCGAAGGAGAAAGCATCTATCAAGCTTGGGGGAGGCTTAAGTCAATGTTATATTCATGCCCCAATCATGAGCTCTCAAGAGAAATGATTATTCAAAATTTTTATGCTCGGCTTTATCTCAACAATCACTCCATGCTCGATACTTCTTGTACTGGTTCTTTTATGATGAAGACTATTGAATTCAGATGGGATTTATTGGAAAGAATTAAATGCAACTCTGAAGATTGGGATCTCGATGAAGGTAAGGAGTCAGGTATGACACCTAAGTTTGATTGTGTTAAATCTTTTATGGATACTGATGTTTTTTGTGAATTTAGCACTAAATATGGACTTGACTCTGAGATAGTAGCTTCTTTCTGTGAATCATTTGCTACTCATGTTGACCTCCCTAAGGAGAAGTGGTTTAAATATAATCCTCCCACTGAAGTAAAAGTAGTTGCACCTATTATAGTTGAAGAAAAGACTATCACTTATAATGATCCTGTTGTTCCTACTACCTATATCGAGAAACCACCTTTCCCTGTTAGGATAAAGGATCATGCTAAAGCTTCAACTGTGGTTCGTAAGAGTAATACTAGAACACCTACACCACCTGAGCAAATTAAAGTTGAACCTAGTATTGCTATGGTTAAAGATCTCTTGGCTGATAATATTGATGGGCATGTTATTTACTTCTGTGATGAAGCTGCTAGATTTGCTAGGCCAGATACTAAGAATAAACATAGACCTGTTGTAGGCATGCCTGTTATTTCTGTTAAAATAGGAGATCATTATTACCATGGCTTATGTGATATGGGTGCTAGTGCTAGTGCAATACCTCATTCCTTATACAAAGAAATTATGCATGATATTGCACCTGCTGAGATAGAAGAAATTGATGTTACAGTTAAGCTTGCCAATAGAGATACTATTTCACCAGTTGGGATTGTTAGAGATGTTGAAGTCTTGTGTGGGAAAGTTAAATATCCTGCTGATTTTCTTGTTCTTGGTTCCCCATAAGATAGCTTTTGTCCCATCATATTTGGTAGACCCTTCTTGAACACTGTTAATGCTAGGATAGATTGCAAAAAGGATATTGTTACTATTGGTTTAGGGGATATGTCTCATGATTTTAATTTTGCTAAATTTCGTAGACAACCCCATGATAAAGAATTTCTAGTAAGGATGAAGTTATTGGTCTTGCTTCTATTGCCGTGCCTCCTAATGATCCTTTAGAACAATATTTGCTAGACCATGAAAATGATATGTTTATGAATGAAAGAAGGGAGATAGATGAAGTATTCTTTAAACAGGGACCTATTTTGAAACACAACTTGCCTGTTGAAATTCTAGGGGATCCCCCTCCACCCAAGGGTGATCCCGTGTTTGAGCTTAGAACACTACCTGATACTCTTAAATATGCTTATCTTGATGAAAATAAGATATATCCTGTTATTATTAGTGCTAACCTTTCAAAGCAAGAAGAAGAGAGATTATTGAAAACTCTGAAGAAGCACCGTGCTGCTATTGGATATACTCTTGATGATCTTAAGGGCATTAGTTCCACTCTATGCCAACACAAGATAAAATTGGAGAAAGACGCTAAACCAGTTGTTGATCACCAACGACGGTTAAATCCTAAGATGAAAGAAGTGGTAAGAAAAGAAATACTAAAGCTCCTGGAAGCAGGTATAATTTATCCCGTTGCTAATATTCAGTGGGTAAGTCCTGTCCATTCTATCCCTAAGAAGGGAGGTATTAGTGTCGTTCCTAATGATAAAGATGAATTGATCCTGCAAAGAATTGTTAAAGGTTATAGGATGGTAATTGATTTCTGCAAATTAAGTAAAGCTACTAAAAAAGATCATTACCCTTTACCTTTTATTGATCAAATTCTAGAAAGATTATCCAAACATACACATTTTTGCTTTCTAGATGGTTACACTGGTTTCTCTCAAATACCTGTCTCAAAAGAGGATCAAGAAAGGACCACTTTTACTTGCCCTTTTGGTACTTTTGCTTATAGACGTATGCCTTTTGGTTTATGTAATGCACCTACTACCTTTCAAAGATGCATGATGGCTATATTCTCTGACTTTTGTGAAAAGATTGTTGAGGTTTTCATGGATGATTTCTCTGTTTATGGATCTTATTTTGATGATTGCTTGAGTAACCTTGATCGAGTTTTGCAGAGATGCAAAGATACTAGTCTTGTATTGAATTGGGAGAAGTGCCACTTTATGGTTAATGAAGGCATTGTCTTGGGGCATAAAATTTCTGAAAGAGGTATTGAAGTTGATAAAGCCAAAGTTGATGCTACTGAAAAGATGCCGTGTCCTAAGGACATTAAAGGTATAAGAAGTTTCCTTGGTCATGCCGGTTTTTATAGGAGGTTTATTAAGGACTTCTTTAAAATTTCCAGGCCTCTGACTAATCTCTTACAAAAAGATATTCCTTTTGTCTTCGATGATGATTGTGTAGAAGCATTTGAAATACTTAAGAAAGCTTTGATTTCTTCACCTATTGTTCAGCCACCTGATTGGAATTTACCCTTTGAAATATGTGCGATGCTAATAATTATGCTGTAGGTGCTGTTCTAGGACAAAGAGTGGACAAGAAACTAAATGTTATTCAATATGCTAGTAAAACTCTAGACAGTGCCCAGAGAAATTATGCCACTACTGAAAAATAATTTTTAGCAGTTGTATTTGCTTGTGATAAGTTCAGACCTTATATTGTTGATTCTAAAGTAACTGTTCACATTGATGATGCTGCTATTAAATATCTTATGGAAAAGAAAGATGCTAAACCTAGACTTATTAGATGGGTTCTCCTACTACAAGAATTTGATTTGCATATTATTGATAAAAAGGGAGCTGAGAACCCCGTTGCAGACAACTTGTCTAGGTTAGAGAATGTTCTTGATGACCCACTACCTATTGCTGATAGCTTCCCTGATGAAAAATTAGCTGTCATAAATGCTTCTCGTACTGCTCCATGGTATGCTGATTATGCTAATTACATTGTTGCTAAATTTATACCACCTAGCTTCACATACTAGCAAAAGAAATAGTTTTTCTATGATTTAAGACATTACTTATGGGATGACCCACACCTTTATAAAGAAGGAGTAGATGATGTTATTAGACGTTATGTACCTGAGCATGAACAGGAATAGATCCTACGCAAGTGTCACTCCGAGGCTTATGGAGGACACCACGCTGGAGATAGAACTGCACATAAGGTATTGCAATCCGGTTTTTATTGGCCTACTCTCTTCTAGGATGCCCGTAAGTTTGTCTTGTCTTGCGATGAATGTCAAAGAATTGGTAATATTAGTAGACGTCAAGAAATGCCTATGAATTATTCTCTTGTTATTGAACCATTTGATGTTTGGGGCTTTGATTATATGGGACCGTTTCCTTCCTCTAATGGGTTTACACATATTTTAGTTGCTTTTGATTACGTTACTAAGTGGGTAGAAGCTATTCCAACTAGTAGTGCTGATCATAACACCTCTATTAAGATGCTTAAAGAAGTTATTTTTCCGAGGTTTGGAGTCCCTAGATACCTAATGACTGATGGTGGTTCACATTTTATTCATGGTGCTTTTCATAAAATGCTTGCTAAGTATGATGTTAATCATAGAATTACATCTCCATATCACCCACAGTCTAGTGGCCAAGTAGAACTGAGTAATAGAGAGCTTAAATTAATTTTGCAGAAGACTGTTAATAGATCTAGAAAGAATTGGTCCAAGAAACTTGATGATGCATTATGGGCTTATAGAACTGCATATAAAAATCCTATGGGTATGTCTCCATATAAAATGGTTTATGGAAAAGCATGTCACTTACCTCTCGAACTAGAACATAAGGCATATTCAGCCATTAAAGAGCTCAATTATGATTTCAAACTTGTCGGTGAGAAGAGGTTATTTTTACATTAGCTCACTTGATGAATGGAGAACTCAAGCCTATGAGAATGCCAAACTGTTTAAAGAAAAAGTTAAAAGATGGCATGAAAAAAGGATACAAAAGCGCGAGTTTAATGTAGGTGATTATGTGTTGCTCTTCAACTCTCGTTTAAGATTTTTTGCAGGAAAACTTCTCTCTAAATGGGAAGGTCCTTACGTTATCGAGGAGCACTACAAAAAAAAATACACTTCCGTGATGATACGTATTTGTCATAGTAGGTCGCGTTTTTTGTCATGCATGTACATCCATGACAAATTTATGACAGAATCAAGATAGTCATACCTGTGCTATCGTAGAAGTGTTCCATGACATTACCAAAATTTTCATCACGGAAGTGTCCACTTCCATGACGATAAATCGCGCGTCACAGAAGTGCTTTCGTCAAGGGTGACCGACACGTGGCATCCACCGTAACGGAACGCCGTTAAGCTATCGGGTCGGGTTTTGGATCCGATAACCCGTTAGCAGCCCTGACCAATGGGGATTTTCCACGTGTAAAATCATCATTGGCTGGAGGAAACACGTGTCGGCTCATCGCTGGAAAGATGTCATCCACTCATTGGACAAAGGAGCCTATGATACGTCGACACGTGGCACGGCCCAACAGAGGCCCATTGCTATGAAAAGGCCGGCCCGTTTGACTTGGTCAAAAGGTGGCGGGCCGGCCCATGGAAAGCCTGTTAACAGCATGTTCGCATATAGCCCATTTACAGCCCGCTAACCCAAGGCCCATTACGCCCTATTCGAATTAGGCCCAGTAGCGTCATCTGGGCCATCCAATATGATTCCAGCCCGTTTTCACTTCTGGCCCATGTATGGCCCATGACATCTTTCAGCCCATATGAGGCCCTATGTAACTCTTGGCCTATTAATGGCCCGTGGTGAAATTGGCCCGTAATGAACAATGTATCACTTTACACCCATTAACAGCCCGTGGTGAAACTGGCCCGTATAGAACAGTGTATCACTTTATACCCATTAAAGGCCCATTATTCCGTTGGGCCGTTTCTAGCCCATGTTATCTTTCGGCCTTCTCAGAGCCCATTTATTCTTGGGCTCATTTCTAGCATTCGTTTACTTACGGCCCGTTACTGTCATTTTCTGCTTGTGGGCCAAATTCAGCCCGTGGTTACAGTCGGCCCGTTTGTGGTCCATTAATACGTTGGGCCGTTTTCATAGCGTCATCAAATACGGCCTATTAACGATGGCCCGTTATGGTCGGCCCATGAACGGACGATTCCAACTCTAGCCCGTTTACGGCCAGAATGCGGTCTGTTTGGCCCATGTTTGGTGAATCGATCATACGGCCCTTATAAGGCCCATTGATGATACGGCCCGTAGAAGGCCCATTGTTTCTATGGCCCGTAGAAGGCCCATTGTTTCTACGGCCCATAGAAGGCGCACTGTTTCTACCGGCCATAGAAGGCCCACTGTTTATACGGCCTGTAGAAGGCCCACTATTTCTACGACCCGTAGGTCCAGTGTCACTACAACAAATATTAGCCCATGGTTATTGTGGCCTAGTTTTAAAAAATAGGTTATTGCAGCCACTAGCAAACCGCAGAAAAAGAACTACATTGACTACAAGCAAACAAATAAACAAGACAACAAGGAAATAAATAAGCAAGCAACTTACACTAGGCTATCACGGCTATTACACATATTACATCCACTGGGCATCAAAGTTCGCCACCAGTGCAAATATAGGGAACACAACAGCATATAAACGCCGCAACAAAACAAGTCCAGAACTGAAACCACTTCAGAAGAGCTCAAGAAACAATATCCTGGGTACCCATAATGCTGGCAAGATGATTAGCAAGCTTATTAACTTTCTCTTGTTTGGCACTTAAGTCCTCCAGCGCTTGCTGTTGCACCAGAAAGTATGCATCTGAATTCTGCAGGGACTTTCTCAGTCCTTGGGCTTCCTGTCGCATAACATCTGATCGATGTCTTTCAACTTGAAGTTGAGACTCAAGAAGCTGAACTAATTCAGGCAACGAGTTCGAAGAGCTGGTGCCAGCAGTGGTAGCCAGTAACTCGAACACTACATCAAGACAGGACTTTGGGGTTGTCTCAGTGTCTTCAATATAGTTTTTATCAGCTTTCTTGGAGACCAACAGGGATGTCTCACTATGTTGAACCTTATCTGCATTACTTCCTTTACCATTGCATAACAGGGTACTCTTCTCCAATACTTTATCCGCATTCTAAAAGAGAAACAAACAAACACATCTCATGTTTACAATGTAGTATATGAAACTCATTTTGGTAAACTAGTTCAGTAGTAAGGTGACAGGATAACAGCATGAAACAAACATATATCTATGTAGTATGGTCACTGTATGTCTATATCATTCTAGTTTATGTTGCCAAATCAAGATAGATACAGTTCGAATCATATCTATTTAAGACAAAGCAGCATAGACAGAATATAAGTGTGGGAAACAACACAGCAATAACAACACTTGTAATGTGCATGGCATGAGAACATAACTGTTTATTCAATTGAAACTGAAATCAACATAGAGCAAGTTACAACAGCAAACAGCAAACACGTTGAAGAAACAGGTTTAAAACATATCTGTTGCGCCATTGGAGTTTCAATTGCATCCTTCAAATTTGAAATTGGTTGGTCTCAGTAAATACAGTGATGCAAGAGCAAAATAGTATGAACCATAGCTACGGAACCTGACCTAAGAACAATTCTTCTTCTGCTTTAAGCGTTGACTTCGGGTTCGGAGTGGTGGTCCTCGTGATTTGGGCACTGCAGTTTCCTTACTAACTGCTCGTGTTTGGGTGCTCTGTGGTGGAGACGGTGCTGTGTCAATGGGAACTGGGTGTCTATCTGCCGGGGTTGGGGTTAGAAGGGGTGTAGCTGGTTCTCTGTCCAACTGGGTAGGGGTACAATCTGCATGAGTGTGGGTTATGTGTGGTGGGGCTGGTTCTTGGGCAAGTACAACCGTGGTTCTATCTGCATCGACAGGTAGCACAATCTTTTCTGAAGACTGTGTTTTTACTCCCACAGATACTGCCATCACTCCCTCCAATTGAAATGGCTGATAAACAAGAAAAGTAATTGAATGTACATACATTGTAAGATAGACAGGTGCAATGGATAGTAGGGAAGAAAACAGGGCATGAAATAATTCACATTTATGTTGTCCAAGCAAACAGAATAGCAGGACATAATTTCACATATATGATGGCTAATTAAACAGGATAGCATGACACAATTTCACATGTATGATGGCTAACTAAACAGGATAGAATGACATACTTCAAAATATGATGACTATGTAAACAAGATGACATGATATAACTATACGATGTGTCTATTAAAGTGGTTGGCATGCCATAAATCACAAACATGCCATCGATGGAAACATGATGGCACGATATAATTCATGGATAGAATGACATAATTTAAAATATGATGACTATGTAAATAGGATGAGATGATATAACTATATTATGTCTTTAGAAAATGGGTTGGCATGCCATAATTCAGATACATGCTGTCCATGTAAACATCATGGCATGCCATAATTCAAATATATGATTTATATACTAAGGAAGTGAGCAGAGGGCAATCGCATATATGATGTGTCAACTAAGGAGATGGCATTCAATATTGTGTATATGATGTAAAAACTAAGCATTGCAATACAACATACGCATTATATGAGTAATATAACCCTGCCAAGTTTGAGCATACACCTCAGGGGGATAATAGGACTGGTCATCTGCCTCTGAATCCTCCCCTGAAGAGCTATCTGTAACCAGCAAGATATCTGCTTCAGCAGGTAGCATTGTCGGCTCTGATGACCTTGTTTTCACTCCATATTTCTCCATCACCAATTCAAATGGCTGATGCACAGGAAGAGCAGTTGAATATACAAACATTGTCGACAAAAGCAATGAGAAATACAAAAAAAGGACGTCATGATATAATTCACATATATGACGCTTGCCTAAACAACATGGCATTGCATAATTCACATACATAATGCCTTGCAACAAGATAACACTGCATAATTCACATATATAATGTCTTGCAACAAGATGGCATTGCATAATTCACATATATGGTAATTAGACACTAAACAGGTGGCATTCACACAAAGCATGTCTAAACTAAGCAAATGACATAGCAATGCAAGATACCATACGTACGATATGAGCAACATAACCCTGCCAAGTTAGGGCATGCACCTCGGGGGGGGGGGGGAATATGATTGGTCATCTGTCTCTGAATCCTCCTCTGAGGAGCTATCGGTAACCAGCAAGATATGCGCTTCGTCAGATAGCATTGTCTGCTCTGAAGACCTTGTTTCCACTCCAAATTTTTTCATGACCGTGCCGAATGGCTGATGCACAGGAAGAGTAACTGAATGTACTAAAATTCTTGACAAATTTAACACGTAATAAAAAAATGATGGCATGATATAATTCACATATAAGATGACTGGCTAACCAGGGTGGCATTGCAAAATTCACATATATGATGCCTAGCCAGACAAGATGGCATTGCATGATTCACATATACGATAAAGAAACTAAACAGATGGCATTGACACAAAGCATGTCTAAACTAAGCAGATGACATCTTTAATGTATACAGTAAGCAATGCAAGGCACCATATGCATGATATTACCAACATCAGCATGCCAAGTCAGAGCGAAGACCTCATGGGGTAAATAGGAGTGGTCTTCTCCTTCTGAATCCCCCTCAGAACAGTTATCTTCCTCTTGATTACGATCTGAAATGGGTGGAGGGGGGCTGCCTTTGCGCCCACCATGGAACGACGTCTGCATGAAATTTTATTGCCACTCAAGGCTCGTCTCTTTTGCTCTACATTATCAGTTCCATTGTGTACAATAACTAGCATGCATAGGAATAAAACATAGTGAGATTATGTAAGGACTGCATGCACAAATCCAGAATGATGGTAGCAAATTGTGGATAGACCCAAAACCAATGATAGTAGGCAGATAATAGCTTTAGTAAAAAATACAGATAATGGCTCCTTTAATGTTTGTTTGCACCCAACATGAAAATCATAGTAGACACCGGAGATTAACCAGATAGTAGATAGATAGTACTGATTGCTGCCCCAATATGTACCCCACAACCATTTAAAAACTCAAGTTTCAGCATTAGTTTGGACCTGACTCGGAGTCTAATAGTTGAACACGATGATAATGTAGCATGTCATCATATTAAGCGATGCATAACGAAGCAGACACGGAAGAGTGTGACCTGTCTTGCGGACCCATGTAGTCCTCAAGGTCACCTGCTCAGTTGATGATGGTAATGCAGTTGTCGTGGCTGCCGACGGCGGGGAAGAAGATCTGAGGCAGCGAAAGACAGTCTGGAGAGCGGATCCCTACTGTGGTGAACCCTTTCGTCGTTGGAGCAGCTGAGCTGGGGTGGAACACAGCGCCGCAGGAGCAGGACAAACCACACAAGGTTTTCTTTGACACATATCTATAACAGAAGTAATTGAGTAAGGGCTTGTTTGAATTTGAGGATTCTAACTATGCAGGGATAGGAAATAGACAGGAATAGGATAGGAATGCATGTGCAAAACAGAGAATTTAAAAACACAGGATTTCTGCCAATCTGGGTGTTTGATTCACAACAATTGGAAGATCACATGATGCAAAAAAGCATGGTGAGATTAAGTCAAACCACAAGAAAATGTACGGTTATAATGCTATTATGCTACTATCTCTTAGTCTTGTGCTTGATGAATAGTAATATGAAAAGGAGAAGTGGAAATTAGAATTCCTACGGTTTTTCTTTCAAGAGACACTAAAGGAACAAATCCTATAGTTTTCCTTTGCTCCATTCCTTTGCACCAAATTCATGAAAAGTAGTATCATAAGAAACTTTCCAATTCCTATGTTTTTCATTCACTTTTCCTTTCAAGCACTGGCGATTCTAGTAGGCGGGCTTGAGCAAGGAAAATCCTACACTAAAAAAATGTTTTTGTGCTACTTCTATTACTTTGGACCCAGGGCACTGCCATACTAGCTCAACTCCCAGGCCCATCGACAAATGCACACCTCAAACGCGTAGAGATAAATAATGATGGCGTTCAAGAGAGTCCATCATGGATAGCTAAGTTGCCTGGTACCTCACTGCCTGTCATATAGTAGGATAAAATAATCGTATTTCCCGTTATGAGTGCTCAGTGGACAATATATATAACATGTAGAGTAAAAAAGAGATGCAACAAGTGTACAACCTCTTTGGCGAAGCCATGTCGATCTCAGCGTGATTGGGTTGGCCGGTGAGGATGCTCCGGCTGACTTTGCTGTCGGAGGAGGGGAAGAAGATCTTAGGCATCTGGTGATGGAGGGTTTCGTCGTTGGAGCAGCTCCGGTGAGTTGTACGACGCCGAGGCTGAAGCAGGACAAGAGAGACAACGAACAATGTTAACCTGAGTGGAATTCTAATAGCATCTCCAATACATGACGTAAAATACATAACCACAAAGTGTTAGATGTAAAATACATCAGCCGCTCATCTCTGAACTTAACTGTCGAAACTGAACTTAACTGTCGAAACTGAACTTAACTGTCGAAACTGAATTTTGCTGTCGAAACTGAACGCACTAGCAAGGTGAGGCTACACGTCGATCGACTGACTTTTTCATCTCTCGTCAGTCGATTTTGCAGCCGTTGGATACAAAATCAAGGGCCTGCGGTTCATCTTCAACCTCCACCCCCCTGAGCCGCCAGCCACCACTGGCCAAACAGCAGCCCCCCACCGCCCGCGGCCGGCGGTGCGCCGCCCCGCCCTCCCCCCCGAAAACACTCCCCACCGCCAGTCCACCGCCGCCCCGGCCATCCCTCTAGGCCCTCCCGTGCCGAGCTTTTTCTCCGACGATCCCCACGCCACCGCCCCGCCACCGCCCCGCCACCGCCAGCGACCACCGCCCCCATCCTAAACCCTATGATAGATAGTGGGGTACCTCTCCGGCGAGCCCCCTCCCCGCTGTGGCTGGTTGTCGTTCACCCTGGCGAGCCCACCCCCTGAAAATCGACTGACCCAAAAGTCGATTCAGTCAACTGAAGTGTAGCCAAATCGGAGCAGCATCACAAGCAAGAGCAAGAGCGAGAGCAGCAGCGCGAGCAAGAGCAATAGCAAGAGCAGACCAGGCAAGGGACCGAGAGCAAGAGCAGAGCAGCAGCGCGAGCGAGAGCTAAAGCAGCAGTAGCTCCTACTGATGTGGACGTCGCCGCCGAGGGAGCGACACCATGGAGGAAGTGGCCGGCGATGCCGCCGTGGATGGAGCCGCGCCGTGTCGGCTCGGGACCGAGCGCTGGCAGCACCGTGAGATCGAATCAAGAAGAAAATGCGGCGATTAGTGTACAACCTCTTTGGTGGCGCCGATTAGGCTGCAGCTTCATCTGAGGAAACGGTGATGATGAAGCCCTTCCGGTGGTGCAGGTGAAGATGGCGGTGTGGGAATGGAGGTGGCACGAAAGACGAGGGGAACGTCGGGGCAGCTCCTTGGAGGTGGAGGACGGGGTGGCTGAACCGGTGGGACGATGAGATCGCCGACAGATCCTCATCTGGTACGGTGGATGAGGGACATTGAGGTGTTGCTGCGGACGACGTTGTCGGGGAAGAGGCTCCGGCTGCGTGGCGGATGGAGCAGGGTGTGGGGTTTCATCGTGGGTTTTCGCGGCCTCGGTGTACGAATGGGTGGGCGGATGGGATGGTAGTGGGGAACCATGGCTTAGAGACGCGCTTGTCCAAAATGTGGGGTAAGTTACGAAAGTACCCCCCACCGATTTGAGGCGGTTCTTTCGGTTCAAGGGTACCACAGGCATTTCGCGTGTCAGGATTTCACAGGAGGTGGGAGTTTTCGCGCGTGTTGTAATTTCGGAATAGCAAGGCACGGGTTGAGATGGAGGGAGTTGTCGGAGCACAACGAGACAAAGATATATCTTAAATATTTCAGGCTAACAAGGCGCGGGTTGAAGAGGCGGGAGTTTCGCAGCACGATAGACAGAGATGCTAGCTTGAATTTTTGGCATAACAAGGCGCGACTTGAAATTTTGGAAGAACAAGCTTAACGTGTACCCCAAAAAAAAGACAATTTGCACCTCAACACGCACAACACGCACACAAACACCATTTAGACTAGAGTAAGGTACACGTGCATTGCACGCATGAGATTTGGCAACCAAATTATGAATAAATACCACATTATAGCATGCAAGCTTTGAGTCATATATGCATGATGTAGATGTTCGTTTAATTCTTATAGTTCATTTCATTCAAAATCATCTAGTTTTTATAAGAAAGCTAATCTATTTTAAGATTCATGGAATTATGCGTTGTAAGACATAAAGTAAAAACAAATAATGGCAAATCATGTAGAAAAACATTTGGGAAATTCTGATACGGAAGATTCTAGAACAAATAAGAAGTGCTTGTGTTTTGATGTTTGTGCATTATGCTTAAGTTCAACCATGGAGTCTTCTAGATTATACATGTGGTGAAATCTGGTGGAATCTAGATGATATCCAACGGCCAATAGTGCTCAAATTTGCCATCTTTGGACCATCGGTTTCGCCTCATCCAACGACCATCTTTCAAAGTTAAAGTTACCCACACACAATATAAAATAATATATATATATATATATATATATATAGGGGTATAGATATAGATATGTGATGCGAAAGCCGCCCATCATCTCCAATTAGAATAGTGTGTCCATGCACGGATGCGACGTGGCCAAATGATGTCTGCCATCGGTATCTCAAATTCAAATCAGTCTGACCTTGTTCAATGTGTATACATTACAACATGCTCGTTTCCAAACCACACCGCGTAGATCTCCATTATATTCATGCATGCATGGGTTCTAAACATCAGGATCTCTTATTCAAATATTTGAATTCAACTTTACATTGATTATGACCTCACCTATTCTTTTACACCCACATAGTATCTTCTCTTTATAATTGTACCACTAACTTTCTCTCGTGCATGCATGCACACACACTACCAGTCGGCATTATCCATCGCACGCATGCAATCTTTTTCTTCAGGTCGGTCTCCCATGAAGGCACACACCCACACACATCCCCCTCTCCATCATATCGGGCATTCTTTATCTCTCACGTGTGCATGCGGAATGATCGATGTTCCTCTATGTATGTGTCACTACTAGGAAAAGGGCTATAGATAGGACTGATTCTAATGGCGCACCAGGTAGACAGTGCGCCACTACTATATACTAATGGCGCACCGGTTGCTCGTGCGCCATTAGTGTGGAAGACACTACTGGCGCACCGTACTCACGGTGTGCCACTACTATTGATTTTTTTCCCATTTTTCCATACAAACTAATGGCGCAGGGTGACAAAGTGCGCCATTACTAGTTAGAACTAGTAATGGCGCACGACCAAGACAGTGCACCATTAGTATACATTTTACTTTTTTGCAAACATACTAATGGCGCACTATGGCGAAGTGCGCCATTAGTAGTTTAAACTACTAATGGTGCACTTTTCCACAGTGCGCCATTAGTATACATATGTTTTTTTACTTTCCTGCAAAAAGTACTAATGGCGCACCACCTGCAGGTGCGCCATTCGTAACCAGGGTTACTAATGGCGCATTATGTGGTGGTGCACCATTAGTAACCTGGGACCAACAAGATATTTTGGACAGCCCACCTACCCACTCACTTTCCCCACTTCATTCTCTCCACCTCCTCCTCCAAGCTTGTCTCGGCTGCCTCCTCCTCCTCACCTCATTTCCACCATAGATTCATCAAAATTAAGTGGTGAAATTACCTTTTTTTGATAGGTAAGTAAGGGGAAAGCTATCTTCATGATGTATATCTACTTTTTTTCTCCCTAGCTCGCTCCAACAACGTGCACATGCACTTTTTGTGGCCTAGCTAGATCTATGTATGTTTGTGGAGTTGCATGTGTTTGTGGTGTTGCATATATGTTTGTGTTTGAAGGTACCGGTATTTGAAATGCGATAGTTGCCAATATTTTGCCGGAATGTTTTGATTCATTTCCGTTTCGGCAAGAATTTTGGCACTATGCATTCTTTTTGGTCCTATTTTTAGGGAAGGTCATGCCAATTTTTTTTCTTGGTTCTAAAATATCGTTTTGCTCTACCCCGCAGGCGACCATGGTCCGCACGATGACTGAAGGCATCGTGAATAGGTTTTTGAGCTCCGCGAAGGCCGAGATGCTTCAAAAGAACAGGACGGAGATAAGATGTCCGTGTCGAAGATGCAAGCTGAAGAGCCTTATTGCGGACCCGGATTCCGGGCAGGTGCGGGACTACCTGCTCTTGCGTGGTTTCATGGATGGCTATCGGTGGCAAGGTGATGAAGATGACTATGAAGTCGTCCATGGGGGCCGGGCAAGAAATGAGGAAGGGCAACAAGACAAGTACCACCGCGGCGAGGGCGGGCGAGAAGACGAAGAATCTCCAGGACATGATCACGATGGTGATGCTGTACACAGTCATCATGTAGAAGATGTCGTAAATGATGATGGGGAAGATCAAGACGAAGGGCATGATCATGAAGATGAAGATGCCGGAGCAGACCACGATGGAGGCTGGGTGCAGGACCCTCATATTCAAGAGCTGCTTCTCAAGCAGACGGATAACGCAAGAGCTGCCGCCTGAGAGAAAGCCAAGCTGGATCAACTGGAGATAGACGCGGTTACTCCATTGTATGAAGGATGCAGGCCCGAGGATACCCGCCTGAAAGTAACGCTCATGGCTCTGGAGATGAAGGTAAAACACAAAATGACCGACGCATGCTTCGACGAGAACATGTCATTCTGGCACGAACGTGTTCCCAAGGGGAACAAGTGCCCGACCAGTTTCGAGGAGGCGAAGAAAATCATGTGTCCTTTGGATTTACTGCACGTGAAATACCATGTGTGCATGAACAATTGTATCATTTATCGGGACGAGCACGCGGAGTCTACCATATATCCGGTGTGCGGCGTCACTCAATACAAGAAGAGGAAGAAAGCTTCTCGAAAATCGGTGTGGTACTTTCCGATCACTCCTCGTCTGCAGCGGTATTTCACGGACCCTAAGGTAGCAAAGCTCCTGCGTTGGCATGCGGATAGGGAAGAGAAGAAGCGGGAAGATGATGGAAATGATCCGGAGATAAATAAAAAAGACAAGATGCTGAGTCACCCTAAGGATGCGAGCCAGTGGCAAGCGTTGAACTTCGAATACCCATAATTTGGGAATGATCCAAGGAACATCGTGCTGGGCGCGAGCACCGATGGAGTCAATCCGTTTGGTAGCCAGAGAAGCACACATAGCACCTGGCCTGTGTTTCTGTGGATGTACAACCTTCCCCCCTGGTTGTGCACGAAGAGGAAGTACATTCACATGAGTATGCTAATTGAAGGCCGAAACAACCAGGGAACGACATCAATCTGTATCTGGGGCTGCTGAAGGAGGAGCTAGACATGCTGTGGAAAACGCCAGCCAATACGTGGGACGCCGCAGAGAAAGAATATTTCCCTATGAGAGCCGCACTGCTCACGACGGTGCATGACTATCTCGATTACGGATATCTCACGGGGAAGGTAGTCCACGGATTTTCTGGATGCGTAAGGTGCATGGATGACACAACGTATCGCCAGCTAGATAGAGATCCTGGGTCTTCGAAAACCGTGTTCATGGGACAACGAAGGTGGCTTCGCAACGATGACCCGTGGAGGAAACGCAAGGATCTGTTCGATGGTGAAACCGAACCCCGAAAACGCCCGTGTACGAGGAGCGGCGAGGAAATAGACGAGCTGTTGAAAAATTGGAAAGACTGCCCACTACCGGGAAAGAAGCAAAAGGCGCCAGAGCCAGGAAAGAAGCGAAAGGCGCCAGAGCCGCTGCTGAAGGTATGGAAAACGAGGTCTGATTTCTGGGACTTGCCGTACTGGAAGATCCACCGTGTGCCTCACATCCTTGATGTCATGCATATCACGAAGAACGTGTGCGAGAGTCTGCCTGGTACCCTGCTCAACATGCCAGAGAGGACCAAAGATGGGCCGAAAGCAAGGGCAGACTTGAAATCAATGGGCATCAGGCAGGAGCTTCACGCTAATGATGATGATGATGATGAGGCGAAGCAGGACACGGAAAGTCGTCGCAAAGGCAAAAAGGCCAAGAAGACCGGAAATGACTACCCTCCCGCGTGCTTCACTCTAAGTCAGGAGGAGATCGAGCAGTTTTTCACCTGCCTCCTAGGAGTAAAACTTCCTTACGGTTACGCGAGGAAGATAAGCAGATACCTAGACCCAGCGAAGCAGAAGTTCAGCGGGATGAAGTCTCATGACTGTCACGTGCTGATGACGCAGATACTTCCAGTTGCAATCCGTTGGATCATGGACGCGCACGTCCGTCAAACGCTATTTGGCCTATGCAACTTTTTCGACGTCATCTCTCGGAAGTCGATTGGCGTGAGGCAACTCAGAAGGCTACAAGAAGAGATCGTGGTGATACTATGCGAGCTTGAGATGTACTTCCCGCCCGCATTCTTCGACATTATGGTGCATCTGCTGGTCCATATCGTGGAGGATATCATCCAACTCGGGCCAACGTTCCTGCACAGCATGATGCCGTTCGAAAGGATGAATGGTGTCATCAAAGGATACGTTCGCAACATGTCACGTCCAGAGGGAAGTATAGCCAGGGGCTTTCTGACCAAAGAGTGCATCTCCTACTGCACGAATTATCTAGGCATCGAGAACCCCGTTGGTCTGCCCGTCAACAGGCACCTCGGCAGGCTCGCTGGATGAGGTCACCGTGAGGGTCACCGCGAAATGCATGTCGACTTCGAGGGTCGACTCGCCGACTTTGAAAGAGCAAACCTAGTCGCGCTACAACACATAGACGTGGTCAATCCTTGGGTGGTAGAGCACAAAACCTTTATTGAGAAGACGTACAATGACCGAGGCCAACAGAGGACGGACGGAGATATACTCAAAGAGCACAACTCATGTTTCGCGCGTTGACTCAAGAAGAAGCTTCTATCGTACCCTTTACATGAAGATTCTTCCGCGGAAGAACAACTCATATTCGCCTTGTCACAGGGCGCCGAGCACAACCTGATGACCTATGAGGCGTACGATATCAACGGCTACACATTCTACACCGAGGACAAGGACATGAAGAGCGATGGTTATCAGAACTCCGGGGTAACGATGGAATCCTACACCGGTAAGGACAAGGACAGATACTACGGAAGGATCGAGGAGATCTGGGAGCTGAGCTACGCTGGAGAGAAGGTGCCGATGTTCCGTGTCAGATGGGCCAAGAGCGTCCTAAAAGAAGACCGATATTTCACCACCATGGTTATACCCGAAGCCGAATCCAAGACCGCGGGCGCAAACGTCACCGCGAAAAATGAGCCATGGGTACTGGCTTCCCAAGTGGACCAATGCTTCTTCATTACCGACCTGTCAAAGCCCAGTCGTGTTGTCGTGAGGAGAGGTAAAAGGAAGATCATCGGAATGGATGGAGTAGCCAATGAGCAAGACTTCGACAAGTACGGCGACCCGAAGATCAAACATGACGACGACGATGAAGTAGCATGTAACACCCCGGATGTAACTTTCCATCTTTGTAACTCCAACTCTTGCCATTTTCGGCTATGTGCTATGATATTCCCTCCGTGGTTGGGTTTTGTTTTCGTTTTGCATTTTGTTCATGTCATGCATCTCATATCATGTCATCATGTGCATCTCATTTGCATACGTGTTCGTCTCATGCATCCAAGCATTTTCCCCGTTGTCCGTTTCGCAATCTAACACTCCCACATGCACCGGCGCACCCCTCTTGTCTCTTTTCGTGTGCGGGTGTTGAACATTCTCGGAATGGACCGAGCCTTGCCAAGTGGCCCTGGTATACCACCGGTAGACCACCTGTCAAGTTTCGGGTCATTTGGAGCTCGTTTGGTACTCCTACGGTTAACCGCACTCTCGCAAAGGCCTCTTTTAAGTTGCAGCCGAACACCCCTCCAAAACAGCCCAATAACCCATCTAAGTCACTTCCATGCTCTCCGTTGTCGGATCACTATCGTGTGGGCGAAAACCGCACCTCATTTGGACACTCCTTGCTCCCTCTACCTCTATATATAGATCCCTCCCCCGAATTCACGGGCAAACCCTGAAAAAATCCCTCTCCGCGCCGCCGGACACGTCCGCCCGCCGCCGCCCGGCCATTCGCGAGCTGCCACGTGGGCTTCGCCGCGCCCCCGCGCCACCGGCCCGCCGTGCCCAGGCGG